>NC_084738.1:79192355-79229855 GCF_033978785.1 Entelurus aequoreus | reverse complement strand
CACTAGCGATTTTACGTGGCCATTTCAACACCACCAAATGTGTTCATAAAATCTACAACTAAGATGCACGTTACAATCAAGCGACTAGTGCGTAATGAATACAATACTTACAGTATTCACACTTTTTAGGGCGCAACATAAACTATACACTACTGCCATCTGATGTCTTGGGATTGCAACTTAGTGTCATACTTGCAAATGTTAGTAAGAAATGTGATAATAGAACAAGCTATACCAACCAGTCTTTTTTTTTTTTTTTTTTCATCGAAAACTTCAAAAATTGGTACCGTATCGGTTCAAATGTAAACGGTACACATCCCCTATAATTTAAAACATTGCCTGCACAGTTCGCCAAAGGTTTTATGATGGCCACAATTTGACCCCGGAACGGATTAATTACATTGCCATTGTTTCCTATGGTTTTGAAATCCGAAAATAAAACAGGGTAAATTCACTCCTGAAATGTCCTTTTTATTTTATTTATTTATTTTTTTGGTCATCGCACCAAAGTAATCTCAATCTGTCAAAAACATGCTTTGACCGCGTTATTTTGGATATTAGGCAGGCAAAAATAGACGGAGATGAATAAAACGAGCGTCGCCCGGTCGTTGATGGCGTGCTGCGCTGTCAGAGCTGCCATGCGAGCGCCGCAAAATAACAAAAAAAGCACATCAAGAGCTGCACTTTACCAACAAACTCCGATACAAAGTCAGACATCTGACACGCCGCCTCTATTAATAGGCTTTAAACACACACACTTTCTTGTATTTCTTACCTTCTGGGGACCTGAGAAAAATGCCTACCTCTTTAGGACCACCCTTTATAGATTTATAAAGATTTGTATTTACAACATTAATAATATATACATGCTATGCAAATATAAAAAAGGTAAGCTTTTACTAATTTTTTTAATTATTTTTTTTATTTTTACATATTCTTGTATTTCTTACCTTCTTGGGACTTGAGAAAAATGCCTACCTCTTTAGACCACCCTTTCTAGATATATAAAGATTTGTACTTACAATATTAATAATATATACAAACTATGCAAATATAAAAAAGGTAAATTTTAGTAATTTTTTTGTTGTTGTTGAAATTTTAGACATTGTTGTATTTCTTACCTTCTCGGGACCTGAGAAAAATGCCTGCATCTTTAGGACCACCCTTTCTAGATGCATAAAAATTTGTATTTACAACAACAATAATATATACATACTATGCAAATATAAAAAAGGTAAACTTTTAGTAAGAACAATTTTTGTGGAATTTTTACACATTCTTCTATTTCTTACTTTCTTGGGACCTGAGAAAAATGCCTACCTCTTTAGGACCACCCCTTCTAGATATACAAAGATTTGTATTTACAACATTAATAATATATACAAACTATGCAAATATAAAAAAGGTAAGCTTTTACTAAAAAAATTTTATTTTTACACATTCTTGTATTTCTCACCTTCTTGGGACTTGAGAAAAATGCCTACCTCTTTAGACCACCCTTTCTAGATATATAAAGATTTGTACTTACAATATTAATAATATATACAAACTATGCAAATATAAAAAAGGTAAACTTTTAGTAATTTTTTTGTTGAATTTTTAGACATTGTTGTATTTCTTACCTTCTCTGGACCTGAGAAAAATGCCTACCTCTTTAGGACCACCCTTTCTAGATATATAAAGATTTGTATTTACAACATTAATAATATATACAAACTATACAAATATAAAAAAGGTAAGCTTTTAGTAAAAAAAATGTTTTTTTTAAAATTTTTACACATTCTTGTATTTGTTACCTTCTTGGGACCTGAGAAAAATGCCTACCTCTTTAGGACCACCCTTTCTAGATATATAAAGATTTGTATTTACAACATTAATAATATATACAAACTATGCAAATATAAAAAAAGGTAAGCTTTTAGTACTTTTTATTTTTACACATTCTTGTATTTGTTACCTTCTTGGGACCTGAGAAAAATGCCTACATCTTTAGGACCACCCTTTCTAGATGCATAAAAATTTGTATTTACAACAACAATAATATATACATACTATGCAAATATAAAAAAGGTAAGCTTGTAGTAAAAACAATTTTTGTGGAATTTTTACACATTCTTCTGTTTCTTACTTTCTTGGGACCTGAGAAAAATGCCTACCTATTTAGGACCACCCTTTCTAGATATATAAAGATTTGTATTTGCAACATTAATAATATATACAAACTATGCAAATATAAAAAAGGTAAGCTTTTAGTAATATTTTATTTTATTTTTATTTTTAGACGTTGTATTTCTTACCTTCTCGGGACCTGAGAAAAATGCCTACCTCTTTAAGACCACCCTTTCTAGATACATAAAGATGTGTATTTACAACATTAATAATATATACATACTATGCAAATATAAAAAAGGTAAGCTTTTAGTAAAAAAAAAAAAAAATTTTTAATTTTTACACATTGTATTTGTTACCTTCTTGGGACCTGAGAAAAATGCCTACATCTTTAGGACCACCCTTTCTAGATATATAAAGATGTGTATTTACAACATTAATAATATATACAAACTATGCAAATATAAAAAAGGTAAGCTTTTAGTAAATGATAAATGATAAATGGGTTATACTTGTATAGCGCTTTTCTACCTTCAAGGTACTCAAAGCGCTTTGACAGTATTTCCACATTCACCCATTCACACACACATTCACACACTGATGGCGGGAGCTGCCATGCAAGGCGCTAACCAGCAGCCATCAGGAGCAAGGGTGAAGTGTCTTGCCCAAGGACACAATGGATGTGACTAGGATAGTAGAAGGTGGGGATTGAACCCCAGTAACCAGCAACCCTCCGATTGCTGGCACGGCCACTCTACCAACTTCGCCACGCCGTCCTTTTTATTTTTACAGATTCTTGTATTTGTTACCTTCTTGGGACCTGAGAAAAATGCCTACCTCTTTAGGACCACCCTTTCTAGATGCATAAAGATTTGTACTTACAATATCAATAATATATACAAACCATGCAAATAAAAAAAGGTAATATTTTAGTAATATTTTATTTTTTATTTTATTTTTAAAATTTTTTTAGACATTGTTGTATTTCTTACCTTCTTGGGACCTGAGAAAAATGCCTACCTCTTTAGGACCACCCTTTCTAGATATATAAAGATTTGTATTTACAACATTAATAATATATACATGCTATGCAAATATAAAAAAGGTAAGCTTTTACTAATTTTTATTTTTTTATTTTTACATATTCTTGTATTTCTTACCTTCTTGGGACTTGAGAAAAATGCCTACCTCTTTAGACCACCCTTTCTAGATATATAAAGATTTGTACTTACAATAATAATATATACAAACTATGCAAATATAAAAAAGGTAAACTTTTAGTAATTTTTTTGTTGTTGTTGAATTTTTAGACATTGTTGTATTTCTTACCTTCTCGGGACCTGAGAAAAATGCCTACCTCTTTAGGACCACCCTTTCTAGATATATAAAGATTTGTATTTACAACATTAATAATATATACAAACTATACAAATATAAAAAAGGTAAGCTTTTAGTAAAAAAAAGTTTTTTTTAATTTTTACACATTCTTGTATTTGTTACCTTCTTGGCACCTGAGAAAAATGCCTACCTCTTTAGGACCACCCTTTCTAGATATATAAAGATTTGTATTTACAACATTAATAATATATACAAACTATACAAATATAAAAAAGGTAAGCTTTTAGTAAAAAAAATGTTTTTTTTACATTTTTACACATTCTTGTATTTGTTACCTTCTTGGCACCTGAGAAAAATGCCTACCTCTTTAGGACCACCCTTTCTAGATATATAAAGATTTGTATTTACAACATTAATAATATATACAAACTATGCAAATATAAAAAAGGTATTTGGTTTTCTACACCAAAATTCATCTATTTAATAAACTTCTTCTTCTTCTTTTGGCATGCTCTACCTTCCACATTTTTCACCCGATTCAAAGCGTTCCAACTTCAAACTGTTCAGCCTATTTGGGAATCGCTGTCTTTCCCTTGACAAATTCCCCAAAATTCCCATATTTCCCAGAATTTCAGGTTTTCCGGGACATTTTTCCCCATTCAAAATGAGTCGGCCATTTTTCAACCTCCCACCATTTCCACATTTTTCAACCGATTCAAACCATTCCACCATCCTGGAAATTTAAACAACCTTTTTTTCCAAGTCCCAAAAAATTCCAGGATTTTCCAGCATTCCTGGTTTTCCAAAGCCCTATTTCCAGCTTTTTTTCCTGGCCACTACTCTTCCAACATTTTTCAAGCCACTTCAACCGTCAAAACATTCCTCTTAATCAGGACAAAAAAACAAAGTTGTTTTTTGAACTGGAAAAATTCCCGGTTTTCCCGAATTTCCAGGAATTCCGTAATACCATTTCTCAATTCAACATGTTACTACTTCAACATTTCTCGACCGATTTGAAAAATCCCAACGCCAACCATTTCAACTCATCCAGACCATTCAAGTTTGTTTTTTTACCATTTTCAAAGAAATTCCTGGTTTTCCCGAAATCCCAATTTTGTGGGGAAATTCCCTTTGAAATCAATGGGACATTATACAAAGTTCCACAACTCCCACATTTCTCATCTGATTCAAACTGTTCCAACTTCAATATATTCAGCCTGTTTGGGAATTGTGTGCTCTGCTTCAACAATTCTAACAAAAAATTCCAGGATTTCAGTTCAACTTCGGCATTGGAGCATTCACACGCAATTCCTTCAGGAATTGCCTCATCTAGTTGGTTTCTAATCTTCATTATTTACTTCGTTATTACAGTATGTCTCTATATACATCATTGTTTTAATTAATTTTGGCCAAAGGGGGCACATTTCCATTTCTTACACACACTTGTTATTTCATATGTTGACCAGAGAGGGAGCAATTCAAATTTTTACACACACTTGTTATTTCATATGTTGGCCAGAGGGGGAGCACTTTTAAAAGCGACACACAGTCAATTTGAAAAACCCCTCCTTTTTGGGACCACCCTCATTTTGATAGATTTCACCACCAGGGGGTGCAAACAAGATCTCTATCTTCTGTTTTTTGTAATGTGCTTAAGGCCGATGACAAAGGAGTCACGGACCACAGATGGCCCCTGTGCCGCACTTTGGGCAACCCCAGCTGTAGAAGCTAACTGTTAATGGCCACTATAGTCTTAGTAGCGTAGTGTATTTCTTCATCCTACGTAAAATCAGTTGTTCACCGGGCGGGTTTTTTCGGGGATGAATAGGGAAGTCCTTTAGCCGGTTTTAAACATATATTGCTGCCTTTGCACTTGTCAATGTTTACTTTTGTACGCCCATTAAATCAAGAAAAAATCCTGACTTTGGAGCAATGTTCACGGACTCTAGTATTTGGCTCCCTATTAGATGCAATGGTTGTCCATATTGGGACCATGATTTATGTCCTAACTTGGTCCTCATATGGAAGGTACTTTTCCTTCTTGGTGTCTCAAGAAGGGTACACACACACACACCCACACCCACACACATATAACCAGATATTGTCTTGCAAACACAGACCGTATTTAATTCATGGCATTCTGTACTATTTTGGTGGACAAAGTGACACAATTGTTCAAATGCGCGTCCTTCTCCACAACGCCGATGCAAAAAAGCCGACTGCGGCATTCCAACTGTACAAGACGATGTTCCGCACCAGCCGCTGTTTCATGTTAAGCTGTTTTTTCGCTATGAAATAGGTCAGCACGAGGATTAAGAAGGGGGGAAAAAAAAATAAAAAATGATACGGCTGTTCCAAATGCACCATACCCAGCAGAAAGACCTTGGAACGCTTGAAATCCCAGAAAGCGATGAAACGTTCATTTTTGATGAAAACAAAGCATTTTCTGCTCTTTAACCTTCCGATCTGCAGCACTTTGACAGCGCGCTGGCACTCTTCTACTCCTGAACCGCTGCACACACACACACACACAGGCGGAAATTTGCCACAATGTCCACCTGTGCTGGTATTTAAATACCTCGTTATGTGGGATTGACTTGAGATTTCTCACACAGCTCATCCAAAAAAACAAAAAGAAAAACCATGTCAGTAGGTGGCAGCAGGTAGTTCATTGCTTTGTAGAAGTCGGAATGGGTCGAGGATGGTTTGTCGTGATCCCAATATGCAGAGCACAGCGTGCAGGTAAAGTGGTATGCAATGATTAAACCAAAAATGAACAAAAGGGAAAGGAAAAGGCACTGAAGCCTAGGGAAGGCTATGCAAAACGAAAGCAAAACTGAACTTGCTACAAGGTAAACAAAAACAGAATGCTGGACGACAGCAAAGACTTACAGAGACGGCGTCCACAAAGTACACCCGCACGTGACATGACAGTCAACAACGTCCCCACAGAGAAGGATAGCGTACGCACAACTTAAATAGCCTCGATTGCTAACACAAAGCAGGTCAGGCAATAGAACTCAAAGGAAGCTGCGACAGGAAAACAGCAACAAAACAGGAAGGGAAGGGTCACCAAAATAACAGCGCCAAGACGGGAGCTAAAGCACTACACACGGGAAAACCACAACAAACTCAAAAATAAGGCACGACAACCTGGTGGAGTTTCATTTTTTGACCTTTTCGGTGTCAAAAAATGTGCCTTGGCTCAAAAAAGGTTGAAAAACACATCTTTAGGGGACTGACAAGAACGTGTGTGGTAAATTTGAGCAAGATTGGTAGAAAAACATCAAGCAAAACGTCGAGGAAGTCTTCCAAAGCATCTTAACAACAACCCTTAGGGGGCGCAACACCCAAAATTTCACCCAAATGTGTAGACTTGACTTGAAATTTCTCACACAGCTCATAAACCCTCCCCCCCAAAAACCAGGGTGTTGTATCAAGTCACCGCCAAATTTGGTAGACATCTTTCGGGTACTCAAAAGAACATGTGTGGAAATTTTGAACAATAATAATAAACAAAAAACATGCAAAACAGGCGGAAATGTGTCAAAATATCCACCATGACAATGTAGCCTGTGCTAGGATTTTTTTTAAAGACAAATACCTCGTTATGTGGGATTGACTTGAAGTTTCTCACACAGCTCATCCAAAAAAACAACAAAAAACAAAAAAGGGTGTTCCACTGAATCACCGCCAAATTTGGTACAAACTTTTAAGGGACTAAAAAGAAAATGTGTGGAAAAGTTGAGCAAGATTGGTAGAAAAACGTGGCCGCCATCCAGCTAAACATCGAGGAAGTCTTCCAAAGCATATTAACAACAACCCTTACCACATACCTAATTTAAATCTCCCAATTTTCCCCCCATTGTGTAGACTTGACTTGAAATTTCTCACACAGCTCATCCAAAAAAAACAACAACAAAAAAAACAGGGTGTTACATCAAGTCACGGCCAAATTTGGTACACATCTTTAGGGGACTGATAAGAACATGTGTGGAAAACTTGAACAATATTGTTCAAAAAACATGGCCGCCGTCAAACAAAACAGGCGGAAATTTGTCAAAATGTCCACCATGACGGTGTAGCCTATGCTAGTATTTTTTTTAAAGACAAATACCTCGTTATGTGGGATTGACTTGAAATTTCTCACACAGCTCATCCAAAAAAAAACAAAAAAAAAACAAATTTGAACAAGATTGTTCAAAAAACATGGCCGCCGTCAAACAAAACAGGCGGAAATTTGTCAAAATGTCCACCTTGACGGTGTCGCCTGTGTTAGTATTTTTTTAAGACAAATACCTCGTTATGTGGGATTGACTTGAAATTTCTCACACAGCTCATCAACAACAACAACAACAAAAAACCAGGGTGTTACATCAAGTCACGGCCAAATTTGGTACACACCTTTAGGGGACTGAAAAGAACATGTGTGGACAACTTGAACAAGATTGTTCAAAAAACATGGCCGCCGTCAAGCAAAACAGGCGGAAATGTGTCAAAATGTCCACCTTTACCTCGTTATGTGGGATTGACTTGAAATTTCTCACACAGCTCATCCAAAAAAACAACAAAGCAACAGTGTGTTATATCGAGTCACTGTTGAATTTGGTAGACATCTTTAGGGATGATCCCGTTGTGTAGGATTGACTTGAAATTTCTCACACAGCTCAGTAAAGAATCAGGGTGTTAAGCCAAATTTGGTACACACCTTTAGGGGACTGAAAAGAACATGTGTGGAAAACTTGAACAAGATTGTTAAAAAAAACAAGTCTTGACCACAACTCTTAGCGTAATTTAGATCTACCAAATTTCACCCCAATATGTAGAATTGACTTGAAATTTCTCAAACTGCTCATAAAAAAACAACTACATTTTGGTGCACACTTTTAGGGGACTAAAAAGAACACGTGCGGAACATTTAAGCAAGATTGGTAAAAAAAAACATCAAGCAAAACATTGAGGAAGTCTTCCAAAGCATAATTCAATCCTCGAAATTTCTCACACAGCTCATTAAAGCAACAGGGTGTTAAGCCGAATCATTGCCAAATTTGGTACATACCTTTAGGGGACTGGTAAGAACATGTGTGGAACATTTGAGCAAGATTGTTCGAAAAACATGGCCGTCATCAAGCAAAACGTCGAGGAAGTCTTCCAAAGTATCATAACAACAACCCCTAAGGGGCGCCACGTACCTCATTTAAATCACCCAAATGTTCACCCCATTATGTAGACATGACTTGAAATTTCTCATACAGCTCATCAAAAAAGAAAAGGGGAAAAAAAACTTTAAGCAAGATTGGTAGAAAAACATGAGGAAGTCTTCCAAAGTCTTGACCACAACCCCTAGGGGGCGCCACAAACGTAATTCCACCCTTCGAAATTTGACCCCGTTGCGTAGGATTGACTTGAAATTTCTCACACAGCTCATTAAAGAAACAGGGTGTTAAGCCAAATCATTGCCAAATTTGGTACATACCATTAGGGGACTGGTAAGAACATGTGTGGAAAACTTGAACAAAGTCTTGACCACAACCCTTAACGGGCGCCACAAGCGTAATTTAGATCTACCAAATTTCACCCCAATATGTAGAATTGGCTTGAAATTTCTCACACTGCTCATAGAAAAACAACTAAATTTTGGTGCACACTTTTAGGGGACTAAAAAGAACGTGTGTGGAACATTTAAGCAAGATTGGTAGAAAACCAAACCTTCAACCCTTTCGAATTTGACCCCATTGTGTAGGATTGACTTGTAATTTCTCACACAGCTCATTAAAGAATCAGGGTGTTAAGCCGAATCATTGCCAAACTCGGTACATACCTTTAGGGGATTGGGAAGAACGTGTGTGGAAAATTTGAGCAAGATTGTTCGAATAATCATAGTTGGCAGCCTTGAGTTTGAAATGTGTAGCGAAGCCTTTTTTTTTTTTTTTTTTTTACACAAAAGTACCTTACACACAACCTAGATTTATGCTCATATATCAAGAATAAGGCGGATGTCCGATGAATTATTCCATGCAAATCAATAAAAAAGGCTCACAAATATGTCCTCACACACACAAAATAATTAAAGTTACTAAATTTTTCTGAAATCCTGCATAACAATTTTTAAAAATCTGCACAGCGCTCGTCCTGCCCCACCCTGTCCTTAACGCGTGGATGCAACATGCCAAACAAATGAAAAAATTAATTAAAAAAGTCGGGAATAATCGGTCGTTACCTTTCGGAGCGAACATTTGGCAAACATTTATTAACACACAAAAGTACCCAAAATTGTTACTGTTTGGTTTTGGGGTACCGTATCGGTTCAAAAGGGAACGAGTTGTGCAAAAAAGTCGAAAAAAATGCAATCAAATGATGTTTGCACCACATAAATGTTGACTTATTAAAGACAGATGAATAATAATAATCGGCAGCCTTGACTTTTAGATGTGTAGCGAAGTCCTTTTTTTTTTTTTTTTTTACACAGAAGTATCTTACACACAACCTAGATTTATGCTCCTATATCAAGAATAAGGCGTGTGTCTGATGAATTATTCCATGCACATTTTTTTAAAAAGGCGCACAAATATGTCCTCCTTAACGCGTGGATGCAACATGCCAAACAAATGAAAAAATTAATTTAAAAAGTCGGGAATAATCGGTCGTTACCTTTCGGAGCGAACATTTGGCAAACATTTATTAACACACAAAAGTACCCAAAATTGTTACTGTTTGGTTTTGGGGTACCGTATCGGTTCAAAAGGGAACGAGTTTTGCAAAAAAGTCGAAAAAAATGCAATCAAATGATGTTTGCACCACATAAATGTTGACTTATTAAAGACAGATGAATAATAATAATCGGCAGCCTTGACTTTTAGATGTGTAGCGAAGTCCTTTTTTTTTTTTTTTTTTTTTTACACAGAAGTATCTTACACACAAGCTAGATTTATGCTCCTATATCAAGAATAAGGCGTGTGTCTGATGAATTATTCCATGCACATTTTGTTTAAAAAGGCGCACAAATATGTCCTCACACACACAAAATAATTAAAGTTACTACATTTTTCTGAAATCCTGCATAACAATTTTTTTTTATCTGCACAGCGCTCGTCCTGCCCCACCCTGTCCTTAACGCGTGGATGCAACATGCCAAACAAATGAAAAAATTAATTTAAAAAGTCGGGAATAATCGGTCGTTACCTTTCGGAGCGAACATTTGGCAAACATTTATTAACACACAAAAGTACCCAAAATTGTTACTGTTTGGTTTTGGGGTACCGTATCGGTTCAAAAGGGAACGAGTTGTGCAAAAAAGTCGAAAAAAAATGCAATCAAATGATGTTTGCACCACATAAATGTTGACTTATTAAAGACAGATGAATAATAATAATCATAGTTGGCAGCCTTGACTTTTAGATGTGTAGCGAAGTCCTTTTTTTTTTTTTTTTTTTTTTTTTACACAGAAGTATCTTACACACAAGCTAGATTCATGCTCCTATATCAAGAATAAGGCGTGTGTCTGATGAATTATTCCATGCACATTTTTTTAAAAAGGCGCACAAATATGTCCTCACACACACAAAATAATTAAAGTTACTACATTTTTCTGAAATCCTGCATAACAATTTTTTTTTATCTGCACAGCGCTCGTCCTGCCCCATCCTGTCCTTAACGCGTGGATGCAACATGCCAAACAAATGAAAAAATTAATTAAAAAAGTCGGGAATAATCGGTCGTTACCTTTCGGAGCGAACATTTGGCAAACATTTATTAACACACAAAAGTACCCAAAATTGTTACTGTTTGGTTTTGGGGTACCGTATCGGTTCAAAAGGGAACGAGTTGTGCAAAAAAGTCGAAAAAAAATGCAATCAAATGATGTTTGCACCACATAAATGTTGACTTATTAAAGACAGGTGAATAATAATAATCATAGTTGGCAGCCTTGACTTTTAGATGTGTAGCGAAGTCCTTTTTTTTTTTTTTTTTTTTTACACAGAAGTATCTTACACACAACCTAGATTTATGCTCCTATATCAAGAATAAGGCGTGTGTCTGATGAATTATTCCATGCACATTTTTTTAAAAAGGCGCACAAATATGTCCTCCTTAACGCGTGGATGCAACATGCCAAACAAATGAAAAAATTAATTAAAAGTCGGGAATAATCGGTCGTTACCTTTCGGAGCGAACATTTGGCAAACATTTATTAACACACAAAAGTATCCAAAATTGTTACTGTTTGGTTTTGGGGTACCGTATCGGTTCAAAAGGGAACGAGTTGTGCAAAAAAGTCGAAAAAAATGCAATCAAATGATGTTTGCACCACATAAATGTTGACTTATTAAAGACAGACGAATAATAATAATCATAGTTGGGAGCCTTGACTTTTAGATGTGTAGCGAAGTCCCTTTTTTTTTTTTTTTTTTACACAGAAGTATCTTACACACAACCTAGATTTATGCTCCTATATCAAGAATAAGGCGTGTGTCTGATGAATTATTCCATGCACATTTTGTTTAAAAAGGCGCACAAATATGTCCTCACACACACAAAATAATTAAAGTTACTCAATTTTTGTGCAATCCTGCAAAACATTTTTTTTTTTAGCTGGACAGCGCCCCACCCTGTCCTTAACGCGTGGCTGCAACATGCCAAACAAATGAAAAAAAAAAAAAAAAAAAAAAAAAAAAAAAAAAAAGGTCGGGTTAGATCGGCCGGTACCTTTTGGAGCGGCGCAGCCGAGCCCCCCCGAAGTATTGCGGCGCGTCAAAGCTGGACAGCGACGTCCAAGTCCCGCAGTCCCAGCCGGCGTCCAGGTCGTGCCAGAGCGGCAGGTGCTTGGTGGGACCCGCCGAGGACAAGCGGCGGCATTCCGGCTTGGCCGGGACCTGACCCCCGCCGCGGGGCACATCTGCGGGCATGGAGGCGACCGACGCGACCGTCCTCGCCCCGGCGGATAAAGACGTAAGAGTCCCGCGGGGACAGGAGCTGCGACGTCCGGGGGCAGCTGACTCGTCGACAGGCAGGACGACACCGCCGCTGGGGGGTGCGCGTCGTGGGTAATGTGAGCGTGTTTAGCCCCGACCTCCGCGGCGTGGAGGTGATCCGCGTTAGGCGCTCATTCAACCGCCCGTAGGTGCACCTCGCCACCGGACCGCGACACGCGGCGGGGATTCTGTCACGCCGCTGTTGAATTTGCCATCGCCAAGTCCCTGCGATACTGAAGTGTCGACACCGCCGATACCAGAGTGTTATGCCGTATTGGTCCTCAAATCCAAATATCGACGCTTTTGATACTTCAGTCCAAACTTTTGTCACCAGAGTGAAAAGTCAAAGGGGTCTTTTAGATATATTTAAAAACCCCCACTAAAAACAGATTTGTATTATAGGTGACTAAGTACATTAATATTGATTAGTATATTATAATGACTTACAATGTTATTATTAATTAGTATACTGTTAATAATTAGAATATTTAATATTTTTCTCCATTTCTAAATCTTTTTTCCTCATCTCCTTTTTCTGGTCTTTTTACTGTTTTCCATGCAAGAATACAATTAAAATAATAATAATACAATTCTGCCTGTAGGAAAATATTAATGTTCAGTTACATATTTAAAAGTGTTTATTATGGTTGTCAGAATTTTCAAATTAATTCATAAAATAGTATCATTTTATTTCATAACTTTCTAAATGTTGTTGATATTTTAAATGTATTTTATTTTGAGAGCTTCCAATATTTTAGATCAGGTGCCGCACACTGAAGAGTCAAGTATATATATATATATATATATATATATATATATATATATATATATATATATATATATATATATATATATATATATATATATATATATATATATATTTGAAGACAAAACTTAATTTATTAATTACTGGTTTAAGAATGTCAGCTTTTTGTCATTACATACCGCTTTTTTGCTATTTTTGTACACAAAAATTACATATTTAAAAGTCTTTAATATGGTTGTTAGAATTTTCAAATTCATTAATAATATAGTATTATTTTATTTTATAATTATCTAAAATTTGTTGATATTTTAAGTATATTTAATTGTTATTTTGAGAGCTTCTAATATTTTAGATCAGGTGCCACAAAATGAAAAGTCAAGCATATATATATATATATATATATATATATATATATATATATATATATATATATATATATATATATATATATATATATATATATATATATATATATATATATATATATATATATATATATATACATACATACATACATATATATATAATTTATTTAAATGTATTATTATGTATTTTATTTTTTTATGCTAGAAACAGATGTATATATATTTGAAGACAAAACTTTGTATATTAATTACTAGTTTAAAAACGTCAGCTTTTTCTCATTACAATCCGATTTTGTTTTGCTATTTTTGTACACAGAAATTACATATTTAAACGTATTAAATTAAAATTTTCCATAAGTTACTATCATTTTTTAAATTAATCTAACTAAACTTTGTATTTTAAGTGAATGTTATTCTTTATTTTGAAAGCTTTTAATATTTTAGATCAGTGTTGCATTGACTGAAAAGTCAAGTGTGGCACTTTTATATTTTTTTATTTTTAAAAAAAATGCTAAAAACAGAAATTATATATATTTGAAGACAAAACTTTGTATGTTATTATTAATTATTGGTTTAAAAATGTCATCTTTTTCTCATTACAATCCGAATTTTTTTTTACTATTTTTATACAAAAAAATTGCAGTTACACATTTAAAGTTGTTAAGTATGATTGTCAGAATTATCAAATTAATTCATATGTTAGTATTATTTTTTTCATTTAACTATAAACTTTGTTTATATTTTAAGTATATTTTATTTAAATTTTGAGATCTAATATTTATATTATTGATGTGCTCTACTTCAACAATTACAAAAAAATTCCCGGATTTCCCATAATTCCTATTTTTTTTGCATTATTACCCATTCAGAATGAATTGTCCATTTTTTAAAGTTCCACAATTCCCACATTCTTCAACCCATTCAAACCATTACACCCTCAACACATTCAACTCATCCTGGACATTCAATCCACGTTCAACTAATTTCCAGGAATTCCTGGGGGCTTTTCTAACCTTATTTCCAACCTTTTTCGTTTGACTACACCTTTTCATTTTTTTATCCCATTTCAACCGTTCCACCGTCAAAACATTTTCGTTAGTCAGGACAAAAAAAACCAAGTTGGTTTAGGAACGAGAAACATTCCAGGTTTTCCCGAAATTCCAGGAATTCCGTAATACAATTTCTCAATTAAAAAACTGTTACTACTTCAACATTTCTTGACCGATTGAAACAATTCCAACACCAACCAATTTGTGTGCTTCAGGAAATTCATGCTGCTAATCATTTTCCAAAAAAATCCCGCTTTTCCCGAAAATTCCCAAATTTCTAGGAAGTTCACCATTGAAATGAATGGGACATTTTTCCAAGTTGCACAATTACCATATTGTTCAACTTATTCGAACCATTCCAACATCAACACATTCCACTCATCCTGGACATTCAAACCAAATTCCCATTTTCCTGGAAATTCAAACTCTTCAACATTCAAACCATTCCAACATTCAAACATTAATACTACATTCTGTCAGCATTTCACTTCAACGGTTCCACCGTCAAAACATTTTGTTAGTCAGGACAAAAAACCAAGTTGGTTTAGGAACTACAAACATTCCCAGTTTTCCCGAAATTCCAGGAATTCCGTAATACAATTTCTCAATTAAAAAACTGTTACTACTTCAACATTTCTTGACCAATTGAAACAATTCCAACACCAACCTATTCAGCCCATTCAGGAAATTCATGCTCCTAATCATTTTCAAAAAAATTCCGCTTTTCCAGAAAATTCCCAAATTTCCAGGAAGTTCCCATTGAAATGAATGGGACATTTTTCCAAATTGCAAAATTACCATATTGTTCAACCTATTCCAACCATTCCACCCTCAACACATTCAATTCATCCTGGACATTCAAACTACCCTTTTTCCATGTTCAACTAATTTCCAGGAATTCCTGTTTTTTTCCCTAACCTTATTTCCAACCTTTTTCCGTTTGACTACTCCTTTTCCTTTTTTCATCCCATTTCAACCGTTTCAATTCATGCTCCTAATAATTTTTTTAAAAATCCCGCTTTTCCCAAAATTTCCAGGAAGTTCCTATTGAAATGAATCGGACATTTTCCCAAGTTGCACAATTACCATATTGTTCAACCTATTCGAACCATACCAACATCAACACATTCCACTCATCCTGGACATGCAAACCAAATTTCCATTTTCCTGGAAATTCAAACTCTTCCACATTCAAACCATTCCAACATTCAAACTATTCTTACATTCATACTACATTCTGTCAGCATTTCACTTCAACTGTTCCACCGTCAAAACATTTTTGTTAGTCAGGACAAAAAAACAAGTTGGTTTAGGAACGAGAAACATTCCCGGTTTTCCCGAAATTCCAGGAATTCCGTCATACAATTTCTCAATGAAAAAACTGTTACTACTTCAGGAAATTCATGCTCCTAATAATTTTCAAAAAAATACCGCTTTTCCAGAAAATTCCCAAATTTCCAGGAAGTTCACCATTGAAATGAATGGGACATTTTTCCAAGTTGCACAATTACCATATTGTTCAACCTATTCCAACCATTCCACCCTCAACACATTCAATTCATCCTGGACATTCAAACTACCCTTTTTCCAGGAATTCCTGTTTTTTTTCTAACCTTATTTCCAACCTTTTTCGTTTGACTACACCTTTTCATTTTTTTTTTATCCCATTTCAACCGTTCCACCGTCAAAACATATTTGTTAGTCAGGACAGAAAATACAAGTTGGTTTAGGAACAAGAAACATTCCCGGTTTTCCCGAAATTCCAGGAATTCCGTAATACAATTTCTCAATGAAAAAACTGTTACTACTTCAACATTTTTTGACCGATTTAAACAATTCCAACACCAACCAATTTGTGTGCTTCAGGAAATTCATGCTGCTAATCATTTTTAAAAAAAATCCCGCTTTTCCCGAAAATTCCCAAATTTCTAGGAAGTTCACCATTGAAATGAATGGGACATTTTTCCAAGTTGCACAATTACCATATTGTTCAACTTATTCGAACCATTCCAACATCAACACATTCCACTCATCCTGGACATTCAAACCAAATTCCCATTTTCCTGGAAATTCAAACCCTTCAACATTCAAACCATTCCAACATTCAAACTATTCTTACATTAATACTACATTCTGTCAGCATTTCACTTCAACGGTTCCACCGTCAAAACATTTTGTTAGTCAGGACAAAAAACCAAGTTGGTTTAGGAACTACAAATATTCCCAGTTTTCCCGAAATTCCAGGAATTCGGTAATACAATTTCTCAATTAAAAAACTGTTACTACTTCAACATTTCTTGACCAATTGAAACAATTCCAACACCAACCTATTCAGCTCATTCAGGAAATTCATGCTCCTAATCATTTTCAAAAAAATTAATCTTTTCCAGAAAATTCCCAAATTTCCAGGAAGTTCCCATTGAAATGAATGGGACATTTTTCCAAATTGCAAAATTACCATATTGTTCAACCTATTCCAACCATTCCACCCTCAACACATTCAATTCATCCTGGACATTCAAACTACCCTTTTTCCATGTTCAACTAATTTCCAGGAATTCCTGTTTTTTTCCCTAACCTTATTTCCAACCTTTTTCCGTTTGACTACTCCTTTTCCTTTTTTCATTCCATTTCAACCGTTTCAATTCATGCTCCTAATCATTTTTTAAAAAATCCCGCTTTTCCCAAAATTTCCAGGAAGTTCCTATTGAAATGAATCGGACATTTTCCCAAGTTGCACAATTACCATATTGTTCAACCTATTCGAACCATACCAACATCAACACATTCCACTCATCCTGGACATGCAAACCAAATTCCCATTTTCCTGGAAATTCAAACTCTTCCACATTCAAACCATTCCAACATTCAAACTATTCTTACATTAATACTACATTCTGTCAGCATTTCACTTCAACTGTTCCACTGTCAAAACATTTTTGTGTAGTCAGGACAAAAAAACAAGTTGGTTCAGGAACGAGAAACATTCCCGGTTTTCCCGAAATTCCAGGAATTCCGTCATACAATTTCTCAATGAAAAAACTGTTACTACTTCAGGAAATTCATGCTCCTAATAATTTTCAAAAAAATACCGCTTTTCCAGAAAATTCCCAAATTTCCAGGAAGTTCACCATTGAAATGAATGGGACATTTTTCCAAGTTGCACAATTACCATATTGTTCAACCTATTCCAACCATTCCACCCTCAACACATTCCATTCATCCTGGACATTCAAACTACCCTTTTTCCACGTTCAACTAATTTCCAGGAATTCCTGTTTTTTTTCTAACCTTATTTCCAACCTTTTTCGTTTGACTACACCTTTTAATTTTTTTTATCCCATTTCAACCGTTCCACCGTCAAAACATATTTGTTAGTCAGGACAAAAAATACAAGTTGGTTTAGGAACTAGAAACATTCCCGGTTTTCCCGAAATTCCAGGAATTCCGTAATACAATTTCTCAATGAAAAAACTGTTACTACTTCAACATTTCTTGACCGATTTAAACAATTCCAACACCAACCAATTCATGTCCTTCAGGAAATTCATGCTCCTAATCATTTTTAAAAAAAATCCCGCTTTTCCCAAAATTCCAGGAAGTTCTCATTGAAATGAATGGGACATTTTTCCAAGTTGCACAATCCCCACATTGTTCAACCTACTCGAACCATTCCAACATCAACACATTCCACTCATCCTGGACATTCAAACCAAAATCCAATTTTCCTGGAAATTCTAACTCTTCAACATTGAAACTATTTTTACATTCATACTACATTCTGTCAGCATTCCACTTCAACTTCAGCATTGGAGCATAGTGTCTTACATTATTATATATATTTTTTTTAGATAAACATCTTATTACACACATATTAGCACTTGGTATCAACGGATCGGCAGGAAAAAGGGTGGTATCGCACGTCACCACTTTGAAAAGCCGGAAGTGCAAAGTTCCAACTTGTAAAAAAGAAAAGAACAATAAAAGCAGCGCAGATAAGAGATGTCATGTGACCTCCCGCCTGTCTCCCGAGGTCATCAGGCCTGCGCCAGCCCACGGACCTCGGCTCCAGACCCGACCTGTCGGCTCCAGACCCGACCTGTCGGCCTCATTTCAGGAAGGAAGTAGCACGCCGTGGTGTCCCCGCTCTAAATATGGCTCTGCTCTCTTTCGCCGTGACGCTGGGCGAGGGCTCAAAGTCAAACTGAGAATAGAAAGCCGATAACGGCAACTGTGCATACCTGAGAGTAGTCAGTGTACAGCTGCTACAGTGGGGGGAGGGAGCTAAAGGAGGAGTACAGTGAAAACCATCAAAAAAGTGTTGTTTTTTTCACCATAAAATCTACGGTTGTTTTTACGGTAACATTCTTGTGACCGAGCCGCCATTTTTCCACCCATAAAATCTGCGGTGGATTTTACAGTGTGTTACTGTAAATTGATCAAAAACAGTAGCTGTGTTATTTTTACAGTAAAACTTATCTGCCAGTTATTTTACCGTAAAATCTAGGGTCGTTGTTTTTACAGTGAATTATTGTAAATTGGAAAAAAAAAGTTAGCTGCGTTATTTTTACAGTAAATACAGTTTGTTTGTTTTTTACTGTAAAATCTAAGGTCATTGTTTTTAAAGTGTATTACTATAAATAAGAAAATGGTACTACTGTTAATTTTACAATAACATTTTGGCGACAGAGTTGCCGTTTTTTACCGTAAAGTCTAAGGTCGTTTTTACAGTGCGTTACTGTAAATTGAGAAAAAATTAAATAATGGTAGCACTGTTATTTTTACACTAATATTAAAACAACTTAGCTGTCAGTTTTGTTTTTTTACTGTTCAGTTTCAATTTAAATTTAAAAAAATGGTAGCGGTGTTATTTTTACAGTAAAATTCTGGCAACTGAGCTGCCAGTTTGTTCTTTTACTGTAAAATCTAAGGTCATTGTTTTTAAAGTTTATTACTATAAATGGAAAAATGGTACTACTGTTAATTTTACAATACAATTTTGGCGACAGTGTTGCCGTTTTTTTACCGTAAAGTCTAAGGTCGTTTTTACAGTGTGTTACTGTAAATTGAAAAATAAAATGGTAGCACTGTTATTTTTACACTAATATCAAAACAACTGAGCTGTCAGGTTTTTTTTTTTTACTGTTCAGTTCAGTTTCAATTTATTCTAACAGTAAAATCTACGGTCATTGTTTTTACAGTAGATTACTGTAAATTGAAGAAAATGGAGGCAGTTTTATTTTTACAGTAAAATTTAGGTATCTGAACGGCCAGTTATTTTACCGTAAAATCTACAGTCATTGTTTTTACACTGAATTATTGTAAATTGAAAAAAATGGTAGCTGCGTTATTTTTACAGTAAAATTCTGGCAACTGAGTAGCCAGTTAGTTTTTTTACTGTAAAATCTAAGGTCATTATTTTTAAAGTGTATTACTATAAATGGGAAAATGGTACTACTGTTAATTTTACAATAACATTTTGGCGACAGAGTTGCCGATTTTTTTACCGTAAAGTCTAAGGTCGTTTTTACAGTGTGTTACTGTAAATTGGAAAAAAAAAAAATGGTAGCACTGTTATTTTTACACTAATATTATGACAACTTAGCTGTCAGTTTTGTTTTTTTACTGTTCAGTTTCAATTTATTCGAACAGTAACATCTACAGTCATTGTTTTTACAGTAGATTACTGTAAATTGAAGAAAATGGCGGCAGTGTTATTTTTACAGTAATATTTAGGTATCTGAAAGGCCAGTTATTTTACCGTAAAATCTACGGTCATTGTTTTCACAGTGAAATATTGTAAATTTTAAAAAATGGTAGCTGCGTTATTTTTACAGTAAAATTCTGGCAACTGAGCTGCCAGTTTGTTCTTTTACTGTAAAATCTAAGGTCATTGTTTTTAAAGTGTATTACTATAAATGGGAAAATGGTACTACTGTTAATTTTACAATAACATTTTGGCGACAGAGTTGTCGTTTTTTTTAACGGAAAGTCTAAGGTCGTTTTTACAGTGTGTTACTGTAAATTGGAAAAAAATAAATAATGGTAGCACTGTTATTTTTACACTAATATTATGACAACTTAGCTGTCAGTTTTGTTTTTTTACTGTTCAGTTTCAATTTATTCGAACAGTAACATCTACAGTCATTGTTTTTACAGTAGATTACTGTAAATTGAAGAAAATGGTGGCAGTGTTATTTTTACAGTAATATTTAGGTATCTGAAAGGCCAGTTATTTTACCGTAAAATCTACAGTCATTGTTTTCACAGTGAAATATTGTACATTTTAAAAAATGGTAGCTGCGTTATCTTTACAGTAAAATTCTGGCAACTGAGCTGCCAGTTTGTTCTTTTACTGTAAAATCTAAGGTCATTGTTTTTAAAGTGTATTACTATAAATGGGAAAATGGTACTACTGTTAATTTTACAATAACATTTTGGCGACAGAGTTGCCGTTTTTTTACCGTAAAGTCTACAGTGTGTTACTGTAAATAAAAAAATGTTAGCACTGTTATTTTTACACTAATATTATAACAACTGAGCTGTCAGTGTTTTTTTTTTACTGTTCAGTTCAGATTCAATTCATTCGAACAGTAAAATCTACGGTCATTGTTTTTACAGTACATTACTGTAAATTGAAGAAAATGGTGGCAGTGTTATTTTTACAGTAAAATTTAGGTATCTGAACTGCCAGTTATTTTACCGTAAAATCTACGGCCATTGTTTTCACAGTGAATTATTGTAAATTGAAAAAAATGGTAGCAATGTTATTTTTACAGTAAAATTCTGGCAACTGAGCTGTCAGTTTGTTCTTTTACTGTAAAATCTAAGGTCATTGTTTTAAAAGTGTATTACTAAAAACGGAATTAGTTTTACCATAACATTTTGGCGACAGAGTTGCCAGTTTTTTTTACCGTAAAAGTCTAAGGTTTTTTGGCGGGCCCACTATGGTTAAGATCCACTGGTCTACGGCGTGTTGTTGAAGTCAGGAAGTAGTCTTTGCCATTAAGTTGTCTTTTGTCGAGTCCTACAAGGTGTTCATACTGTAAGTATTGTACTTATTACTCAGCAGCTGTTAGACTGTAACGTGCATCTTAGTTGTATTTTCATTCCATTCAGGTTTGATTCTCGATTCAAACTCAGTACTTTTTCAATAACATTGTGTGCCAGTTCTATGATGAACTACATTCCTCCATGAGATAAACAGCCGTGATACATGTCTACATGACTGAAAAGAAAACTGGTTTTGTTTGACAAAGATCTACAAAAAAATGTAATAGTCAAATACAAATAAGGCAACAAGAGAAGTATCCAACACTTCTCTTTTCTAAAGTCAATCTGTACAGCAGATATGATCATCTACATCTACTATATGATGTATGATATATATATATATATATATATATATATATATATATATATATATATATATATATATATATATATATATATATATATATATATATATATATATATATATATATATAAACATACACACGTGTGTATATATATGTATATATACATATTTATATGTATATATACATACACACACACATATATATATATATATAGATGTATATATACACACACATATACATACATAATACATATATAAACATATATATATATACATATATAAACAAATATACATATACATACTGTATATACACATACATACACATATATATACATTTCTATACACATATATGCGCACATATACATATATAAACATATATACACATATAGATATATATAAACATATATACATGTACTGTATGTATGTATGTATATATACATGTATATATAAACACAGACAAAACTGGGCGAAGGTTGCAAAAGTCAGACATGACCAAACTGTCAATCATTTGTAGGAGGAGTCCAACTCCATGTCAATCATGCTAGCTAGTGTTGATAGGAGCAACAACAACAACAACAACAACAGCGCCACAACCAGGCTAAAACCCACACAGCACCACCTGCTGTATCGGAGGATCACCCCAACCCCACATGTATACTGGTAAACCAAGGCGGTCCACATGACGGCATAGGTGAACCACGACTCCACCGCGCCAGGCGGCGCGACGGCCCATGCACCAACCCTCATATATATATATATATATATATATATATATATATATATATATATATATATATATATATATATATATATATATATATATATATATATATATATATATATATATACACATACTGTATATATATATATATATACATACACACATGTACATATACATATATACTGTATACACACATGTACATACACATATGTACTCCTATATATATATATATATATACATACATACAGTATATACATACATATACACATATATATATACATATACATACAAACAGTACATACATACATATACACGTATATATACATATACATACATACAGTATATACATACATATACACATATATATATATACATACATACAGTATATACATACATATACACATATATATATATATACATATACATACAAACAGTACATACATACATATACACATATATATACATATACATACATACAGTATATACATACATATACACATATATATATATACATACATACAGTATATACATACATATACATATATATATATATATATACATACATACAGTATATACATTTATATACATGTATGTACATATACACATATATATACATATATGTACATATATATACATATATGTACATATATATACATATATGTACATATACACATATATACCTATATAAATATACACTTATATATACATATACACTTATACACATATATACATATACACTTGTATATACATATATGTACATATACACTTATATACTGTATATGTACATGTACACATATACATACATACAGTTATGTTCATAATAATAGCAGTGTGTTTAAAAAGGTGAGTAAACCTCAAAATTCTTCAAATAAATTGTATTTTAATGAACACAAATGCATTGGGGAGACTGCACACTCTATTTCAAATCCAGAAAATTGGAAAAAAGTAATTCAATTTGACAATATTTTACAGAAAGTCAAGAAATATAAAACCAAAAAATAGCGGTGTTGACATCTTTCTTTATACAACTCAAATGTACTGTATAAACTAAGAAAGGCTTGCAGATTCAACTTTCCTTAGAATTATTAACTATAATTTAGTTGCATAACCACGGTTTCTGATAACTGCTTCACATCTGTGGCACATGGAGTCGACAGGTAATGTAGCCCAGGACAATTGTACCACGTTCCACAATTCCTCTGCATTTTTTGGTTTTGGCTAATGAGCAGCATTCTTTATGTCAGCCCACAAGTTTTCAATGGGATTAAGGTTCGGGGATTTGTGCTGGCCACGCCATTACTTGAACTCTGTTTGTCTGGGACCATGATTTTACTCGCTTGCTGGTGTGTTTGGGGTCATTGTCTTGTTGAAACACCCATTTCAAGGGCATTTCCTCTTCAGCATACGGCAGGGGTGTCAAACTCATTTTAGATGGGGGGCCACATGGAGAAAAATCTACTCCCAAGTGGGCCGGACTGGTAAGATCACGGCATGATAACTTAAAAATAAAGACAACTTCACATTGTTTTTTTTTGTTTAAAAATAGAACAGGCACATTCTGAAATTGTACAAATAACAATGTTGTTGTTTTTTTACACTTACATGTTGCGGTTAATAGTATTCTATCTTCATTTGTTGTTATTTATACTTTTTGAATAAATGTGATAATGAGAGTGATAACTCATTGGTGTTAAGTTTCAATCTATCAAGATAAAAAAATTATATTAAAATCAAATTACAGGATGTTATTTATGTAGTTTGCTCATTTTCCTCGACTGATGTGGTTTATTTTGTACATATGTAGCATCATCTACAAAGATTTAAAAAATTGCTATTGTGACATCTAGTGGACACATTTAGAACAGCAGTTTCTTTCATTCAAAAATTTCCGTTCATTTTTATACTTAGCAAACTCATCCCACGGGCCGGATAAAACCTGTTCGCGGGCCTGATCCGGCCCGCGGGCCGTACGTTTGACACCCCTGGCATACGGCAACATGACTTCTTCCAGTATTCTGATGTACTCAAACTGATCCATGATCCCTGGTATGCGGTAAATAGGACCAACACCACAGTACGAGAAACATCCCCATATCATGATGCTTGCACCACCATGCTTCACCGTCTTCACTGTGTACTGGGGCTTGAAGTCAGTGTTTGCAGGACGTCTGACAAACTGTCTGTGGCCCTTAGACCCAAAAAGAACAATCTTACTCTCATCAGTCCCCAAATTTTACGCCATTTCTTTTTAGGCCAGTCAATGTGTTTTTTGGCAAATTGTAACCGCTTCAGCACATGTCTTTTTTTTAAACAATGGGACTTTGCAGGGGCTTCTTGCTGCTAGCTTGGCTTCACTCACAGGCCATCTTAGATCTTCTTTCATCCTCCTGGAGCTGATCATTGGCTGAGCCTTTGCCATTTTGGTTATTCTCCGATCCATTTCAATAGTCGTTTTTCTTTTTCTTCCTCGTCTTTTTGGTTTTGGCTGACATTTTAAAGTGTTTCATATCATTTTAGCTGAACAGCCTTATCATTTTCTGCACTTCCTTATGCTAAATTCTTAATCAAAGAACGCTCTTCTTCTGAACAGTGTCTTCAACGACCCATTTTACACTGCTTTTTCAAGGACAAATGGACAGCCAGCATATGCAGCGTCAGTTGCCTTGATCCTAAAATAAGGGCCACTTGTTTAACATATTTTTTTTTACAAATAATCAATGATGTCACTTATGGAACACAGCACTGCTATTTTTTTGAACACGCCCCTTTCAGTAAATGATTCAGTTTCACAGAATCAGCAGCATGCACATCATTCCTGTTGGGTCTGTTAGTTTTCTATACCTTTACTAAACCTTCTAGAAACTAACTTGCAGTGTACAAGTTGAAATTCTAACAAAAACTGTGATTTATCTTGCTAGTGATGTGGGACTGCCATTATTTTGAACACAACTGTATATATGTATATATATATATATATATATATATATGTATGTGTGGGAAAAAATCACAAGACTATTTCATCTCTACAGGCCTGTTTGATGAGGGGTTTCCTCAATCCTCAGGTTTGAGGAAACCCCTCATGAAACAGGCCTGTAGAGATGAAATAGTCTTGTGATTTTTTCCCACACACACATACATATATATATATATATATATATATATATATATATATATATATATATATATATATATATATATATATATATATATATATATATATACACATATATATACATATACACATATACTTTATATAAATACATATACACACATATATATATATACACTTATAGATATATACATATACACATATAGATATATACATATACACATATAGATATACATATATATACATATACACATACAGATATACATATATATATATACACTTATATATACATATACACATATAGATATATACATATACACATATAGATATACATATATATACATATACACATACAGATAGACATATATATATATATATACATATACACATATATATATATATATATATGTCTTAATTAGATTATCCAAAAAATAGTGCTCGATACCGTGGTAGAGCATAATATGTATGTGTGGGAAAAAATCACAAGACTATTTCATCTCTACAGGCCTGTTTCATGAGGGGTTTCCTCAATCCTCAGGATTGAGGAAACCCCTCATGAAACAGGCCTGTAGAGATGAAATAGTCTTGTGATTTTTTCCCACACATATATATATATATATATATATATATATATATATATATATATATATATATATATATATATATATATATATATACACATATATATACATATACACATATACTTTATATATATACATATACACACATATATATATACACTTATAGATATATACATATACACATATAGATATATACATATACACATATAGATATACATATATATATACATATACACATACAGATATACATATATATATATATACACTTATATATACATATACACATATAGATATATACATATACACATATAGATATACATATATATACATATACACATACAGATAGACATATATATATATACATATACACATATAGATATATATATATATACACATATAGATATACATATATATATACGTATATACATATACACATATAGATATATACATTTACACATATAGATATATACATATATATACATTTACACATATATAGCATCAAGGGTTGGAAAATGATTCCCGGGCGCGGCCACCGCTGCTGCTCACTGCTCCCCTCACCTCCCAGGGGGTGATCCAGGGTGATGGGTCAAATGCAGAGAATAATTTCGCCACACCTAGTGTGTGTGACAATCATGGGTACTTAATATATATATATACACACATATATATACATACATATATACACATAAACATGTATACATATATTAACATATATATACACGGCTAAAACGGACACAGCACCACCTGCTGTATCCGTATATATGCACCCTCCATGTATACTGGTAAACCAAGGCGGTCCACGTGACGCCGTAGCCGAACCACGATCCCACCGCGCCAGGCGGCCCACGCACCGACGCTCGCTTACCTCCAGAAGTGGAAGGCGTGCAGTGGGCTGCACGGGCTGCAAGGACTAGTGGGAGTGGGACTCAAACTCCGAGGCGTGAGGCTGCAAGTTAAAAACGGGGCAAAAGTGAATACTTGTCGTCTGGGATTCAAACACGCACACAGATGTCTATCTCAGGCATTTGTCCGCTTCTGACGCGCTACAGGTGCTGGCATGTCGCACACTGCAGGTAGACGTGTCGCTGCAGCCTTGCCAAGGTCAACCAGAGGTGACATTTTACTGCAGTGGATTTAGGCGCTCGTTAGCCCGGGATTACGTCCGTCTAATAACTCTTGTCCTTTGTTGACGCAGCAAACACACATTATTCACACTAATGTGACCACTTGTTGTCCACCACTAATTAAGGTCCTTGTTGACGTCAACAAAGAGCCATTCATACCCGCTTAAAATATTATCTGCACCGCTTTTGCACCAGCAAAAACAACGAAATGCCTATTGGAATGCTAACTTTAGCATGCTAACTTTTTTTCAGGCAATTTTGTAGGGTTAATGCTTGCTAACATTAGCATCCTAGCATTTTAAACACATTCTCAGGTACACACCTCAGAGTAATATATTTTGGTACTTGACGCATGCTACAATTAGCATTTTAGCATGCTAATTTTTTTTAAGCTAATTTAGCAGTGTCATATTTTGTTACTTTGTGAATGATACCTGTTGGATTGCTAACGTTATAGCAATAAGAAAAAAAGTTAGCATATTATGCTACCTTTTTTTCCAGGCAATTTTGTAGGTATATACCTCAGTCATATTTTGGTAGTTGATGCATGCTAACATTAGCATCCTAGCATTTTAAACACATTCTCAGGTACACACCTCAGAGTAATATATTTTGGTACTTGACGCATGTTACAATTAGCATTTTAGCATGCTACATTTTTTAGCTAATTTAACAAGTACCTCAGTGTCATATTGTGTTACTTCATGAATGATACCTGTTGGCATGCTAACGTTAGTATGCTAAGTTTTTTTCAGGCAATTTTGTAGGGTTAATGCTTGCTAACATTAGCATCCTAGCATTTTAAACACATTCTCAGGTACACACCTCAGAGTAATATATTTTTGGTACTTGACGCATGTTACAATTAGCATTTTAGCATGCTATTTTTTTTAGCTAATTTAACAGTGTCATATTTTGTTACTTCATGAATGATACCTGTTGGATTGCTAACGTTATAGCAATAAGAAAAAAAAGTTAGCATAATATGCTAACTTTTTTTCAGGCAATTTTGTAGGTATATACCTCAGCCATATTTTGGTAGTTAATGCATGCTAACATTAGCATCCTAGCATTGTAAACACATTCTCAAGTACACACCTCAGAGTAATATATTTTGGTACTTGATGCATGTTACAATTAGCATTTTAGCATGCTATTTTTTTTTAGCTAATTTAACAGTGTCATATTTTGTTACTTCATAAATGATACCTGTTGGCCTGCTAACGTTAGTATGCTAACTTTTTTTCCAGGCAATTTTGTAGGTATATACCTCCGTCATATTTTGGTAGTTAATGCATGCTAAGATTAGCATCCTAGCATTTTAAACACATTCTCAGGTACACACAGAGTAATATATTTTTGATACTTGATGCATGTTACGGTTAGCATTTTAGCTTGCTACATTTTTAAAGCTAATTTAACAGGTACACACCCCTGTGTCATATTTTGTTACTTCATGAATGATACCTGTTGGCATGCTAACGTTAGTATGCTAACTTTTTTTCCAGGAAATTTTGTAGGTATATACCTATTTTGGTAGTTAATGCATGCTAAGATTAGCATCCTAGCATGTTCAACACATTTTCAGGTACCCACTTGAGAGTAGTATGTTTTCGTACTTGACGCAACGTTTGTAAATTTTACAATATAACTAAAATAATTCTTACTTACTAAAGCGTCCCATGTGTGATGTCTAGTGGAGTGTTTTCATGCATATTTGTACGTGCTATCATAATGTAATCAAGCTAGTTAGCATTAGCTAATATGCTAACAAGTTTACGAGTGTCTGTGTTAGTATTATTATTATTAGTAAATTCACCAAAACGTCACCGTGGAGTTATTGAGTCTGTTCAGCTGATTGGAGAGCTAGCTTGCGCAGCTAGTGGGTCCATGACCATGACTTCTGTTTTGTTTGATCAGCCATTTTACTGCCGTTTGGAAACAATTAAGGTATGTAAACAAACATTTCTGTGTAGATAACTAATTTCACAACGTATATACAGTATATATATATGCGGCTAAGATATGGGAAGAATAATTTTTCTTAAAAAAATTGTGGAAGTGCGGAAGTGTCGTTCTCTCTTCTGGCCGTCCATAGCGTTTCTGCTCGTATGGATTCTTCATTCATCCCTCCCAGCAACGTTTGTGAGTTTTACAATTTAACTAAAACTATTCTTACTTACTAAACCATCCCATGTGTGATGTCTGTAGCAGTGTTTTCATGCATATTTGTACGCTGTTAGCATTAGTTGATATGCTAACAAGTTTACGAGGGTCTGTTTTAGTATTATTATTATTAGTATTCACCAAAACATCACCGTGGAGTTATTGAATCTGTTCAGCTGATTGGAGAGCTAGCTTGCGCAGCTAGTGGGTCCATGACCATGACTTCTGTTTTGTTTGATCGGCCGTTTTACTGCCGTTTGGAAACAATTAAGGTATGTAAATAAAAATTGCTGTGTAAATAACTCATTTCACACCGTATATACATACCCGCGGGTAAGATATGGGAATAATTATTTTTCTTCTAAAACTTTTTGGAAGGGCGGAAATGCCGTTCCCTCTTCTGGCCGTCCATAGCGTTTCTACTTGTATGGATTCTTCATTCATCCCTCCCAGCAACGTTTGTAAGTTTTACAATATAACTAAAATAATTCTTACTTACTAAACCGTCCCATGTGTGATGTCTGTAGCAGTGTTTTCACGCATATTTGTACGCTGTTAGCATTAGCTAATATGCTACCAAGTTTACGAGTGTCTGTGTTAGTATTATTATTAGTATTGACCAAAACATCACCGTGGCGTTATTGAGTCTGTTTAGCTGATTAGAGAGCTAGCTTCCGCAGCTAGTAGGTCCATGACCATGACTTCTGTTTTGTTTGATCAGCCGTTTTACTGCCGTTTGGAAACAATGAAGGTATGTAAACAAACATTTCTGTGTAAATAACTCATTTCACACCGTATATACACATCCGCGGGTAAGATATGGGAAGAATCATTTTTCTTAAAACATTTTGTGGAAGTTTGGCAGTGCCGTTCTCTTTTCTGGCCGTCCATAGCGTTTCTACTCGTATGGATTCGTCATTCATCCCTCCCAGCAACGTTTGTGAGTTTTACAATACAACTAAAACTATTCTTACTTACTAAAACCGTCCCATTTGGGATGTCTTTAGGGGTGTTTTCATGCATATTTGTATGTGCTATCGTAATGTAGTCAAGCTAGCATTAGCTAATATGCTAACACGTTTACGAGTGTCTGTTTTAGTATTATTATTATTAGTATTCACCAAAACATCACCGTGGGGTTATTGAGTCTGTTTAGTTGATTGGAGAGCTAGCTTCCGCAGCTAGTGGGTCCATGACCATGACTTCTGTTTTGTTTGATCGGCCGTTTTACTGCCGTTTGGAAACAATTAAGGTATGTAAATAAAAATTGCTGTGTAAATAACTCATTTCACACCGTATATACATACCCGCGGGTAAGATATGGGAATAATTATTTTTCTTCTAAAACTTTTTGGAAGGGCGGAAATGCCGTTCTCTCTTCTGGCCGTCCATAGCGTTTCTACTTGTATGGATTCTTCATTCATCCCTCCCAGCTACGTTTGTAAGTTTTACAATATAACTAAAATAATTCTTACTTACTAAACCGTCCCATGTGTGATGTCTGTAGCAGTGTTTTCATGCATATTTGTACGCTGTTAGCATTAGCTAATATGCTACCATGTTTACGAGTGTCTGTGTTAGTATTATTATTAGTATTGACCAAAACATCACCGTGGCGTTATTGAGTCTGTTTAGCTGATTAGAGAGCTAGCTTCCGCAGCTAGTAGGTCCATGACCATGACTTCTGTTTTGTTTGATCAGCCGTTTTACTGCCGTTTGGAAACAATGAAGGTATGTAAACAAACATTTCTGTGTAAATAACTCATTTCACACCGTATATACACATCCGCGGGTAAGATATGGGAAGAATCATTTTTCTTAAAACATTTTGTGGAAGTTTGGAAGTGCCGTTCTCTTTTCTGGCCGTCCATAGCGTTTCTACTCGTATGGATTCGTCATTCGTCCCTCCCAGCAACGTTTGTGAGTTTTACAATATAACTAAAACTATTCTTACTTACTAAAACCGTCCCATTTGGGATGTCTTTAGGGGTGTTTTCATGCATATTTGTATGTGCTATCGTAATGTAGTCAAGCTAGCATGAGCTAATATGCTAACACGTTTACGAGTGTCTGTTTTAGTATTATTATTATTAGTATTCCCCAAAACATCACCGTGGGGTTATTGAGTCTGTTTAGTTGATTGGAGAGCTAGCTTCCGCAGCTAGTGGGTCCATGACCATGACTTCTGTTTTGTTTGATCGGCCGTTTTACTGCCGTTTGGAAACAATTAAGGGATGTAAATAACTCATTACACAACGTATATACATATATATATATATATATATATATATATATATATATATATATATATATATATATATATATATATATATATATATATATATATATATATGCGGCTAAGATATGGGAATAATTATTTTTCTTCTAAAACATTTGTGGGTGTGGCTTATATACCGGTGCGGCTACATAGTTCGGGTCTGTTTTCAACGTTTATTTTTTGTTTTTATACGAAATGAAAAAATATCAAAATGGCCCCCGCACACTAGAACTCCCCGTTCTGCGGCCCTGGGTGGACCAGGTGCGGACCCCCCTACCCCCGGGTGAGGCGGGTGAGGTGCCGGCCATGACGTAACGAGTGGATGACCTCATGAATCTGTCGAGTCATGAATGGAATAACCTTGACTTCTTGTTTCGCTTTAAAGCGTGAAGAAGTGGCTCCTTCCTCCCCCCAAAAATAGAAGCGGGACAAATGCCTGGCGGGCGGAACAAAAATGTCGGAACAAAAACATGCGTCTGATCGGTCACGACTTGCGTTCATCACAGCGTGTGTGTGTGTGTGTGTTCTATGCATGCGTGTGTGTTGTCATTGCGGCATGTGCATCACACACACACACACACACACAGGAAAAGAGACTTCCTGCCGCAGATGCTAAGGCTAACAACATGTACTCACTCCAGCGTCAGACCGGGGATCCTCAGACGTTCTCGCTGTGCCTTCATGGCTGAGTCCTGCGTGCTATTCAGGCCATGATACACATTCCCCGCACCCCCGCGCGCTGACAAAGAGCCCAGACATGAGGCCGACACACACACACGCGCACACACAGACACACACACACATACACACGGGGGCTGAAACTAGACCGAGGGAAGAAGAAAAGGCGCTGGTGGCGAGTCCAGTCGTGCTCCTTGCACCTTGACGCTGTCAAACAAGATCCTGGCCAGGACAATAGCCCCTCCCCCTTTGCGCCTTCACAATCGACCCCCGCCCCGTCCCCCTGCGTCCCCCCCCCCCTCCAACACCACCAGCTGGCAGCGATGTGCATGACAAAGATGGATGCAACACATTATTATTAACATTATCATTATTAGCCGTCGGGTGCGTCGTCATCGGCGCGGGAAATGAAGTATGCAGCACGCTTCCACAAGCTTTGAAATGCACCGGGGGAAAAACATTTATATTAAGTTTGAAGACACTTTTGCATCTTGTTACATGAAAAGGTGTCTCTAAATTTTTGACTTTTTAGTGACAATAATACACAAATATTGAGTACTGCTCTTGATCAATACTGTACTTCCTGACTATTGTTAGGATCAATACTATACTTCCTGACTATTAATAGGATCAATACTGTACTTCCTGACTATTGTTAGGATCAATACTGTACTTCCTGACTATTGCTTGGATCAATACTGTACTTCCTGACTATTAATAGGATCAATACTGTACTTCCTGACTATTGTTTGGATCAATACTGTACTTCCTGACTATTGTTTGGATTAATACTGTACTTCCTGACTATTGTTTGGATCAATACTGTACTTCCTGACTATTAATAGGATCAATACTGTACTTCCTGACTATTGTTTGGATCAATACTGTACTTCCTGACTATAGTTAGGATCAATACTGTACTTCCTGACTATTAATAGGATCAATACTGTACTTCCTGACTATAGTTAGGATCAATACTGTACTTCCTGACTATAGTTTTGATCAATACTGTACTTCCTGACTATTGTTTGGATTAATACTGTACTTCCTGACTATTGTTTGGATCAAAACTGTACTTCCTGACTATTAATAGGATCAATACTGTACTTCCTGACTATAGTTAGGATCAATACTGTACTTCCTGACTATTAATAGGATCAATACTGTACTTCCTGACTATAGTTAGGATCAACACTGTACTTCCTGACTATAGTTTTGATCAATACTGTACTTCCTGACTATTAATAGGATCAATACTGTACTCCCTGACTATATATTTTTGATCAATACTGTACTTCCTGACTATTAATAGGATCAATACTGTACTTCCTTGCTATAGTTTTGATCAATAATGTACTTCCTGACTATAGTTTTGATCAATACTGTACTTCCTGACTATTAATAGGATCAATACTGTACTTCCTTGCTATAGTTTTGATCAATAATGTACTTCCTGACTATAGTTTTGAACAATACTGTACTTCCTGACTATTGTTAGGATCAATACTGTACTTCCTGACTATTGTTAGGATCAATACTGTACTTCCTGACTGTAGTTTGGATCAATACTGTACTTCCTGACTGTAGTTTGGATCAATACTGTACTTCCTGACTATTGTTAGGATCAATACTGTACTTCCTGACTATTGTTAGGATCAATACTGTACTTCCTGACTGTAGTTTGGATCAATACTGTACTTCCTGACTATAGTTTGAATCAATACTGTACTTCCTGACTATAGTTTTGATCAATACTGTACTTCCTGACTATTGTTTGGATTAATACTGTACTTCCTGACTATTGTTTGGATCAATACTGTACTTCCTGACTATTGTTAGGATCAATACTGTACTTCCTGACTATTAATAGGATCAATACTGTACTTCCTGACTATTGTTAGGATCAATACTGTACTTCCTGACTATTGTTTGGATTAATACTGTACTTCCTGACTATTGTTTGGATCAATACTGTACTTCCTGACTATTAATAGGATCAATACTGTACTTCCTGACTATTGTTTGGATCAATACTGTACTTCCTGACTATTAATAGGATCAATACTGTACTTCCTGACTATTAATAGGATCAATACTGTACTTCCTGACTATAGTTAGGATCAATACTGTACTTCCTGACTATAGTTTTGATCAATACCGTACTTCCTGACTATTGTTTGGATTAATACTGTACTTCCTGACTATTGTTTGGATCAAAACTGTACTTCCTGACTATTAATAGGATCAATACTGTACTTCCTGACTATAGTTAGGATCAATACTGTACTTCCTGACTATTAATAGGATCAATACTGTACTTCCTGACTATAGTTAGGATCAATACTGTACTTCCTGACTATAGTTTTGATCAATACTGTACTTCCTGACTATTGTTTGGATTAATAATGTACTTCCTGACTATTGTTTGGATCAATACTGTACTTCCTGACTACAGTTAGGATCAATACTGTACTTCCTGACTATTAATAGGATCAATACTGTACTCCCTGACTATATATTTTTGATCAATACTGTACTTCCTGACTTAATAGGATCAATACTGTACTTCCTTGCTATAGTTTTGATCAATAATGCACTTCCTGACTATAGTTTTGATCAATACTGTACTTCCTGACTATTGTTAGGATCAATACTGTACTTCCTGACTGTTGTTTGGATCAATACTGTACTTCCTGACTATTGTTTGGATCAATACTGTACTTCCTGACCATTGTTTGGATTAATACTGTACTTCCTGACTATTGTTAGGATCAATACTGTACTTCCTGACTACTGTTTGGATCAATACTGTACTTCCTCACTATTAATAGGATCAATACTGTACTTCCTGACTGTAGTTTGGATCAATACTGTACTTCCTGACTATTGTTAGGATCAATACTGTATTTCCTGACTATTGTTAGGATCAATACTGTACTTCCTGACTATTAATAGGATCAATACTGTACTTCCTGACTATTGTTAGGATCAATACTGTACTTCCTGACTATTGTTAGGATCAATACTGTACTTCCTGACTGTAGTTTGGATCAATACTGTACTTCCTGACTATAGTCCGGATCAATACTGTACTTCCTGATTATTGTTAGGATCAATACTGTACTTCCTGACTATAGTTAGGATCAATACTGTACTTCCTGACTATTGTTTGGATTAATACTGTACTTCCTGACTATTGTTAGGATCAATATTGTACTTCCTGAATATTAATAAGATCAATACTGTACTTCCTGACTATTGTTAGGATCAATACTGTACTTCCTGACTATAGTTAGGATCAATACTGTACTTCCTGACTATTGTTTGGATTAATACTGTACTTCCTGACTATTGTTAGGATCAATACTGTACTTCCTGACTATTATTTGGATCAATACTGTACTTCCTGACTATAGTTAGGATCAATACTGTACTTCCTGACTATTGTTTGGATTAATACTGTACTTCCTGACTATTGTTAGGATCATTACTGTATTTCCTGACTATTGTTTGGATCAATATTGTACTTCCTGACTATTGTTTGGATTAATACTGTACTTCCTGACTATTGTTAGGATCAATACTGTACTTCCTGACTACAGTTTGGATCAATACTGTACTTCCTGACTACTGCTTGGATCATTACTGTACTTCCTGACTATTATTTTACTCAAACAAAAAAATTGCAGAGTAAAACAAAATAATTTCTGACAAAGTGTGAAGATTTTCAGGTCAAACTTTGTTCATTGAGAGGAAACAAAACACAATAGGCACAAACCAAAGTCAATATTGACCAATGAATGATTAACCAAACTGTCAACTACACTCACACACACACACGTCTATCAGCACTCGTTTGGACATACATACATACATACATACATACATACATACATACATACATACATACATACATACATACATACATACATACATACATATATATATATAGATATATATATATACATACATACATACATACATACATACATACATACATACATACATACATACATACATACATACACATATATAAACATATACATAAACACATATATATATATATATATATATTAGGGCTGTGAATCTTTGGGTGTCCCACGATTCGATTCAATATCGATTCTTGGGGTCACGATTCGATTCAATATCGATTTTTTTTTTTCAATTCAACACGATTCTCGATTTTTTTTCCCAATTGAAAAGGATTGTCTATTCATTGAATACATAGATTTCAGCAGGATCTACCCCAGTCTGCTGACATGCAAGCAGAGTAGTAGATTTTTGTAAAAAGCTTTTATAATTGTAAAGGACAATGTTTTATCAACTGATTGCAATAATGTACATTTGTTTTAACTATTAAATGAAGCAAAAATATGACTTATTTTATCTTTGTGAAAATATTGGACAGTGTGTTGTCAAGCTTATGAGATGCGATGCAAGTGTAAGCCACTGTGACACTATTGTTCTTTTTTTTTTTAAATGTCTAATGATAATGTCAATGAGGGATTTTTAATCACTGCTATGTTGAATTGTAACTAATATTGATACTGTTGTTGATAATATTCATTTTTGTTTCACTACTTTTGTGTTTGTTCTGTGTCGTGTTTGTGTCTCCTCTCAATTGCTCTGTTTATTGCAGTTCTGAGTGTTGCTGGGTCGGCTTTGCTTTTGGAATTGGATTGCATTGTTATGGTATTTCTGTGTATTGTTTTGTTGGATTGATTAATTAAAAAATAAAATAAAATAAGTAACTAAAAATATTTTAATTAAACAATTAAAAAAATAAAGATTTTTTTTTAAATTAGATTTTATTCTGAATCGCACAACGTGACAATCGCGATTCGAATTCGAATCGATTTTTTCCCACATCCCTAATATACACATCCC
>NC_084738.1:79157355-79182355 GCF_033978785.1 Entelurus aequoreus | reverse complement strand
ACACTGAGGTGTATACCTGCTAAACTAGCTAAAAACAAGCTAACATGCTAACGATAACATGTGTCAAGCACCAAAATATATTAATTTCAGGTGTGTTCCTGAAAATGTTTCCAAATGCTAGGATGCTAATGTTAGCATGCATCAAGCACTGAAATATGACTGAGGTATATAACTACAAAAGTAGCTAACAACACAATCTAGCATACTAATGTTAGCATGCTAACAGGTATCCTTCGTCAAGTAACAAAATATACTGTATGACTCTGAGGTGTATACCTGCTAAATTAGCTACAAATGCTAACTAAAACAGGTGTCAAGCACCAAAATATATTAATTTCAGGTGTGTACCTGAACATTTTTTTCAAATGCTACGATGCTAATGTTAGCATGGACCAATTAATAAAATATAATTTGAGGTATATACCTACAAAATGAGCCAACAACAACATCTAGCATACTAACGTTAGCATGCTAACAGGTATCCTTCGTCAAGTAACAAAATATATGACACTGAGGTGTATACCTGCTAAATTAGCTTAAAAAAAGCTAACATGCTAACGATAACGTGTGTCAAGCACCAAAATATATTAATTTAGGGTGTGTACCTGAACTTTTTTTTTAAATGCTAGGATGCTAATGTTAGCATGCATCAAGTACTAAAATATGACTGAAGTATATACCTACAAAATTAGCTAACAACACAATCCAGCATACTAACGTTAGCATGTTAGCATGCTAACAGGTATCCTTCGTAAAGTAACAAAATATATGACACTGAGGTGTATACCTGCTAAATTAGCTAAAAACAAGCTAAAATGCTAACTATAATGTGTGTCAAGCACCAAAATATATTAATTTAGGGTGTGTACCTGAACATTTTTTAAAAGGCTATGATGCTGATGTTAGCATGGACCAATTAATAAAATATAATTTGAGGGATATACCTACAAAATGAGCAGGCAACAACAACATCTAGCATACTAACGTTAGCATGCTAACAGGTATCCTTCGTCAAGCGACAAAATATTTGACACTGACGTTGCAAAATAAGCAAAAATAGCTCGCATGCTAATATCAGGCCTTTGAAAAATTAGCCACGGGCCGCACTTTAAACACCACTGAGCTAAAATACTGATACTTTAACTCCTAAGTTAAAATACGCAATACCTGAACATTTTTTTAAAATGCTAGGATGCTAATGTTAGCATGCATCAAGTACTAAACTATTATTGAGGTATATACCTTATTATTATTTTATTTAATCTTTTAATTTGTGTATTTTATTTTATTATTTTTATATATATTTTTAAAATTATTCTTTTAAAAAATAAAAAAAATTTAACAAAAAAAATACAAAAATAATAATTGAAAAAAATATATAAAAATAATAATTAAATTAAATTAAATAAAATACACAAATTAAAAGATCAAATAAAATAATAATAATTTACTTACAGTTTTTTGTATGCGTGTGAAAGGTTAAGCAGAAAGACCGAACAACCCCCACTGACCTCGGGTAAGACAACGTTAGTTTTATGGTAGCATGACGTCATATGGAGATGATGTCATGACATCATACGGAGATGATGTCAGCGTGCAAAGTGCCTGACAAATGGCAGTGAAGCGTGGCCGCCACGTTGCCACGGCGGATACGTGTTGGCGCGCACGAATGAGTGGAACAAAGAGGTGATGTTGTTTCCAACACTTATAATCGCATCGCACGTTTTTGTACATTTTTCGTTCAGGTAACGAGGGACCGCAGATGGAAACCAGACCATATCTGTCTTTGGTCTTTGTGCTTTGTCCCTTCAAATAAAGACTCAACTCAACTAGACCAGCAAACTAATCTTCCACTGGACTTGAAAATTCATTCATTCCCGGACTGGCATCAGAATGTCACCACTTCTCCCGCAAACCGCGGCCTCGCTTCGCCGGAAAGTTCCACGGAAATCGTTCGAACAGCCTTTTTTTTTGTGTCCGGTTTTCGGCAGCGAAAGCGACCTCGGCGGCGTTTGGCGAGAGACGACCAGGAGAGCAACAACATTCCCAAAGTCCACGGCTTCAGCGCACTTATCATTGCACGCTGCGTGAAAAGTCACGCAAAATGTCCAAAAACATCTCAGAAGACAATCGAGTCTCGTTACGTCAACAAAGCCGATCTTTTGTTCGGTTCAGCAGCTTTAAAGATTCAAAGAAAAACTTCATGTTGCATGAAAAACCTCGCTAAGAGATGAGGGCAAACACGTAAACGGACGAAATCCAAGTGCAGTTCAAGTTGCTGATAGGACAACAATCTAACAATGGAGGCGAAGAGGCGTGCACTTCCAAAAACATCTCAGAAGACAATCGAGTCTCGTTACGTCAACAAAGCCGATCTTTTGTTCGGTTCAGCAGCTTTAATGGTCCAAAGAAAAACTTTGCGTTGCATGAAAAACCTCGCTAAGAGATGAGGGCAAACACGTAAACGACCGAAATCCAAGTGCAGTTCAAGTTGCTGATTGGACAACAATCTAGCAATGGAGACGAAGAGGCGTGCACTTCCAAAAACATCTCAGAAGACAATCGAGTCTCGTTACGTCAACAAAGCCGATCTTTTGTTCGGTTCAGCAGCTTTAACGTTTCAAAGCAAAACTTCACGTTGCATGAAAAACCTCGCTTAGAGGTGAGGGCAAACACGTAAACGACCGAAATCCAAGTGCAGTTCAAGTTGCTGATTGGACAACAATCTAGCAATGGAGACGAAGAGGCGCGCACTTCCAAAAACATCTCAGAAGACAATCGAGTCTCGTTACGTCAACAAAGCCGATCTTTTGTTCGGTTCAGCAGCTTTAATGGTCCAAAGAAAAACTTTGCGTTGCATGAAAAACCTCGCTAAGAGGTGAGGGCAAACACGTAAACGACCGAAATCCAAGTGCAGTTGAAGTTGCTGATTGGACAACAATCTAGCAATGGAGACGAAGAGGCGTGCACTTCCAAAAAACATCTCAGAAGACAATCGAGTCTCGTTACGTCAACAAAGCCGATCTTTTGTTCGGTTCAGCAGCTTCAATGGTCCAAAGAAAAACTTTGCGTCGCACGAAAAACCTCGCTAAGAGGTGAGGGCAAACACGTAAACGGACGAAATCCAAGTGCAGTTCAAGTTGCTGATTGGACAACAATCTAGCAATGGAGACGAAGAGGCGTGCACTTCCAAAAAACATCTCAGAAGACAATCGAGTCTCGTTACGTCAACAAAGCCGATCTTTTGTTCGGTTCAGCAGCTTTAAAGATTCAAAGAAAAACTTCACGTTGCTTGAAAAACCTTGCTAAGAGGTGAGGGCAAACACGTAAACAACCGAAATCGAAGTGCAGTTCAAGTTGCTGATTGGATAACAATCTAGCAATGGAGACGAAGAGGCGTGCACTTCCAAAAACATCTCAGAAGACAATCGAGTCTCGTTACGTCGACAAAGCCAATCTTTTGTTCGGTTCAGCAGCTTCAATGTTCCAAAGAAAAACTTTGCGTCGCACGAAAAACCTCGCTAAGAAGTGAGGGCAAACACGTAAACGGACGAAATCCAAGTGCAGTTCAAGTTGCTGATAGGACAACAATCTAACAATGGAGGCGAAGAGGTGTGCACTTCCAAAAACATCTCAGAAGACAATCGAGTCTCGTTACGTCAACAAAGCCGATCTTTTGTTCGGTTCAGCAGCTTTAATGGTCCAAAGAAAAACTTTGCGTTGCATGAAAAACCTCGCTAAGAGGTGAGGGCAAACACGTGAACGGACGAAATCCAAGTGCAGTTCAAGTTGCTGATTGGACAACAATCTAGCAATGGAGACGAAGAGGCGTGCACTTCCAAAAAACATCTCAGAAGACAATCGAGTCTCGTTACGTCAACAAAGCCGATCTTTTGTTCGGTTCAGCAGCTTTAACGTTTCAAAGCAAAACTTCACGTTGCATGAAAAACCTCGCTTAGAGGTGAGGGCAAACACGTAAACGACCGAAATCCAAGTGCAGTTCAAGTTGCTGATAGGACAACAATCTAACAATGGAGGCAAAGAGGTGTGCACTTCCAAAAACATCTCAGAACACAATCGAGTCTCGTTACGTCAACGAAGCCGATCTTTTGTTCAATTCAGCAGCTTTAATGTTCCAAAGAAAAACTTTGCGTTGCACGAAAAACCTCGCCAAGAGGTGAGGGCAAACACGTAAACGACCAAAATCCAAGTGCAGTTCAAGTTGCTGATTGGACAACACGCTGCATTGTACGACAATCAAACAATGGAGGCGAAGAGGCGTGCACTTCATTATCATGCCGTCAATAAAGTGTCTACTGCTGCCTTCATTAGACAACATCATCCATTCTGCTCGGCTACCCGACAGGAAGGAGACAAAAGTCACAGCAACTTGAGCAGTCAAAGATCCGAGCCTCCACTCAGAGACGGCGTAAGAAAACAAACGCTGCTGCGGCGCCGTGGTCCCGCCTACCTGTAGCCCTCGCCGCCTCAGAATGCTGGAGTGGTCCATGGTGGCGACGCCGCAGAGCCGTGCAGCGCTGGCCAGAACCGCCTCCCCCCCCCCGCTCGACCTCCCGCCCCTCGGGCTCAGCATCTGACGCCAGCCGAGCAGCCGCTCCGACACACCGCCGCTCGTCTCATTGGAGGACGGGCGGTCAGCTGACGCCGCTCCTCCGGCTCGTCTGCTCCGCAACTTCCCAGGAGTGAGGCGGCGATAGAGGAAGGCAGAAGAGGGACTGAGGCAGGGAGGGAGGGAGGAAGGGAGGATGGATGGCGGCGCTTGTAAATTAGCATAGGAGCAGCCCGAGAGCGAGGGAGGGGGTTCAGGTCAGGAGTCGCCCCCCCCCCCCCCCCCCCCAAGACTGTCCATTCTTCCAGCAGAAAAGAAAAGGAGGATATCCTTCCTGGCTTTGTTTTTGTGCCGCAATGACCTGGCCGTCCTGTCCTTTGAAGCGGGGACAGCTGAGCTACAGCAAGAGGACAAGTTCCAGTCGACAAGGAAAGACAAGTTTAGAGATTTAAAGTTACGGGGGACTATGCACTTGTACACGGGAGAGTCTGTGGACTCAGGAAAGGACCGACGCAAAGGTCCGAAATGAGCCTAAATAGGACCAAATTCCCCCTAAAGGTTGCCAAAAAACAACAAAATAGGACTGAAGGTCCTAAAGAACCCCAAATAGGACCACCTTTCTTTAAAGATCCAAATTAAGACCATCTTTCCGTAAAGGTACCAAAATACCCCAAATAAGACCATTATCCCCTAAAGGTGGAAAAGTACCCCAGTTAGGACCCTATTCCCCCAAAGGATCCCAAATAAGACCATGCTACCCTCAAGGTGCAAATTTATCCAAAAAAGGGCCATCTTAACTATAGGTCTTAAAGAACCCCAAATAAGACCATCTTCCCCTAAAGGTCATAAACTACCCCAAATAGGACCATCTTCCTTTAAAGATCCGAAACAACCCAAAGTACGAACCATATTTCCCTAAAAGTACCAAAATGCCCCAAATAAGACCACTGTCCCGTAAAGGTGGCAAAGTACCCCAATTATGGCCCTATTCCCCCAAAGGAGCCAGAGGACCCCAAACAAGACCATCTTCTCCTAAAGGTCATAAACCACCCCAGTTAGGACCCTATTCCCCCAAAGGACCCCAAATAAGACCATACTCACCCCTCAAGGTGCCAAAGTGTTCCAAATATAACCATCTTCCTTTAAAGATCCCAAACAACCCAAAGTAGGAACCATATTTCCCTAAAGGTACCAAAATACCCCAAATAAGACCATTATCCCCTACAAGTGGCACCGTGCCACAGTTAGGACTCTATTCCCCAAAAGGAGCCAAAGGACCCCAAATAAGACCATCTTCAGCCTAAAGGTCATAAACTACCCCAATTAGGACCATCGTCCCTTAAAGATGCCAAAGAACCCCAAATAAGACCATCCACCCCTAAAGGTGCCAAAAAGTTCCAAATAGGACCATCTTACTTTAAAAGGTCCTATCAACCCAAATTAAGACCATCTTTCACTAAAGGTACCAAAATACCCAAAATCAGACCAGGTGGCAAAGTACCCCAAATAAGACCACCTTTCTTTAAAAATCCAAATAAAGACCATCTTTTCCTAAAGGTACCAAAATACCCCAAATAAGACCATTATCCCCTAAAGGTGGAAAAGTACCCCAGTTAGGACCCTATTCCCCCAAAGGATCCGAAATAAGACCATGCTACCCTCAAGGTGCAAATTTATCCAAAAAAGGGCCATCTTAACTATAGGTCTTAAAGAACCCCAAATAAGACCATCTTCCCCTAAATGTCATAAACTACCCCAAATAGGACCATCTTCCTTTAAAGATCCTAAACAACCCAAAGTACGAACCATATTTCCCTAAAAGTACCAAAATACCCCAAATAAGACCACTGTCCCGTAAAGGTGGCAAAGTACCCCAATTATGGCCCTATTCCCCCAAAGGAGCCAGAGGACCCCAAACAAGACCATCTTCTCCTAAAGGTTATAAACTACCCCAGTTAGGACCCTATTCCCCCAAAGGACCCCAAATAAGACCATACTCCCCTCAAGGTGCCAAAGTGTTCCAAATATAACCATCTTCCTTTAAAGATCCCAAACAACCCAAAGTAGGAACCATATTTCCCTAAAGGTACCAAAATACCCCAAATAAGACCATTATCCCCTACAAGTGGCACAGTGCCACAGTTAGGACTCTATTCCCCAATAGGAGCCAAAGGACCCCAAATAAGACCATCTTCAGCCTAAAGGTCATAAACTACCCCAATTAGGACCATCGTCCCTTAAAGATGCCAAAGAACCCCAAATAAGACCATCTACCCCTAAAGGTGCCAAAAAGTTCCAAATAGGACCATCTTCCTTTAAAAGGTCCTAAACAACCCAAATTAAGACCATCTTTCACTAAAGGTACCAAAATACCCAAAATCAGACCAGGTGGCAAAGTACCCCAAATAAGACCACCTTTCTTTAAAAATCCAAATTAAGACCATCTTTTCCTAAAGGTACCAAAATACCCCAAATAAGACCATTATCCCCTAAAGGTGGAAAAGTACCCCAGTTAGGACCCTATTCCCCCAAAGGATCCGAAATAAGACCATGCTACCCTCAAAGTGCAAATTTATCCAAAAAAGGGCCATCTTAACTATAGGTCTTAAAGAACCCCAAATAAGACCATCTTCCCCTAAATGTCATAAATTACCCCAAATAGGACCATCTTCCTTTAAAGATCCTAAACAACCCAAAGTACGAACCATATTTCCCTAAAAGTACCAAAATACCCCAAATAAGACCACTGTCCCGTAAAGGTGGCAAAGTACCCCAATTATGGCCCTATTCCCCCAAAGGAGCCAGAGGACCCCAAACAAGACCATCTTCTCCTAAAGGTCATAAACTACCCCAGTTAGGACCCTATTCCCCCAAAGGACCCCAAATAAGACCATACTCCCCTCGAGGTGCCAAAGTGTTCCAAATATGACCATCTTCCTTTAAAGATCCCAAACAACCCAAAGTAGGAACCATATTTCCCTAAAGGTACCAAAATACCCCAAATAAGACCATTATCCCCTACAAGTGGCACCGTGCCACAGTTAGGACTCTATTCCCCAAAAGGAGCCAAAGGACCCCAAATAAGACCATCTTCAGCCTAAAGGTCATAAACTACCCCAATTAGGACCATCTCCCTTAAAGATGCCAAAGAACCCCAAATAAGACCATCTACCCCTAAGGGTGCCAAAAAGTTCCAAATAGGACCATCTTACTTTAAAAGGTCCTAAACAACCCAAATTAAGACCATCTTTCACTAAAGGTACCAAAATACCCAAAATCAGACCAGGTGGCAAAGTACCCCAAATAAGACCACCTTTCTTTAAAAATCCAAATTAACACCATCTTTCCCTAAAGTTACCAAAATACCCCAAAGAAGACTATTATCCCCTAAAGGTGGCCAAGTACCCCAGTTAGGACCCTATTCCCCCAAAGGAGCCAAAGAACCCCAAATAAGACCATGCTACCCTCAAGGTGCCAATGTATCCCAAATAGGACCATCTTAACTATAGGTCTTAAAGTACCCTAAATAAGACCATTCTCCCCTAAAGGTCATAAACTACCCCAATTAGGACCATCTTCCCTTTAAGATGCCAAAGAACCCCAAATAAGACCATTTACCCCTAAAGGTGCCAAAGTGTTCCAAATAGGACCATCCTAACTATAGGTCTTAAAGGACCCCAAATAAGACCCCCTTCCCCTAAAGGTGCTCAAGTATTCCAAATAGGACCATCTTTCCCTAAAGGCGCCAAAGTACACCAAACAGGACCATCTTCTTTTAAAGGTGCCGAAGTACCCAAAACAAAACCATCTTCTGCTAAAGGTCTTAAAGTACCGCAAATAGGACCATCTTCTCTTAAAGGTGCCAAAAGACCCTAAATAGGACCATCTTCCCCTAAAGGTCTTAAATGACCCTAAATAGGACCATCTTCCCCTAAAGATCTTAAAGGACCCCAAATAGGACCATCTTCCCCTAAAGGTCTTTAAGGACCCCAAATAGGACCATCTTCCCCTAAAGGGCTTAAAGGACCCCAAATAGGACCATCTTCCCCTAAAGGGCTTAAAGGACCATAAACAGGACCATCTTCTCTTAAAGGTGCCACAATACCCCAAATAGGACCATCTTCCCCTAAAGGTCTTTAAGGACCCCAAATAGGACCATCTTCCTCTAAAGGGCTTAAAGGACCCCAAATAGGACCATCTTCCCCTTAAGGGCTTAAAGGACCCCAAATAGGACCATCTTCCCCTAAAGGTCTTTAAGGACCCCAAATAGGACCATCTTCCTCTAAAGGGCTTAAAGGACCCCAAATAGGACCATCTTCCCCTAAAGGGCTTAAAGGACCATAAACAGGACAATCTTCTCTTAAAGGTGCCACAATACCCCAAATAGGACCATCTTCCCCTAAAGGTCTTAAAGGACCCCAAATAGGACCATCTTCCCCTTAAGGGCTTAAAGGACCCCAAATAGGACCATCTTCCCCTAAAGATCTTAAAGGACCCCAAATAGGACCATCTTCCCCTAAAGGGCTTAAAGGACCCCAAATAGGACCATCTTCCCCTAAAGATCTTAAAGGACCCCAAATAGGACCATCTTCCCCTAAAGGGCTTAAAGGACCCCAAATAGGACCATCTTCCCCTAAAGATCTTAAAGGACCCCAAATAGGACCATCTTCCCCTTAAGGGCTTAAAGGACCCCAAATAGGACCATCTTCCCCTAAAGATCTTAAAGGACCCCAAATAGGACCATCTTCCCCTAAAGGGCTTAAAGGACCATAAACAGGACCATCTTCTCTTAAAGGTGCCACAATACCCCAAATAGGACCATCTTCCCCTAAAGGTCTTTAAGGACCCCAAATAGGACCATCTTCCTCTAAAGGGCTTAAAGGACCCCAAATAGGACCATCTTCCCCTTAAGGGCTTAAAGGACCCCAAATAGGACCATCTTCCCCTAAAGGTCTTTAAGGACCCCAAATAGGACCATCTTCCTCTAAAGGGCTTAAAGGACCCCAAATAGGACCATCTTCCCCTAAAGGGCTTAAAGGACCATAAACAGGACAATCTTCTCTTAAAGGTGCCACAATACCCCAAATAGGACCATCTTCCCCTAAAGGTCTTAAAGGACCCCAAATAGGACCATCTTCCCCTTAAGGGCTTAAAGGACCCCAAATAGGACCATCTTCCCCTAAAGATCTTAAAGGACCCCAAATAGGACCATCTTCCCCTAAAGGGCTTAAAGGACCCCAAATAGGACCATCTTCCCCTAAAGATCTTAAAGGACCCCAAATAGGACCATCTTCCCCTAAAGGGCTTAAAGGACCCCAAATAGGACCATCTTCCCCTAAAGATCTTAAAGGACCCCAAATAGGACCATCTTCCCCTTAAGGGCTTAAAGGACCCCAAATAGGACCATCTTCCCCTAAAGATCTTAAAGGACCCCAAATAGGACCATCTTCCCCTAAAGGGCTTAAAGCAGGGGTGTCAAAGTCAAATGGACGGAGGGCCAAATAAAAAATTTAGCTACAAGCCGAGGGCCGGACTGTTCGAATGTTCATTGAAAAATTTTTAAATGACGCATATAGTCTAGTGAACCTAATTGAACCTACTGAAAACCTAACAAATATATTCCAATATGATCAGATAAATAAAGCAATATTTTCTTATGGCTCTGTCAGTAATCTTTAATTTTCAACAGACACAAAAGACAAATTTCCTTTATATAAAAATCCCCATAACATGAACATTAAATGAAAGAAACCGGTATTCAAGGCACCATCAGTAGCCTATATTTTCTATTTTAGCAAAAGTGGGCTAAATTTACTTCAAAGAAAAAAACAATAATAGCAATTTTCTATCATCCACTCAACTGAAATATTTTTAAAATATAATTAAATTGAAATACAATAAAATAAAGTGCAAAAATCTATAAATCAAAAACAACACTTTGTTTAAGGAGAAGTAACATGCAGTGAAAACAAATATTAAACTTTAACTTTTAAACTTGATTTGAGTAAAAACTCTAAATATGTGATTGCACAGTAATGTTCACATTAAACCCCCCTCCTCCCTCCGTGGGAGGGAGGCGAGTTGGGTGCCCGAAACCCCCCGCTGGTTTCGGCCCGCCCCTTGGCGCGCGTGGCACGGCGGGCTCCGCGACCCGACGGCTGGCCCTCGTGGCTTGACGGCGGGCGCGTCCCGACGGGCCGCGCGTAGGGGTCAAACGCAGAAGTCTCAGGGCCTCGTGGTGAGGGGGTGGCCTGCGGGTTTCGGCCCGCTTGACCCCCCCGCTCCGCTTGGCGCGCGCGGCACATGACGGGTTCCGCCACCGACGCTCGGGCTGCAGCCCGACGGTGGTGCGGGCCCGGCGGTGACGCGCGGTTTGGGGAAACAAAGCAGAAGTCTCAGGGCCTCGGGGCCGGGTTTCGGCCCGCCCCCTTGGCGCGCGTGGCACGGCGGGCTCCGCGACTGACGGCCGGGCTGCAGCCCTTCGGCCGGCAGGCGCGTCCCGGCGGGCCGCTCGCCCCCTTTCGGAACCTTGGACCGGCATCCGCTTGGTGCGTGTAAAAGATCTGCGGTCTAAAAAAAAAAAAAAAAAAAAAAAAAAAAAAAAAAAAAAAAAAAGATCTGCGGTCTGCGGGCCGGTTCTAATAATAAATCAAGATCATCCCAAGGGCCGTAAAAAACCTTCTCGCGGGCCGGATATGGCCCGCGGGCCTTGACTCTGACATATGTGGCTTAAAGGACCATAAACAGGACCATCTTCTCTTAAAGTTGCCAGAATACCCCAAATAGGACCATCTTCCCCTAAAGGTCTTAAAGGACCCCAAATAGGACCATCTTCCCCTAAAGATCTTAAAGGACCCCAAATAGGACCATCTTCCCCTTAAGGGCTTAAAGGGCCCCAAATAGGACAATCTTCCCCTAAAGATCTTAAAGGACCCCTAATTGGACCATCTTCCCCTAAAGGGCTTAAAGGACCATAAACAGGACCATCTTCTCTTAAAGTTGCCAGAATACCCCAAATAGGACCATCTTCCCCTAAAGGTCTTTAAGGACCCCAAATAGGACCATCTTCCCCTAAAAGTCCCAATGTACCCCAATAGGACCATCTACCCTTAAAGGTCTTTACAGACCCCAAATAGGACCATTTTCCCCTAAAGTTCCCAAAGTAACCCAAATAGAACAATATTTCCCTAAAGGTCTTAAAGGACCCTAAATAGAACCATCTTCCCTTACAGGTCCCAAAGTACCCCAAATAGGACCATCTTCTCTTAAAGGTGTCAAAGCATCCCAAATAGGGCCATCTTCCCCTAAAGGTCTTTAACCCTAAATAGGACCATCTTCTCTTAAAGGTCATAAAACCCCAAATAGGACCATCTTCCCCTAAAGGGCTTAAAGGACCCCAAATAGGACCATCTTCCCCTAAAGGGCTTAAAGGACCCCAAATAGGACCATCTTCCCCTAAAGGGCTTAAAGGACCCCAAATAGGACCATCTTCCCCTAAAGGGCTTAAAGGACCCCAAATAGGACCATCTTCCCCTAAAGGGCTTAAAGGACCCCAAATAGGACCATCTTCCCCTAAAGGGCTTAAAGGACCCCAAATAGGACCATTTTCTGCTTAAGGTCCAAAATAGACTACTACATACTTCCCTAAAATTGTCAAAAGTCCCCATATAGGACCATCTTCCCCTAAATTTTACAGACCCTTATTCACGTAAACCAAGGCCCCTAAAGGATGGCGAGGCCCCACGCATAAGGAGGGGCGGCCCTGCGTAGACATCCTTATCCCATTTCTGACATTTCTTGAAAGTTGAGTGAAAATCCGCCTCTAACTTAGCCTTAAGTGATTGCATCACCTTGGCCAAGGTCACAAATCTCCCAGCACATTTCCACGAGGACCACCTGGACCGTGACCACGGTCTCTGAAGGCCACAGGATGGACGCGGGGCGAGGAAGCCGCCTTCAGACCCAACAAGTGGAGTCGTTATCATGATGGAATCCCCGAGTCAATTTATGCCAATTTTTCATGGCCCGCCTCCTCAAGAGCACCGAGTCCCTGGACCCTGGACCCCCACCCTGGTCTTTGTGCCATTTCCATTCATTCTGTGAATATTAAGCAGGTTCTTCTTATCGTGTGTGTGTGTGTGTGTGTGTGTGTGTGTGTGTGTGTGTGTGTGTGTGTGTGTGTGTGTGTGTGTGTGTGTGTGTGTGTGTGTGTGTGTGTGTGTGTGTGTGTCATAATTAACTTCCTGCGCTCGTCACCAGGTCAAGAATTCCAACACATGGTCTTTTGATCCAGAACAATAGGCAGCACGACACCTGAGGGAGGACTGGTGTAATCTCCAAGTCTGGGTCTGGAGTCAGCCTGCACAGATGGACTATTAAGTCCAGGTCCTGTGGGACTGGGACTGGGACTGGGACTGGGACTGGGAAAGGAATGCAGACTGTTGCAGAATCACAAAGGAGCAGACCTTTTTCTTCTCAATGAGGGAATTCTCAAATGATGTTTCTCTGATTGCTCTAGCGTGAAGTTTGCTGCCTTGTAGGAACCAGGGTTCTAGTTGTAGGAACCAGAGTTCTAGTTGTAGGAACCAGAGTTCTAGTCCCTGAAGTCAACCGCCCTGGATGTCAAAGCATTCTGACCATGTCCCGTGTTACAATGTTACCTGATCTTATTTTCTGTGTCACTATGTTCCGTGTTACTATGGTCCGCATTACGATGTTCCGTGTTACAATGTTCCATGTTACAACGTTCCATCTTACAATGTTCCCTGATACTATTTTCTGTGTGACAAGGTTCTGTGTTGCTATGTTACCTGATACTATTTTCTGTGTCATTATGTTCCGCGTTACGACGTTCTGTGTTACGACGTTCCCTGATACTATTTTATGTGTCACTATGTTCCGTGTGACAAGGTTCCATGTTACTATGTTCCCTGATACTATTTTCTGTGTCATTATGTTCCGCGTTACAACGTTCCGCGTCACAACGTTCCGCGTTACGACGTTCCATGTTACAATGTTTCATGATACTATTTTCCGTATCACTATGTTCCGTGTTACAAGGTTCGTGTTACAAGGTTCGTGTTACAAGGTTCCATGTTACTATTTTCTGTGTCACTGTTTTGTGTCACGATGTTCCGCGTTACGATGTTCCGCGTTACGATGTTCCGTGTTACGGCGTTCCGTGTTATGGCGTTCCGTGTTATGGCGTTCTGTGTTACAATGTTTCCTGATACTATTTTCCGTGTCACTATGTTCCGTGTTACAAGGTTCGTGTTACAAGGTTCGTGTTACAAGGTTCCATGTTACTATTTTCTGTGTCACTGTTTTGTGTCACGATGTTCGGTGTTACAATGTTCCCTGATACTATTTTCTGTGTCACTATGTTCCGTGTGACAAGGTTCCATGTTACTATGTTCCCTGATACTATTTTCTGTGTCTTTATGTTCCGCATTACGATGTTCCGCGTTACGACGTTCCGCGTTTCGACGTTCCGTGTTACGACATTCCGTGTTACGACATTCCGTGTAACGGCATTCCGTGTTACGGCGTTCCGTGTTACGGCGTTCCGTGTTACAATGTTTGCTGATACTATTTTCTGTGTCACTATGGTCCGTGTCACTATGTTCCATGTTACAAGGTTCGTGTTACAAGGTTCATGTTACAAGGTTCCATGTCACTATGTTCCCTGTCACTATGTTCTCTGTCACTATGTTCCGCGTTACGATGTTCCGCGTTACGATGTTCCGCGTTACGATGTTCCGCGTTACGATGTTACCTGATCTTATTTTCTGTGTCACTATGTTCCGTGTTACTATGTTCCGTGTTACTATGTTCCGCGTTACAATGTTCCCTGTTACAATGTTCCCTGTTACAATGTTCCCTGTTACAATGTTCCCTGATACTATTTTATGTGTCACTATATTCTGTGTGACAATGTTCCATGTTACTATGTTCCCTGATACTATTTTCTCTGTCATTATGTTACGCGTTACGACGTTCCGCGTTACGACGTGCCGAGTTACAATGTTTCCTGATACTATTTTCCGTGTCACTATGTTCCGTGTTACAAGGTTTGTGTTACAAGGTTTGTGTTACAAGGTTTGTGTTACAAGGTTCGTGTTACAAAGTTTGTGTTACAAGGTTCGTGTTACAAGGTTCCATGTTACTATTTTCTGTGTCACTGTTTTGTGTCACGATGTTCCGTGTTACAATGTTCCCTGATACTATTTTCTGTGTCGCTATGTTCCGTGTGACAAGGTTCCATGTTACTATATTCCCTGATACTATTTTCTGTGTCTTTATGTTCCGCGTTACGATGTTCCGCGTTACGACGTTCCGTGTTACGGCGTTCCGTGTTACAATGTTTCCTGATACTACTTTATGTGTCACTATGGTCCGTGTCACTATGTTCCGTGTTACAAGGTTTGTGTTACAAGGTTTGTGTTACAAGGTTCGTGTTACAAGGTTACATGTTACTATTTTCTGTGTCACTATGTTTTGTGTCACTATGTTCCGTGTCACTATGTTTCGTGTCACTATGTTCGGCGTCATTATGTTCCGCGTTACGATGTTCCATGTTACAATGTTCCATGTTACAATGTTCCGCTTTACAATGTCCCATGTTACAATGTTCCGTGTTACAATGTTCTGTTACAATGTACCCTGATACTATGTTCCGTGTCACTATGTTCCATGTCGCAAGGTTTCGTGTCACAAGGTTCCCTGATACTATTTTCTGTGTCACTATGTTTCGTGTCACTATGTTTTGTGTCACTATGTTCCGTGTTACAATGTTCCCTGACATTATTTTCTGTGTCACTATGTTTCGTGTCACTATTTTTCGTGTCACTATGATTCGTGTCACTAACATGGTCCGTGTTACAAGGTTTTGTGTTACAACATTCCGAGTTACAAGGTTTTGTGTTACTATGTTCCCTAATAATATTTTCTGTGTTACTATGTTACGTGTTACGATGTTCCGTGATCTTATGCTCCCTGATAATATTTTCTGTGTCACTATGTGCCGTGTTACAATGTTCCGTGTTACATTGTTGAGTCTTATGATGTTCCGTGATACTATGTTCCCTAATACTATTATCTGTGTCACTATGTTCCGTGTCACGAGGTTTCGGTTTCACGAGGTTCCGTGTTACAAGGTTCTGTATTTTGATGTTCTGTATTTTGATGTTCCGCGCTTCTCTGTTTCAAGTTTCTATGTTCCACGTTAGAATATTTTGCGTTGCGATATTCCACGTTACAATGCTCAGTCTTATGAAGTTCCGTAATATTATGTTCCCAATACTATTTTCTGTGTCACTGTTCCGTGTCACTATGTTTCGTGTCACTATGTTCCGCATTACGATGTTCCGTGATACCATGTTTCCCTAATACTATTTTCTGTGTCACTATGTTCCCTGTCACCATGTTCCATGCCACTGTGTTCCATGTTCCGATGTTCTGTGTTACTATTTTCCGTGTTATGCTCCGTGTTACAATGGTCTGTGATACTGTTTCATGTTACTATGTTCCATTTTTAAATGTTCTGTGATACGATGTTCCCATGTTACGAGTTTCCGTTTTATGATGTTCTGTGTTACGATGTTTCCTGCTACTAAGATCGTTGTTACTAGGATTTCGTATTTCGATGTTCTGTGTTTTTATGTTGCACATTTGCATGTTCCATGTTACGATGTTCCATGTTACAATATTCCGCGATACTATAATCTATGATACTACTTTACGTGTTACTAGGTTCAGTGTTACTGGGTTTCTTGTTTCAAAGTTTTGTGTTTTAATATTCTGTGTTTCAATGTTCGGCGTGTCGATGTTTGGCGTGTCGATGTTCGTCGTGTCGGTATTTGCCGTTAGGATGATCCGTGTTACGATGTTCCTTGTTACGATGTTCCTTGTTACGATATTCTGCGTTACAATGTTCCGCGATATACTGTTCCGCATTATACTGTTCCGCGATACTAAAATCTATGATACTATTTTACGTGTTACTAGGTTCCGTGTTACTAGGTTCCTTGTTTCAAAGTTTTGTGTTAAATATTCCATGTTCGGTGTTTCGATGTTTGGCGTTTCGATGTTCGGCGTTACGATGATCCGTGTCACAATGTTCCGTGTCGCGATGTTTCGTGTTACGATGTTTCATGTTACGATGTTTTATGATACAATGTTCCGTGTTACGATGTTTTATGATACAATGTTCTGTGTTACGATGTTCTGTGTTACGATGTTTTATGATACAATGTTCCGTGTTACGATGTTTTATGATACAATGTCCTGTGTTACGATGTTCTGTGTTACGATGTTCTGTGTTAGGATGTTTTGTGTAACAAAATTTTGTGATACGATGTTCCTTGTTACGATGTTCTGTGTTACAATGTTCCGCGTTATACTGTTCCGCGATACTAAAATCTATGATACTATTTTACGTGTTACTAGGTTCCGTGTTACTAGGTTCCGTGTTACTAGGTTCCTTGTTTCAAAGTTTTGTGTTTAATATTCCATGTTCGGCGTTTCGATGTTTGGCGTTTCGATGTTTGGCGTTTCGATGATCCGTGTCACGATGTTCCGTGTCACGATGTTTCGTGTTACGATGTTTCACGTTACGATGTTTTATGATACAATGTTCCGTGTTACGATGTTTTCTGTTACGATGTTCCGTGTTACGATGTTTTATGATACAATGTTCTGTGTTACGATGTTCTGTGTTACGATGTTTTGTGTAACAAAATTTTGTGATACGATGTTTCGTGTTACGACGTTTTGTGAGACGATGTTCCGTGTTACGATGTTTTGTGATACGATGTTCCGTGTTACAATGTTCCTTGTAACGATGTTCCGGGTTTCGATGCTTCGTGTTACAATGTTTTGTGATACGATGTTCCGTTTTACTCTGTTCCGTGTTACGATGTTCCGTGTTACGATGTTCCGTGTTACGATGTTCCGTGTTACCATGTTCCGTGTTACGATGTTCCGTGTTACGAAGTTCCGTGTCAGGTGCAAAAAGAGAAAGAGCTACTTAAGCGCAGTAGTTACTGTAGTTACTGCTCCATTGCTGATAAGAAAAGGAAGCGACACGCCTCCTTCGACTCCCATCCTTACACGCTAGAATAGTTCATTTAAAAAAACGCTGAAGTGACATTTTGTCGCGGAGATTAACTTTTAAAAAGGCGGACGTTTCACATGTGAAGTGATCGAGTCACATGACTTTTATTGAAGACAAGGCTAATCCATTCCTCCCTGGTGGTGCAGTCGTCGGGCTGGACGGCAGAAATAATAATCACGATTACTTGGACGGGGTTAGTAATCACGATGAATTACACGACTAACGCTAACGACGCTAACACCGACGCGTAACTTGAAGTGCTGTTTACGAGATTTGTACGTTGCAGGCGCTTTTCTTTGGACAACAACAACGTTATCAGTCAAGGACATTTTTTTATCGGACTACAACGAAGAGCTGGAAGAGAGGGGGGTGCCACAAAGACGCACTACACATCGGGATTATGACAGAGTTATCTCCATATCTCTCACACACACACACACACACACACACACACACACACACACACACACACACACACACACACACACACACACGTGGGGAGTATTGATTTTCTGCCAAGGAGTGTTGCATTGACAGAAGATAGGACGCCCTCAGGGCTGCAGAAATAAAGAAGTCAGAAAGCAATAACGAGGGCAGCCAGGTGTTGGCGGCGCCGCCGCGGGCACGAAGGTGACGATAAGACGCCAACAATGAATCCTATTGTGTCGTCTTTGTTTACTCGGGCGGACATTTTCATGACAGCTCGGGGACGTCACGGTGTGAACATTTCCTATCGCGGTTGTTATGGTCTCAGTATTTTTAAATGCGCTCAAAAGTCTCAAAAAGTACTTCTGCTGAAATATTTTAACCAAGTTTTAATTTTAAAAACCACCAGAAACATTATTGTACATTATTGTAGATTAAAAACGTTGTTTCATGGACCTCAAGTAGAAAGTTGAATGTGCATATGAAAGTGTTATAAACAAAGTAATATGGCAGAAATACTAATAAAATCAACGTGGAAATTGTGCAAAATAGCACTTTATGGACAGAGAAGAAAAAAAATTAAATAAAAACAAATGTAAGAATTTTGCAAGATGGCACCTTATGGACATGAGGCGTACTGCACTTTTTGTGCATGTATATATAAAAATAGTGTTCATGTATGAGATCTAGTCTTACACAATAATGGCCAAAATAATATTTACGATTATTTTTTTATCAATATTGAAATCACAATCATTGATTGTTTGATGAAACAGAGTTACGATGTTCCGTGATACTATGTTCCCTGATAATATTTTCTGTCACTATGTTCCGTGTTACAATGTTCCGTGTTACAATGTTCTGTGCTACAATGTTCTGTGTTACAGTGTTCCGTGTTACATTGTTCTGTGTTACAGTGTTCCGTCTTATGATGTTCCGTGATACTATGCTCCCTGATAATATTTTCTGTCACTATGTTCCGTGTTACAATGTTCCGTGTTACAATGTTCTGTGTTACAATGTTCTGTGTTACAGTGTTCCGTGTTACAGTGTTCTGTGTTACAGTGTTCAGTCTTATGATGTTCCGTGATACTATGTTCCCTGATAATATTTTCTGTCACCATGTTCCGTGTTACATTGTTCCGTGTTACATTGTTCCGTGTTACATTGTTCTGTGTTACAGTGTTCAGTCTTATGATGTTCCATGATACTATGTTCCCTGATACAATTTTCTGTGTCACTATGTTCCGTGTAACAATGTTCCGTGTTACAATGTTCTGTGTTACAATGTTCTGTGTTACAGTGTTCTGTGTTACAGTGTTCTGTGTTACAGTGTTCAGTCTTATGATGTTCCGTGATACTATGTTCCCTGATAATATTTTCTGTCACCATGTTCCGTGTTACATTGTTCCGTGTTACATTGTTCCGTGTTACATTGTTCTGTGTTACAGTGTTCAGTCTTATGTTCCATGATACTATGTTCCCTGATACAATTTTCTGTGTCACTATGTTCCGTGTAACAATGTTCCGTGTTACAATGTTCCGTGTTACAATGTTCCGTGTTACATTGTTCCGCGTTACAGTGCTCTGTGTTACAGTGTTCAGTCTTATGATGTTCCGTGATACTATGTTCCCTGATATATTTTGTCACTATGTTCCGTGTTACAATGTTCCGTGTTACAATGTTCTGTGTTACAGTGTTCCGTGTTACAGTGTTCCGTGTTACAGTGTTCAGTCTTATGATGTTCCGTGATACTATGTTCCCTGATAATATTTTCTGTCACTATGTTCCGTGTTACAATGTTCCGTGTTACAGTGTTCTGTGTTACAGCGTTCAGTCTTATGATGTTCCGTGATACTATGTTCCCTGATACAATTTTCTGTGTCACTATGTTCCGTGTAACAATGTTCCGTGTTACAATGTTCCGTGTTACAATGTTCCGTGTTACATTGTTCCGTGTTACATTGTTCAGTCTTATGATGTTCCGTGATACTATGTTCCCTGATAATATTTTCTGTCAGTATGTTCCGTGTTACATTGTTCCATGTTACATTGTTCCATGTTACAGTGTTCAGTCTTATGATGTTCCATGATACTATGTTCCCTGATACAATTTTCTGTGTCACTATGTTCCGTGTTACATTGTTTCGTGTTACATTGTTCTGTGTTACAGTGTTCAGTCTTATGATGTTCCAAGATACTATGTTCCCTGATACAATTTTCTGTGTCACTATGTTCCGTGTTACAATGTTCCGTGTTACAATGTTCGGTCTTATGATGTTCCATGATACTATGTTCCCTGATACAATTTTCTGTGTCACTATGTTCCGTGTTACAATGTTCCGTGTTATAATGTTCTGTGTTACAGTGTTCAGTCTTATGATGTTCCAAGATACTATGTTCCCTGATACAATTTTCTGTGTCACTATGTTCCGTGTTACAATGTTCCGTGTTACATTGTTCCGTGTTACATTGTTCAGTCTTATGATGTTCCGTGTTACAATGTTCCGTGTTACAATGTTCGGTCTTATGATGTTCCATGATACTATGTTCCCTGATACAATTTTCTGTGTCACTATGTTCCGTGTTACAATGTTCCGTGTTACAATGTTCTGTGTTACAGTGTTCAGTCTTATGATGTTCCATGATACTATGTTCCCTGATACAATTTTCTGTGTCACTATGTTCCGTGTTACAATGTTCCGTGTTACAATGTTCCGTGTTACATTGTTCAGTCTTATGATGTTCCGTGTTACAATGTTCTGGACATGAGGCGTGACTGCACTTTTTGTGCATATATATAAAAATAGTGTTCATGTATTAAAACAATTGTGGCCAAAATAATAATTACGATTATTTTCTATCAATATTGTAATCCCAATTATTGATTGTTTGATAAAACAGAGTTACGATGTTCCGTGATACTATGTTCCCTGATAATATTTTCTGTCGCTATGTTCCGTGTTACTATGTTCCGTGTTACACTCAGTGGCCTAGTGGTTAGAGTGTCCGCCCTGAGATCGGTAGGTTGGAGTTCAAATCCCAGCCGAGTCATACCAAAGACTATAAAAATGGGACCCATTACCTCCCTGCTTGGCACTCAGCATCAAGGGTTGGAGTTGGGGGTTAAATCACCAAAATGATTCCCGGGCGCGGCGCCGCTGCTGCCCACTGCTCCCCAAGGGGATGGGTCAAATGCAGAGGACCAATTTCACCACACCTAGTGTGTGTGTGACAATCATTGGTACTTTAACTTGAACTTTAACATTGTTCAGTCTTATGATGTTCCGTGATACCATGTTCCCTGATACGATTTTCTGTCACTATGTTCCATTTTACAATGTTCCGTGTTACATTGTTCAAAAACAAAAACAAAAAACGTAATGTAAAAAAACTCGGCGTTTACTTTTTGATATCAATATAAAACGCAAATCAGTTTGGCTAATGAAGATAAAGTCTAATAAACAAGCTTTGTTCTTCTTTAACAACCGCTTTTAATGGTTCAGTGCAATAGTTTGGCCAACAAAAATAAAGAGGAGTGACACCTCGCACATCGAATACACAATCTTCACAGCCTGCGTTCAATTCGATGAGATGACAAAACATTTGAGCTATTACTGATGTTATTTGAACACTGATACAGTTAAATAAAGGAGGAGTGATCACCCCAGTAAACAAAGTAAAGACTTTCTAAACAAGTTGTGACAACGTTCACGACACATCGCCTGCTGCATGTTTACTCACATCGTCAACTCTCAGTCACAGCTGATGGACGCTGTATTGAGAAAATAAAAGCAACATCAACTAGTTTTACTCCTTCGCTGTATACTTTTAGTGTGTCTCCAATATTGTCCACACCTGTCTCCATCCAAACACAGCAGTGCGCTCCTAAACACACGCCGGGAAGCGAGGGAAAATTTTAAAAAGTTAAACCAAGCGCTCGGCCCTGTTTACTCCGAGGGGAAATATCCGTGGCAAAGTCCGTGTAGTTGTGTTCTGCCATGTTTTTTTTCCGAGCCAAACGACGCTAGTGCGCATGGGACTCTCGTTTCCAGGAAGTAAGCAGTGTTGCCTAAAAAGCATGAAGAAATGACGGGTTTTCGATAATAAAAAATTGAGACGGTATTACTAACCGTCCGGAATTGTACCACGGTTTATCATTATACCGTTGACTGTTACATCCTTAATGACAACTGAAGTGATTTTCACTAATATTTATCAAGATGATGCTTGTTATGCCGCCGTTTCGGACGCAACTATACGACAGAAAAGCTGTGTACTCACTAGACAAATGGTCGGGGACTTAAGGACAACCACGATTCACGGGATCGTAAAAGACAATTGTGGCGCCACATATGGGTTGTCTTTAAAATGCTTTGGAAAGCTAACGAGGATACAGCGGAACCTCTATTTGCGCAACAAAACACATTCAACTTCCTGGAAAAAAGCTACTTCCTAGTTAGACAACAAAGCAAGCATGTCTGATAGAAAACACTCAAAAGTAAGGCTCCACTTTTCAAAAGCGCTAGCTCGATGCTAATTTACATTGGATTTGCCATACACATGCTACTGTTTAGCATTAGCAATTTTACATGGCGATTTTCAACACCTCCAAATTTGGTAATGCAAACTACAACAAAGATGAATGTTACAATCAAAGTACATACAAGTATGCAAAGTATATACACTTTGTAGGGCGCAACTTTACACATTCAACTTCCTGGAAAAAAGCTACTTCCTAGTTGGACAACGAAGCAAGCATGCCTGATAGAAAGCACTCAAAAGTAAGGCTCCACTTTTCAAAAGCGCTAGCTCGATGCTAATTTACATTGGATTTGCCATACACATGCTACTGTTTAGCATGAGCAATTTTACATGGCGATTTTCAACACCTCCAAATTTGGTAATGCAAACTACAACAAAGATGAATGTTACAATCAAAGTACATACAAGTATGTAATGTATATACACTTTGTAGGGCGCAACATTACACATTCAACTTCCTGGAAAAACCTACTTCCTAGTTAGACAACAAATCAAGCATGCCTGATAGAAAGCACTCAAAAGTAAGGCTCCACTTGATGTTAATTTACATTGGATTTGCCATATGCATGCTACTGATTAGCATTAGCAATTTTACATGGCGATTTTCAACACCTCCTAATTTGGTAATGAAAACTACAACAAAGATGAATGTTACAATCAAAGTATATGTAAGTATGCAAAGTATATACACTTTGTAGGGCGCAACATTACACATTCAACTTCCTGGAAAAAAGCTACTTTCTAGTTGGACAACGAAGCAAGCATGCCTGATAGAAAGCACTCAAAAGTAAGGCTCCACTTTTCAAAAGCGCTAGCTCGATGCTAATTTACATTGGATTTGCCATGTACATGCTACTGTTTAGCATTAGCGATTTTACATGGCAATTTTCAACACCTCAAAGTTTGGTAGTGAAAACTACAACAAAGATGAATGTTACAATCAAAGTATATATAAGTATGTAATGTATATACACTTTGTAGGGCGCAACATTACACATTCAACTTCCTGGAAAAAAAGCTACTTCCTAGTTAGACAACGAAGCAAGCATGCCTGATAGAGAGCATTCAAAAGTAAGGCTCCACTTGATGCTAATTTACATTGGATTTGCCATATACATGCTACTGATTAGCATTAGCGATTTTACATGGCGATTTTCAACACCTCCAAATTTGGTCATGAAAACCACAACAAACATGAATGTTACAATCAAAGTATATACAAGTATGCAAAGTATATACACTTTATAGGGCGCAACATGACACATTCAACTTCCTGGAAAAAGCTACTTCCTAGTTAGACAACGAAGCAAGCATGCCTGATAGAAAGCACTCAAAAGTAAGGCTCCACTTGATGCTAATTTACATTGGATTTGCCATACACATGCTACTGTTTAGCATTAGCAATTTTACATGGCGATTTTCAACACCTCCTAATTTGGTAATGAAAACTACAACAAAGATGAATGTTACAATCAAAGTATATACAAGTATGTAGAGTATATACACTTTCTAGGGCGCAACATTACACATTCAACTTCCTGGAAAAAAGCTACGTCCTAGTTGGGCAACGAAGCAAGCATGCCTGATAGAAAGCACTCAAAAGTAAGGCTCCACTTGATGCTAATTTACATTGGATTTGCCATATACATGCTACTGATTAGCATTAGCGATTTTACATGGCGATTTTCAACACCTCCTAATTTGGTAATGAAAACTACTACAAAGATGAATGTTACAATCAAAGTATATGTAAATATGCAAAGTATATACACTTTGTAGGGCGCAACATTACACATTCAACTTCCTGGAAAAAAGCTACTTCCTAGTTGGACAACGAAGCAAGCATGCCTGATAGAGAGCACTCAAAAGTAAGGCTCCACTTTTCAAAAGCGCTAGCTCGATGCTAATTTGCATTGGATTTGCCATACACATGCTACTGTTTAGCATTAGCGATTTTACATGACGATTTACAACACCTCCGAATTTGGTAATGACAACTACAACAAACATGAATGTTACAATCAAAGTATATACAAGTATGCAAAGTATATACACTTTGTAGGGCGCAACATTACACATTCAACTTCCTGGAAAAAAGCTACTTCCAAGTTGGACAACGAAGCAAGCATGCCTGATAGAGAGCACTCAAAAGTAAGGCTCCACTTGATGCTAATTTACATTGGATTTACCATATACATGCTACTGATTAGCATTAGCGATTTTACATGGCGATTTTCAACACCTCCTAATTTGGTAATGAAAACTACTACAAAGATGAATGTTACAATCAAAGTATATACAAGTATGCAAAGTATATACACTTTATAGGGCGCAACATGACACA
>NC_084738.1:79132355-79152355 GCF_033978785.1 Entelurus aequoreus | reverse complement strand
GCGCTTTTCTAACTTCGAGGTTCTCAAGCGCTTTGACACTATTTCCACATTCACACACACACTCACACACACACACACACACACATTCACACACTCATTCAAGGCCCTAACCACCACCCATCAGGAGCAAGGGTGAAGTGTCTTGCTTCACTAATGAACTAATAAACAATTAGTCACCAAATAAATGTTTTAAAAAGAAAAATAAAATAAAATAAATAAATAAAAAATAATAATAATAAATAAATATACAATAAATAAAATAAAACAAATAATAAAAAAAATACATTTAAGTAAAATAACAAATTTTAACAAATAGTGGTGTTTGTGTCTGTGACTCACCGGGCTGGAGGTCAGGGAGGGGTCCGACTTGCCCAGGTTGAGGGAGCGCATGCGGACCAGGTTGGAGGTCTCAGATGAGGATGAGGGCTGCCACGTTGTGGGCTGGGAGTGGGCGGGCAGCAGAAGATACTTTCCTGCAGGGCGGCGACACAGGGAGGAAAAGTAGTCAGATGAAGTGTCGTTCTCACCTGGACTGGACCGAGGCCAAGCGGTTCAACGAGGCCAAGGGAGGGGGGGGGGGGAGATCCCATTAAGAGATCAGGAGCAATCCCTGTGTTACGTAATAAGAGACACTCCACTCTCACAGCTGCTACATTTCATTTTAGTACACTGTAACATACTCATTAGAACACTGTAACATACTCATTAGTACACTGTAACATAGTAATTAGTACACTGTAACATACTCATTAGTACACTGTAACATAGTAATTAGTACACTGTAACATACTAATACTAGTCACATGTGTACATTTATGGAGTGGCCACTAGAGGGTGCTGCTGCATTCAGTCATTCCTGCTAGTGAAAAGCACACAAGGAGTTGACATATTGACCTGTGAGACCGCCTCCCAGGCTCCGCCTCCTTATGTTGTTCCCCTCCTCGCTGAGGTGGCGCTTCAGTCTGAGAGCCGGACTCAGACCGGGAGCCAGCTCGGGGTTGCTGGACTTCCTGAGGGCGGGGGGGCAGAGGATGTGGTCCAGCTGGATGAAAGGCAAAAGAGAAATCCCGTCAAAGTACAGTTCATCAATTCAATGATGGTGTATGGGCGTAGGCCGCCACCACGCAGCCCGCTGGGCACCCTTTTTGATGGACATTAAAAATATCCCCCATTACGCAAAAGTGACTTTTTAAGGATATTGGAATGTGCCAGAAATATCTGCAGTATCATCCCCCTCAAGGAGAGGCTGCAAAACATCCTGGTACTGACCTCGGTCCTGACTAGATGAACCCGCTAAATAAATACAGACTATTTATTTTTAGACTATTTACTGCGTACACGCTCACCACTTGTCGGAGGGCAGCTTTGTAAAAAAAAGCAGGCTTCACTACGTATCTTAAAACGGGGACGGCGTGGCGAAGTTGGTAGAGTGGTTGAGGGTTGCTGGTTACTGGGGTTCAATCCCCACCTTCTACCATCCTAGTCACGTCCGTTGTGTCCTTGGGCAAGACACTTCACCCTTGCTCCTGATGGGTGCTGGTAGCGCCTTGCATGGCAGCTCCCTCCATCAGTGTGTGAATGTGTGTGTGAATGGGTGAATGTGGAAATACTGTCAAAGCGCTTTGAGTACCTTGAAGGTAGAAAAGCGCTATACAAGTATAACCCATTTATCATTTATCATTTAAAACGAGAAAAGCTTTTAGACAGCGCAAACCTTCAGAAGTTATGTCAAAATGTGATTCTAATGTTAGCATGTAGCTAATATAGCTATGCTCTTCTTTGTATGCGATATATGACATCTATTACATTGTTGTATGTGATATATGACATCTATTACATTGTTGTATGTGATATATGACATCTATTACATTGTTGTATGTGATATATGACATATATTACGTTGTTGTATGTGATCTATGACATCTATTACATTGTTGTATGTGATATATGACATCTATTACATTGTTGTATGTGATCTATGACATCTATTACATTGTTGTATGTGATATATGACATCTATTACATTGTTGTATGTGATATATGACATATATTACGTTGTTGTATGTGATCTATGACATCTATTACATTGTTGTATGTGATATATGACATATATTACGTTGTTGTATGTGATATATGACATCTATTACATTGTTGTATGTGATATATGACATCTATTACATTGTTGTATGTGATATATGACATATATTACGTTGTTGTATGTGATCTATGACATCTATTACATTGTTGTATGTGATATATGACATCTATTACGTTGTTGTATGAGATGTATCGTTGTTGTATGTGGTATACGACATCTATTACGTTGTTGTATGTGATCTATGACATCTATTACGTTGTTGTATGTGATCTATGACATCTATTACGTTGTTGTATAAGATGTATCGCTGTGGTATGTGATATATGACATCTATTACGTTGTTGTATGTGATATATGACATCCATTACGTTGTTGTATGCGATATATGACATCTATTACGTTGTTGTATGTGATCTATGACATCTATTACGTTGTTGTATGTGATCTATGACATCTATTACGTTATTGTATAAGATGTATCGTTGTGGTATGTGATATATGACATCTATTACGTTGTTGTATGTGATATATGACATCCATTACGTTGTTGTATGCGATATATGACATCTATTACGTTGTTGTATGTGATCCATGACATCTATTACGTTGTTGTATGAGATGTATCGTTGTGGTATGTGATATATGACATCTATTACCTTGTTGTATGTGATCCATGACATCTATTACGCTGTTGTATGTGATCCATGACATCTATTACGTTGTTGTATGTGATATATGACATCTATTACATTGTTGTATGCCATATGTGACATCTATTACGTTGTTGTATGCCATGTATGACATCTATTACGTTGTTGTATGAAATATGACAAATTACGTTGTTGTATGTGATAAATGACATCTATTACGCTTTTGTATGTGACATATGACATCTACTACATTGTTGTATGTGATATATGACATCTATTACGTTGTTGTATGTGATATATGACATCTATTACATTGTTGTATGTGATATATGACATCTATTACATTGTTGAATGTGATATATGACATCTATTACGTTGTTGTATGTGATATATGACATCTATTACGTTGTTGTATGTGATCTATGACATCTATTACATTGTTGTATGTGATATATGACATCTATTATGTTGTTGTATGAGATGTATCGTTGTTGCATGTGCTATATGACATCTATTACGTTGTTGTATGAGATGTATCGTTGTTGTATGTGATATACGACATCTATTACGTTGTTGTATGCGATATATGACATCTATTACGTTGTTGTATGTGATCTATGACATCTATTACGTTGTTGTATAAGATGTATCGTTGTGGTATGTGATATATGATATCTATTAAGTTGTTGTATGGGATATATGACATCTATTACGTTGTTGTATGTGATCTATTACATCTATTACGTTGTTGTATGAGATGTATCGTTGTGGTATGTGATATATGACATCTATTACCTTGTTGTATGTGATCCATGACATCTATTACGTTGTTGTATGTGATATATGAAATCTATTACGTTATGTGATATATGACATCTATTACATTGTTGTATGTGATATATGACATGTATTACGTTGTTGTATGTGATATATGACATCTATTACATTGTTGTATGTGATATATGACATCTATTACATTGTTGTATGTGATATATGACATCTATTACGTTGTTGTATGTGATATATGACATCTATTACATTGTTGTATGTGATATATGACATCTATTACGTTGTTGTATGTGATATATGACATCTATTACATTGTTGTATGTGATATATGACATCTATTACATTGTTGTATGTGATATATGACATCTATTACCGTGTTAATAGTACACTGTCTGACGCTCACAGGATCACCCTAGGGTCGGGTCCTGCCCCCCCTGCTGTTTGTAGTGTACACAAATGACTGTCAGAGCAGACTTCAGTCAAGGTACATCACTAAGTTTGCCGATGACTCGGTCATAGTCAGAGTCAGACCACGGTCCTGTTTTGTTGCCGATGACTCGGTCATAGAGTCAGACCACGGTCCTTTTTTGTTGCCGATGACTTGGTCATAGAGTCAGACCACGGTCCTGTTTTGTTGCCGATGACTCGGTCATAGAGTCAGACCACGGTCCTGTTTTGTTGCCGATGACTTGGTCATAGAGTCAGACCACGGTCCTGTTTTGTTGCCGATGACTCGGTCATAGAGTCAGACCATGGTCCTGTTTTGTTGCCGATGACTCGGTCATAGAGTCAGACCACGGTCCTGTTTTGTTGCCGATGACTCGGTCATAGTCAGAGTCAGACCACGGTCCTGTTTTGTTGCCGATGACTCGGTCATAGAGTCAGACCACGGTCCTTTTTTGTTGCCGATGACTCGGTCATAGAGTCAGACCACGGTCCTGTTTTGTTGCCGATGACTCGGTCATAGAGTCAGACCACGGTCCTGTTTTGTTGCCGATTACAAGTATCTAGGCACAGTTTTAGACAATAAATTGACCTTTGATGCCAACACTGACCGTATTTGCAAGAAGGCCAATCAGAGGCTGTTTTTCTTGAGGAGACTGAGGGGCTTTCAGGTTGATAGAACACTGATGAGGATGTTCTATTCATCTTGTATCCAGTCTATTTTAACTTATTCTATCACTTCCTGGTTTGGTAACCTCAGTGTGGCCAATAAAAACAGACTAGGTGATATAATCAAGGTGTGCCAAAAGACCATAGGCACTACCTTGAACCCCCTGAACCAGATCTATCAGGCCAGAGTCATCCAGAAGGCAAAGACCATGCTGGTCAACCCTCGGCAGCCTCTCTTCTCAGAGTTTAGACTCAGGATGCAGGTAAGTACGCCCCGAGTAATAGGAAGGCCAAACACAACAGATACATAAGATCCTTTGTTCCCTCAGCTGTTGATTTTGTAAACGAGTTTCTTAAACTAGCTTAGCTGCTATGCAGTCACTTTAGTGGGAAGCAACGTGTGATGATTAGTTTTTATTGTATTACAAATACTTTTAGTTTTTAGCTCAATGCCTTCATGATGGTTTTATATGTTGTATGTATTTTATGTATTTGTACCTTGTTTTTACTGTTGTACCTCGTTTTCACTGTTGTACCTCGTTTTTACTGTTGAACCTCGTTTTTACTGTTGAACCTCGTTTTTACTGTTGAACCTCGTTTTTACTGTTGAACCTCGTTTTTACTGTTGAACCTCGTTTTCACTGTTGTACCTCGTTTTTACTGTTGAACCTCGTTTTCACTGTTGAACCTCGTTTTCACTGTTGTACCTCGTTTTCACTGTTGTACCTCGTTTTTACTGTTGTACCTCGTTTTCACTGTTGAACCTCGTTTTCACTGTTGTACCTCGTTTTCACTGTTGTACCTCGTTTTCACTGTTGAACCTCGTTTTTACTGTTGTACCTCGTTTTTACTGTTGAACCTCGTTTTTACTGTTGAACCTCGTTTTTACTGTTGAACCTCGTTTTCACTGTTGAACCTCGTTTTCACTGTTGAACCTCGTTTTTACTGTTGAACCTCGTTTTTACTGTTGTACCTCGTTTTTACTGTTGTACCTCGTTTTTACTGTTGAACCTTGTTTTTACTGTACTACCTTGTTTTTAATGACTACTGCTGCAAACCAAATTGCCCCTCGGGGACAATAAAGATTTTGTAAGTCTAAGTCTAAGTCTATTACGTTGTTGTATGCCATGTATGACATCTATTGCGTTGTTGTATGTGATATATGACATCTATTACATTGTTGTATGTGGCATATGACATCTATTACATTGTTGTATGTGACATATGACATCTATCGCATTGTTGTATGCGATATATGACATCTATTACGTTGTTGTATGTGATATATGACATCTATTACATTGTTGTATGTGATATATGACATCTATTACATTGTTGTATGTGATATATGACATCTATTACGTTGTTGTATGTGATATATGACATCTATTACATTGTTGTATGTGATATATGACATCTATTACATTGTTGTATGTGATATATGACATCTATTACATTGTTGTATGTGATAAATGACATCTATTACGTTGTTGTATGTGATATATGACATCTATTACATTGTTGTATGTGATATATGACATCTATTACGTTGTTGTATGTGATATATGACATCTATTACATTGTTGTATGTGATAAATGACATCTATTACGTTGTTGTATGTGATATATGACATCTATTACATTGTTGTATGTGATATATGACATCTATTACGTTGTTGTATGTGATATATGACATCTATTACATTGTTGTATGTGATATATGACATCTATTACGTTGTTGTATGTGATATATGACATCTATTACGTTGTTGTATGTGATATATGTCATCTATTATATTGTTGTATGTGACATATGACATCTATCGCATTGTTGTATGCGATATATGACATCTATTACATTGTTGTATGTGATATATGACATCTATTACGTTGTTGTATGTGATATATGACATCTATTACATTGTTGTATGTGATAAATGACATCTATTACGTTGTTGTATGTGATATATGACATCTATTACATTGTTGTATGTGATATATGACATCTATTACGTTGTTGTATGTGATATATGACATCTATTACATTGTTGTATGTGATATATGACATATATTACATTGTTGTATGTGATATATGACATATATTACATTGTTGTATGTGATATATGACATCCATTACATTGTTGTATGTGATATATGACATCTATTACATTGTTGTATGTGATATATGACATCTATTACATTGTTGTATGTGATATATGACATCTATTACGTTGTTGTATGTGATATATGACATCTATTACGTTGTTGTATGTGATATATGACATCTATTACGTTGTTGTATGTGATATATGACATCTATTACGTTGTTGTATGTGATATATGACATCTATTACATTGTTGTATGTGACGTATAACATCTATTACGTTGTTGTATGAGATATATGACGTCCATTACGTTGTTGTATGACCTATGACATAGACAAGTGCACAGTTGAAGTACACAACAGCTCACTAGCATTAGCGCTAGCATTAGCACTAGACAGTGTGTTCCTGACTAAACTCCTAGGACATCATCCATTGTTGTAGCATGTATCTAATGTGATACACACATCTGAGATGTGGCTAGGGCTGGGCGATATATGGAATATACTGGATACATCGTGGGTTTGTCTCTGTGCGATATAGAAAATGACTATATGGTGATATTGGAGTATATGTTCTCACGCAGTTGCTTTTAACTGCGGGCATTACACTACAGGCTCTTATCACTCTTGTCTCTCCTTCTCACAGAGACATAAAACAAGCGCACCTTCTTACATACGTCACATACGTAAACGCCCTCGCCGAGCAGCAGCATGGGTAAAGTTAGCTGCGGTGCGAGTGGTGATACGAGAGAAAAGAAGGTGCGAATCTGGCAACAAATGAAGGAAGAATTAAATTCCCAAGAAAAACAGCAGGGGGTCCATCGTCTGGCGGTGGTTTGGCTTCAAGCGGGAAGATGTTGAACAGACAACTGTAATTTGTCAAGGTGCTATGAAAAGTAGCATTACTGCTAATGTGTAGCATCATTTGAAAAGTCACCCGCTAGAGAATGAAGAGTGCTAGAAACTCCGCATGTCAACATCTCCGTTCGGTGCCACACCCACAAAACGCCCGAGCAACCATTTCCACATCAACACCGTATGGAAAAAATAGTCAACAACAGAAGGATATAACGTCCGCAGGAACCTACCACATAGTGAAGGACATACACTATTTGATGTCCTATTATGCAGCTCATTTTTATTTGACACTTATTGAAATATCTTGTGTGACATCATGCACAAAAGTGCACTTTATTTGTTTTAAACTATTGTAGTGGCGTTCTGTACAAAAAGTGCACTTTAATTTAGTGTTGTTTTGATATGTTATCTTAGTGACATCATGCACAAAAGTGCACTAATATATGGTATATCGTGACATGGACTAAACATATCCACATATATATGGTGTATGGTGACATGGACTAAACATATCCACATATATATGGTGTATGGTGACATGGACTAAACATATCCACATATATATGGTGTATCGTGACATGGACTAAACATATCCACATATATATGGTGTATGGTGACATGGACTAAACATATCCACATATATATGGTGTATGGTGACATGGACTAAACATATCCACATATATATGGTGTATCGTGACATGGACTAAACATATCCACATATATATGGTGTATGGTGACATGGACTAAACATATCCACATATATATGGTGTATGGTGACATGGACTAAACATATCCACATATATATGGTGTATCGTGACATGGACTAAACATATCCACATATATATGGTGTATCGTGACATGGACTAAACATATCCACATATATATGGTGTATCGTGACATGGACTAAACATATCCACATATATATGGTGTATGGTGACATGGACTAAACATATCCACACCCCAGCCCTAGGTGTGGCCTCCCTGGCAAGTGATACACACATGTGAGGTGTGGCCTCCCTGGCAAGTCGGGGCAAGAAGAAGGAAAAGAGTGAGTAGATAATGAAGGCAGTAAAAATCAGGAGCATGAAGGTGAATATTAACATGATAATTATGATGTTTGTCCCTCCTGACTGCGAAGGTAAGTTGTGCTGCATTTGTGTCGTCATTGCATTTGTGTCGTCATTGCATTTATTTGTGTGGTCGTTGCATTTGTGTGGTCGTTGCATTTGTGTGGTCGTTGCATTTGTGTCGTCGTTGCATTTGTGTCGTCATTGCATTTATTTGTGTCGTCGTTGCATATGTGCGGTCGTTGCATTTGTGCGGTCATTGCATTTGTGTCGTCGTTGCATTTGTGTCGTCGTTGCATTTATTTGTGTCGTCGTTGCATTTGTGTCGTCGTTGCATTTGTGTCGTCGTTGCATTTGTGTCGTCGTTGCATTTGTGTCGTCGTTGCATTTGTGTCGTCGTTGCATTTATTTGTGTGGTCGTTGCATTTGTGTGGTCGTTGCATTTGTGTGGTCGTTGCATTTGTGTGGTCGTTGCATTTGTGTGGTCGTTGCATTTGTGTGGTCGTTGCATTTGTGTGGTCGTTGCATTTGTGTGGTCGTTGCATTTGTGTGGTCGTTGCATTTGTGTGGTCTTTGCATTTGTGTGGTCTTTGCATTTGTGTCGTCGTTGCATTTGTGTCGTCGTTGCATTCGGGTCGTCGTTGCATTCGGGTCGTCGTTGCATTCGGGTCGTCGTTGCATTCGTGTCGTCGTTGCATTCGTGTCGTCGTTGCATTCGTGTCGTCGTTGCATTCGTGTCGTCGTTGCATTCGTGTCGTCGTTGCATGTGTGTCGTCGTTGCATTTGTGTCGTCGTTGCATGTGTGTCGTCGTTGCATGTGTGTCGTCGTTGCATTTGTGTCGTCGTTGCATGTGTGTCGTCGTTGCATGTGTGTCGTCGTTGCATTTGTGTCGTCGTTGCATTTATTTGTGTCGTCGTTGCATTTGTGTCGTCGTTGCATTTGTGTGGTCGTTGCATTTGTGTGGTCGTTGCATTTGTGTGGTCGTTGCATTCGGGTCGTCGTTGCATTCGGGTCGTCGTTGCATTCGTGTCGTCGTTGCATTCGTGTCGTCGTTGCATTCGGGTCGCCGTTGCATTCGTGTCGTCGTTGCATTTGTGTCGTCGTTGCATTTGTGTCGTCGTTGCATTTGTGTCGTCGTTGCATGTGTGTCGTCGTTGCATTTGTGTCGTCGTTGCATGTGTGTCGTCGTTGCATTTGTGTCGTCGTCGCATGTGTGTCGTCATCGCATTTGTGTCGTCATTGCATTTGTGTCGTCATTGCATTTATTTGTGTCATCGTTGCATTTGTGTGGTCGTTGCATTTGTGTGGTCGTTGCATTTGTGTGGTCGTTGCATTTGTGTGGTCGTTGCATTTGTGTGGTCGTTGCATTTGTGTGGTCGTTGCATTCGGGTCGTCGTTGCATTCGGGTCGTCGTTGCATTCGGGTCGTCGTTGCATTCGGGTCGTCGTTGCATTCGGGTCGTCGTTGCATTCGGGTCGTCGTTGCATTCGTGTCGTCGTTGCATTCGTGTCGTCGTTGCATTCGTGTCGTCGTTGCATTCGTGTCGTCGTTGCATTTGTGTCGTCGTTGCATTTATTTGTGTCATCGTTGCATTTATTTGTGTCATCGTTGCATTTGTGTGGTCGTTGCATTTGTGTGGTCGTTGCATTTGTGTGGTCTTTGCATTTGTGTGGTCGTTGCATTTGTGTGGTCGTTGCATTTGTGTGGTCGTTGCATTTGTGTGGTCGTTGCATTTGTGTGGTCGTTGCATTTGTGTCGTCGTTGCATTCGGGTCGTCGTTGCATTCGGGTCGTCGTTGCATTCGGGTCGTCGTTTCATTTGTGTCGTCGTTGCATTTGTGTGGTCGTTGCATTTGTGTGGTCGTTGCATTTGTGTGGTCGTTGCATTTGTGTCGTCGTTGCATTTGTGTCGTCATTGCATTTGTGTCGTCGTTGCATTTATTTGTGTCGTCGTTGCATTTATTTGTGTCGTCGTTGCATTTGTGTGGTCGTTGCATTTGTGTGGTCGTTGCATTTGTGTGGTCTTTGCATTTGTGTGGTCGTTGCATTTGTGTGGTCGTTGCATTTGTGTGGTCGTTGCATTTGTGTGGTCGTTGCATTTGTGTGGTCGTTGCATTTGTGTCGTCGTTGCATTCGGGTCGTCGTTGCATTCGGGTCGTCGTTGCATTCAGGTCGTCGTTGCATTCGGGTCGTCATTTCATTTGTGTCGTCGTTGCATTTGTGTGGTCGTTGCATTTGTGTGGTCGTTGCATTTGTGTCGTCGTTGCATTTGTGTCGTCGTTGCATTTGTGTCGTCATTGCATTTGTGTCGTCGTTGCATTTGTGTCGTCGTTGCATTTGTGTCGTCGTTGCATTTGTGTCGTCGTTGCCTTTGTGTGGTCGTTGCATTTGTGTGGTCGTTGCATTTGTGTCGTCGTTGCATTTGTGTCGTCGTTGCATTTGTGTCGTCATTGCATTTGTGTCGTCATTGCATTTGTGTCGTCATTGCATTTGTGTCGTCGTTGCATTTGTGTCGTCGTTGCATTTATTTGTGTCGTCGTTGCATTTATTTGTGTCGTCGTTGCATTTATTTGTGTCGTCGTTGCATTTATTTGTGTCGTCGTTGCATTTATTTGTGTCGTCGTTGCATTTGTGTGGTCGTTGCATTTGTGTGGTCGTTGCATTTGTGTGGTCGTTGCATTTGTGTGGTCGTTGCATTTGTGTGGTCGTTGCATTTGTGTGGTCGTTGCATTTGTGTGGTCGTTGCATTCGGGTCGTCGTTGCATTCGGGTCGTCGTTGCATTCGGGTCGTCGTTGCATTCGTGTCGTCGTTGCATTCGTGTCGTCGTTGCATTCGTGTCGTCGTTGCATTCGTGTCGTCGTTGCATTTGTGTCGTCATTGCATTTATTTGTGTCGTCGTTGCATTTGTGTGGTCGTTGCATTTGTGTGGTCGTTGCATTCGGGTCGTCGTTGCATTTGTGTGGTCGTTGCATTCGGGTCGTCGTTGCATTTGGGTCGTCGTTGCATTCGGGTCGTCGTTGCATTCGTGTCGTCGTTGCATTCGTGTCGTCATTGCATTTGTGTCGTCATTGCATTTATGTGTCGTCGTTGCATTTATGTGTGTCGTCGTTGCATTTGTGTGGTCGTTGCATTTGTGTGGTCGTTGCATTTGTGTGGTCGTTGCATTTGTGTGGTCGTTGCATTCGTGTCGTCGTTGCATTCGTGTCGTCGTTGCATTCGTGTCGTCGTTGCATTCGTGTCGTCGTTGCATTCGTGTCGTCGTTGCATTCATGTCGTCATTGCATTTATGTGTGTCGTCATTGCATTTGTGTCGTCGTTGCATTTGTGTGGTCGTTGCATTTGTGTGGTCGTTGCATTTGTGTGGTCGTTGCATTTGTGTGGTCGTTGCATTTGTGTGGTCGTTGCATTTGTGTGGTCGTTGCATTCGTGTCGTCGTTGCATTCGGGTCGTCGTTGCATTCGTGTCGTCGTTGCATTCGTGTCGTCATTGCATCCGTGTCGTCGTTGCATTTGTGTCGTCGTTGCCTTTGTGTCGTCGTTGCCTTTGTGTGGTCGTTGCATTTGTGTGGTCGTTGCATTTGTGTGGTCGTTGCATTTGTGTCGTCGTTGCATTCGGGTCGTCGTTGCATCCGGGTCGTCGTTGCATTCGTGTCGTCGTTGCATTTGTGTCGTCGTTGCATTTGTGTCGTCGTTGCATTTGTGTCGTCGTTGCATTCGGGTCGTCGTTGCATTCGGGTCGTCGTTGCATTTGTGTCGTCGTTGCATTTGTGTCGTCGTTGCATGTGTGTCGTCGTTGCATGTGTGTCGTCGTTGCATGTGTGTCGTCGTTGCATGTGTGTCGTCGTTGCATGTGTGTCGTCGTTGCATTTGTGTCGTCGTTGCATTTGTGTCGTCGTTGCATTTGTGTCGTCGTTGCATGTGTGTCGTCGTTGCATTTGTGTCGTCTTTGCATGTGTGTCGTCGTTGCATTTGTGTCGTCTTTGCATTTGTGTCGTCGTTGCATTTGTGTCGTCGTTGCATGTGTGTCGTCGTTGCATTTGTGTCGTCGTTGCATTTGTGTCGTCGTTGCATTTGTGTCGTCGTTGCATGTGTGTCGTCGTTGCATGTGTGTCGTCGTTGCATGTGTGTTGTCGTTGCATGTGTGTCGTCGTTGCATTTGTGTCGTCGTTGCATTTGTGTCGTCGTTGCATTTGTGTCGTCGTTGCATTTGTGTCGTTGTTGCATTTGTGTCGTCGTTGCATTTGTGTCGTCGTTGCATGTGTGTCGTCTTTGCATTTGTGTCGTCGTTGCATTTGTGTCGTCGTTGCATGTGTGTCGTCGTTGCATTTGTGTCGTCTTTGCATTTGTGTCGTCGTTGCATTTGTGTCGTCGTTGCATTTTTGTCGTCGTCGTACTTGTGTCGTCATTGCAATTTTATTTTTATTTTTTATTTTTTTTATTTTTTATCGGCTGTTCAGATTTACTTTACAAAAGAGAAGTGTAGGATACTTCTCTTGTTGCCTTACTTGTATTTTGACTTTATTAAATGTATTTATATTATCATTTGGTGCAGCCGGGCCGGAGCAGGAGGGGATAGAAAGAGAGAAAAAGGAAGACAGAGGGGGGAATTGTGGGGACAAGAGGGGGATTAGACAGAGAGACAAAAACAACAACAGCAAACACAACAACAACAACAGAGCAACATCAGCAAATACGACATGTACAAATATGATGGTAAAAGTAATAGCAAATAAGCAGTAAGCGAAAATAAAAAAATAATACAGAAATGACAATGAGCATTATTACACTAAAAATGGAGCAATATGAATACCAATAGAAATAGTGCTATTGATAATAAACAATACCAATACTTTACCTTTATTATCAACAATACAATTGTTCAAATGCAACCATACATATACGTAATGATAACTTGAGATACGAAAGAATGCAGAAAAATGGAGGGGAAGAAAGAGGAGCAACCTACATTAACCTTGTAGATTGTTATAGTAACAATAGGTTAAGCTTTGTCAGTGTGCCATGTGTTATACCCAGTTTACCCTAGGGCAACAACGTTAATATATGTTTGATGAAACGTGATTATGTGCATGAATGTATGTGTGCATATGTACTTGTATATGTACAGTACGTGTATATGTGTGCTTGTACAGTGAATGTATATGTACAGTATGTGTATACAGTATGTGTGTTTGAACAGTGAATGTATATGTACAGTATGTGTAAATGTGTGTTTGTACAGTGAATGTATATGTACAGTATATGTATGTGTGTGTTTGTACAGTGAGTGTACATGTGTAGCATGTGTATGTGTGTGTTTGTACAGTGAGTGTATATGTACAGTATGTGTATATGTATGTTTTTACAGTGAATGTATATGTACAGTATGTGTATACAGTATGTTTGTATAATGAATGTGCGTGTGGATGTACGAACTTTGAGTGTGTAAATATGTACTGTATTTATTTGTATATGTATGTAGGAGCGTAGGTACCTATGTATGTCTGTATGTATGTGTGTGAGTATATGTGAATTTGCATGTACAATACATTTGACTCCCAGTGTGTGCGGGAGCCAGAGTACGGCCCCAGCCTCCCCGAGAGCCCATCCCACAAACAGTAGGTGTGGTGCCCAGGGAACCAGGGGCCACCGCCCCCACGCAGCCAAGCCGGACAGCGACAGGAACCCCAGAGCCTGGCCCACCGCGCCGCCCACAAGGGCCAGCAGCAGGCCTCAGACAGACGCACCCGGCAGAGGACAAGGCACGAGAAAAGCAGGGGGCAGCCAGACCCCAAGCCAGCGAGAGACCACACCCCACACGGACAGAAAGGCGGGACGCCCCGCCCGAGGGGCCCGGAGACCCCCCGCAACCGGACGGGAAGACCGCCCCGCCCCACCGGCAACCGGGCCCCCACGAGCCCCACCCCCGGAGAGCGCGGCGAGGCCAGCCCACGGCCACCCCACCCAAGCCGGCCGCCACAGGACCACACAGCACGGGGCCACGGGAACCACCCACCCCACCCGCAGGGACCCCAACGATGGAGATGGAACAACCAGCAACCGCCCCGCCGAGTCACCCCCCTGAGGTAGGGGAAATAAATAAATAAAATAAATAAATACATAATAATAATAATAATATTAATAAAATATATTAAAAAATAAGAATAAATAAATAATTAAATCTATTTATTAAAAAAAAATTTAAAAAAAAAATTAAAAGAAGATCACAGACATGCTGACACACAAGGTCACTACCCCAACAACTGGCCGACTCGCAGCACCTCGGAATACCCTGCAGCACCAAGCTACCACAGTAGACGCAGGGACCAGACCCAGCAGGCCCCAACCAAGACGGGCAACCGGAAGGGATGGACGGTGGGACCCAGGAGCTCCAGACACGCAGTCCGGATGCAGTAGCCTGAGGCGCCGACCCCCACCCGACAGGCAGGCCCAGAATGTACCCCCAGAAATATACATACATATATATATACATACACATAAACATACACATGTACACATACACACACATACACATACACATATATATACATACATACATACATACATACATACACACACACACACACACACGCCAACAGAGACCCCACAGCGCAAGGTCGGGCCACACGGGCACGGACCCCACCCAACAGGAAGCGAGACCCGCACGACGCCACACACAAATAAATAATAAGATTAAACAAAAATAATACAATTAAAAAATAATAATAATAATAATAAAATGAAATACAAATTAAATTAAATTAAAAATAACAAATACAAATAATTAAATTAAATAAAGTAAGTAAATAAAAATTATTTTTAAAAAATAAAATAAAAAAATAAAAATAAATAAAAAATAAAAACATAAAAAAATAAATAAATAAATAAATAAAATAAAATATATATATATATATACATATATATATATATAAAAAATAATAATAATAATAATAAATTAATAAAAGCCTGGCAGGCCGTCATTGCATTTTTGTCGTCGTCGTATTTTTGTCGTCGTCGTATTTGTGTCATCATTGCATTTGTGTCGTCATTGCATTTGTGTCGTCATTGCGTTTGTGTCGTCATTGCATTTGTGACCTTTGACCCCCGCCACTGTGCAACATGGAACCTGAACCGACCTTCTTTGCTCCGCCTCCACGACACGACTTTATTGTCACAGCAAACACACAACACGATTACAATGTTTGACTGTCAGCAAGCACGTGTGTACACACACACACACACACATACACACACGTACACACGTACACACACACACACACACACACACACACACACACACACACTCTAATCAACGACACAAAGCCGCACAGTTTCAAAGGAACACAAACACTGGAGAGACTCTCCACTGCGGTTGTTGACCTTCACCTGTGGAGACCACAAACAATGTGTGTATGTGTGTGTATGTGTGTGTCTGTGCGCGTGTGTGTGTGTGTGTGTGTGTGTGTGTGTGTGTGTGTGTGTGCGTGTGTGTACGCGTGTGTGTACGCGTGTGTGTGTGTGTGTGAGTGTCTGTGTGTGTGTGTGTGTGAGTGTCTGTGTGTGTGTGTGTGTCAAGCGATAAGTGGCAAACGCACTGGGACTTCTGAAACACACAAATTACACGGCTACACAAACAACGGCAGGAAGTCACACACACACACACACACACACACACACACACACACACACACACACACACAAGTGCTGAAGTTAGAAGTTGAAGTAAGTTGTACTGTGGTCAGTGTTGTGAAAATGACTTTAAAAAAGTCATGAATTATAATTACTCATTATTGATTTACTAACGGAATTACTCTTAAAAAATGTAATTAATTAATAGAGAGAGTAATTTATACGTTACTTAACATCTATTACATTGTTGTATGTGATATATGACATCTATTACGTTGTTGTATGTGATGTATGACATCTATTACATTGTTGTATGTGATATATGACATCTATTACGTTGTTGTATGTGATATATGACATCTATTACATTGTTGTATGTGATATATGACATCTATTACGTTGTTGTATGTGATATATGACATCTATTACATTGTTGTATGTGATATATGACATCTATTACGTTGTTGTATGTGATATATGACATCTATTATGTTGTTGTATGTGATATATGACATCTATTACGTTGTTGTATGTGGTATATGACATCTATTACGTTGTTGTATGTGATATATGACATCTATTACGTTGTTGTATGTGATGTATGACATCTATTACGTTGTTGTATGTGATATATGACATCTATTACGTTGTTGTATGTGATATATGACATATATTACGTTGTTGTATGTGATATATGACATCTATTATGTTGTTGTATGTGATGTATGACATCTATTATGTTGTTGTATGTGATATATGACATCTATTACGTTGTTGTATGTGATATATGACATCTATTATGTTGTTGTGTGTGATGTATGACATCTATTATGTTGTTGTATGTGATATACGTTGTTGTATGTGATATATGACATCTATTACGTTGTTGTATGTGATATATCAATCAATCAATCAATCAATGTTTATTTATATAGCCCTATGACATCTATTACGTTGTTGTATGTGATGTATGACATCTATTACGTTGTTGTATGTGATGTATGACATATATTACGTTGTTGTATGTGATATGACATCTATTACGCTGTTGTATGTGATATATGACATCTATTACGTTGTTGTATGTGATATATGACATATATTACGTTGTTGTATATGATATATGACATCTATTATGTTGTTGTATGTGATGTATGATATCTATTACGTTGTTGTATGTGATATATGACATCTATTATGTTGTTGTATGTGATATATGACATCTATTACGTTGTTGTGTGTGATATATGACATCTATTACGTTGTTGTGTGTGATGTATGACGTCTATTACGTTGTTGTATGTGATATACGTTGTTGTATGTGATATGACATCTATTACGCTGTTGTATGTGATGTATGACATCTATTACGTTGTTGTATGTGATATATGACATCTATTACGTTGTTGTATGTGATGTATGACATCTATTACATTGTTGTATGTGACACATGACATCTATTACGTTGTTGTATGTGATATATGACATGACATCTATTACGTTGTTGTATGTGATATGACATCTATTACACTGTTGTATGAACGTATGACATCTATTACGTTGTTGTATGAGATGTATGACATCTATTACGTTGTTGTATGAGATGTATGACAGCCAATAAATTGTTGTATGAGATGTTTGACATCTATTACGTTGTTGTATGTGATATATGACATCTATTACTTTGTTGTATGAGATGTATGACATCTATTACGCTGTTGTATGAAATATATGACATCTATTACGTTGTTGTATGACATCTATTACGTTGTTGTATGCGACGTATAACATCTATAACGTTGTTGTATGTGACGTGTAACATCTATTAAATTGTTGTATGCGACGTATAACATCTATTACGTTGTTGTATGAGATGTAGAACATTTATTACGTTGTTGTATGCGACGTATAACATCTATTACGTTGTTGTATGTGACGTATAACATTTATTACGTTGTTGTATGCGACGTAGAACATCTATTACTATTACATCTATTCTATTGTATTGTTTTTCATACATCAGAAAAAACAGATAATAAATATTTATTATCTAAACGTTGTTTTTCTGATGTTTTGAGGGAAATTAAAGTGATTTGAATGGGAGACGTTGATTTGACATACAAGTGTTTTGAGTTAAGAGCTCCATGACAGAACCAATGACACTCCGTGGTCCTGCGAGGTCTTTCAGGCCCAACAAGGTCTTCAGTTTGTGTGGAGACCAACAATCCTCCCTCACTGGTTGCTAGGACAACCAGTACACGCACGCAGCGAAACAGGAAGCAGCAAAGCACACACACACAGACACACAGACACACACACACACACACAGACACACAGACACACAGACACACAGACACACAGACACACAGACACACAGACACACAGACACACACACACACACACACAGACACACAGACACACAGACACACACACACACACACACACACACACACACACACACACACACACACACACACACACACACACACACACACACACACACACGTGGGTTAGGGGGAAGCTCTCATCTGGCTGCCCGCCATTGTCTTGGTCACATCCTCTCATGTTCCCCACAGAGGGGATGAGAGGGTCTCGGTGTAAAGGTCACCTTGGTCTCGGTGTAAAGGTCACCTTGCTCTTTACTCCAACAACACTCTTGAAGAATTGTGTGCAAACATTGGCTGCTATAATCCCATCTTGGAACAACACTGCTGCCTAAACGGGCTGCAGGTAGAACCCAAACAAACATATCAAAGCGTTTATACCAGATCAAAACACAAATGCTTCAATTACCGCTACTTTTTTCCTACTCTTTTACCCCTGCGGCTTATAAAACGGTGTGGCTAATTTATGGATTACGTTGTATGATATATGACATCCATTACGTTCTTGTATGATATGTATGACATCCATTACGTTGTTGTATGTGATATATGACATCTATTACATTGTTGTATGTGATATATGACATCCATTACGTTCTTGTATGATATGTATGACATCCATTACGTTGTTGTATGTGATATATGACATCTATTACATTGTTGTATGTGATATATGACATCTACTACGTTGTTGTATGTGATATATGACATCTGTTACATTGTTGTATGTGACATATGACATCTATTACATTGTTGTATGTGACATATGACATCTATTACATTGTTGTATGAGATATATGACATCTATTACGTTGTTGTATGTGATATATGACATCTATTACGTTGTTGTATGTGATATATGACATCTATTACATTGTTGTATGTGACATATGACATCTATTACGTTGTTGTATGAGATATATGACATCTATTACGTTGTTGTATGTGATATATGACATCTATAACATTGTTGTATGTGATATATGACATCTATTATGTTGTTGTATGTGATATATGACATCTATTACATTGTTGTATGTGATATATGACATCTATTACATTGTTGTATGAGATGTATCATTGTTGTATGTGATGTATGACATCTATTACATTGTTGTATGTGATATATGACATCTATTACGTTGTTGTATGTGATATATGACATCTATTACGTTGTTGTATGAGATGTATGACTTCTATTACAATGTTGTATGTGATATATGACATTACGTTGTTGTATGTGATATATGACATTACGTTGTTGTATGTGATATATGACATCTATTACGTTGTTGTATGAGATGTATGAC
>NC_084738.1:79092355-79127355 GCF_033978785.1 Entelurus aequoreus | reverse complement strand
GAACCACCACCCCAGTCTGCCACTCCCTCGGCACTGTCCCAGACTTCCACGCAATGTTGAAAAGGCGTATCAACCAAGACAGCCCATCAACACCCAGAGCCTTCAGCATTTCTGGACGGATCTCGTCAACCCCCGGAGCTTTGCCACTGTGGAGTTGTCTAACTACCTCAGTGACTTCACTCCGAGAGATCGACGTCGATCCCCCATCATCCTCAGGCCCTGCTCCTATCAGGGAGGGTGTGTCTGATGTATTTGGGTTCAGGAGTTCCTCAAAGTGCTCTTTCCAACGCCCCACGACTTCCTATATATATATGTGTGTATATATATATATATATGTGTGTATATATATATATATATATATATGTGTATATATATATATATATATATATATGTGTATATATATATATATATATATATATATATATATATATATGTGTGTATATATATATATATATATATACATATATATATATATGTGTATATATATATATATATATATATATATATATATATATATATATATATGTGTGTATATATATATATATATATATATATATATATATATATATATATATATATATATATATATATATATATATATATATATATATATATATATATATATATATAAGGTGCGGCTTATATATGGAAAAAAAAATCCTGAACAGTACAGTTAAGAAATGTATTCATGATTAATTTAGTTTTTTTTAGCACAACATAATTGTATGTATTTGTAGGTCCATTCCTATGCAGTATAGTACTTATTTTTCTAATCAGCCTGACCTAAGCCTAATGTTTATGTGTTTAATAAATAATCATCTGTGTGATGAACACATGTTTTCATATCACTTGACACGTTTGTAAAGTGTAAGTAGGTTGGATATAATTATTGAATGTGAGTCAAACTAATATTTGTACTGGAAAAGTTGGGCCTGGAGGTCAACAAAGTGAAGAAATGCAGTGTACTATATATGTGTATATAAGTGTACTATATATATGTGTACTATATATGTGTATATATGTGTACTATATATGTGTATATATATGTGTACTATATAGATGTGTATATATGTGTACTATATATATATATGTGTATATGTGTGTACTATATATGTGTATATATGTGTGCTATATATGTGTATATGTGTACTATATCTGTATATATATGTGTACTATATGTGTGTATATATGTGTACTATATGTACTATATATGTGTATATATGTGTACTATATATGTGTATATATGTGTACTATATGTGTATATATGTGTACTATATATGTGTATATATGTGTACTATATGTGTATATATGTGTACTATATATGTGTATATATGTGTACTATATATGTGTATATATGTGTACTATATGTGTATATATGTGTACTATATATGTGTATATATGTGTACTATATATGTGTATATATGTGTACTATATATGTGTATATATGTGTGCTATATATGTGTATATGTGTACTATATCTGTATATATATGTGTACTATATATGTGTATATATGTGTACTATATGTGTGTATATATGTGTACTATATGTACTATATATGTGTACTATATGTGTGTATATATGTGTACTATATGTACTATATATGTGTACTATATATGTGTATATATGTGTACTATATGTGTGTATATATGTGAGCTATATATGTGTATATATGTGTACTATATATAGTCTGGTGGTTTCAAGACTGACTGCAAAAACACTCGCCAAAGATCATCTATATCACACGAGAGACCTGCTGTTCATTTGTTTAAAAGTAGTTTGTCACAAGGAAATCGTCCTATTAAGTCATCTTATCAGTTAACTCCGACGCTGGGGGGGTTTTGAGCGGTGAGGCGTCGCAGGGGGACTGTGCTTCCTGTGTTGACATGATTTAATACTGGAACATGCAGCTTCTTTCCTACACTTTGATACTGGAACATGCAGCTTCTTTCCTACACTGACTTCATCCTGAGGAAACATGAAGTCTGATGAAGCAATAGAAGATATTTATTGCTCATGGATGGATTGAAACATAAAAATATTGTGTGTGTGTGTATATATATATATATATATATATATATATATATATATATATATATATATATATATATATATATATATATATATATATATATATATATATATATATATATATATCCATCCATCTTCTGCCGCTTATCCGCGGTCGGGTCGCAGGGGCAGCAGCCTAAGTAAGGAAGCCCAGACTTCCCTCTCCCCAGCCACTTTGTCCAGCTCCTCCCGGGGGATCCCGAGGCGTTCCCAGGCCAGCCGGCAGAGATAGTCTTCCCAACGTGTCCTGGGTCTTCCCCGTGGCCTCCTACCGGTCGGACGTGCCCGAAACACCTCCCTAGGGAGGCGTTCGGGTGGCATCGTTCGGGTGGCATCCTGACCAGATGCCCGAACCACCTCATATGGCTCCTCTCCATGTGGAGGAGCAGCGGCTTTACTTTGAGCTCCTCCCGGATGGCAGAGCTTCTCACCCTATCTCTAAGGGAGAGCCCCGCCACCCTGCGGAGGAAACTCATTTTGGCCGCTTGTACCCGTGATCTTGTCCTTTCGGTCATAACCCAAAGCTCATGACCATAGGTGAGGATAGGAACGTAGATCGACCGGTAAATTGAGAGCTTTGCCTTCCGGCTCAGCTCCTTCTTCACCACAACGGATCGATACAGCGTCCGCATTACTGAAGACGCCGCACCGATCCGCCTGTCGATCTCACAATCCACTCTTCCCTCACTCGTGAACAGGACTCAGAGGTACTTGAACTCCTCCACTTGGGGCAAGATCTCCTCCCCAACCCGGAGATGGCACTCCACCCTTTTCCGGGCGAGAACCATGGACTCGGACTTGGAGGTGCTGATTCCCATCCCAGTCGCTTCACACTCGGCTGCGAACCGATCCAGTGAGAGCTGAAGATCTTGGCCAGATGAAGCCATCAGGACCACATCATCTGCAAAAAGCAGAGACCTAATCCTGCAGCCACCAAACCAGATACCCTCAACGCCTTGACTGCGCCTAGAAATTCTGTCCATAAAAGTTATGAACAGAATCGGTGACAAAGAGCAGCCTTGGCAGAGTCCAACCCTCACTGGAAACGGGTCCGACTTACTGCCGGCAATGCGGACCAAGCTCTGACACTAATCATACAGGGAGCGGACCACCACAATCAGACAGTCCGTTACCCCATACTCTCTGAGCACTCCCCACAGGACTTCCCGGGGCACACTGTCGAATGCCTTCTCCAAGTCCACAAAGCACATGTAGACTGGTTGGGCAAACTCCCATGCACCCCCAAGGACCCTGCCGAGAGTACAGAGCTTGTCTACAGTTCCACAACCAGGACGGAAACCACACTGTTCCTCCTGAATCAGAGGTTCGACTATCCGGCGCAGCCTCCTCTCCAGTACACCTGAATAGACCTTACCGGGAAGGCTGAGGAGTGTGATCCCACGATAGTTGGAACACACCCTCCGGTTCCCCTTCTTAAAGAGAGGAACCACCACCCGGTCCACCAATCCAGAGGTACCGCCCCCGATGTCCACGCGATGTTGCAGAGTCTTGTCAACCAAGACAGCCCCACAGCATCCAGAGCCTTAAGGAACTCCGGGTGGGTCTCATCCAACCCCGGGGCCTTGCCACCGAAGAGCTTTTTAACTACCTCTGCTACCTCAGCCCCAGAAATAGGAGAGCCCACCACAGATTCCCCAGGCACTGCTTCCGCATAGGAAGACATGTTGGTAGGATTGAGGAGGTCTTCGAAATATTCCCTCCACCGATCCACAACATCCGCAGTCGAGGTCAGCAGAACACCATCCCCACCATACACGGTGTTGAAACTCTCTCTGACAGGAGACTCTGCTAGGCGTTCCCAGCAGACCCTCACAATGCGTTTGGGCCTGCCAGGTCTGTCTGGCATCCTCCCCCACCATCGCAGCCAACTCACCACCAGGTGGTGATCGGTAGAAAGCTCCGCCCCTCTCTTCACCCGAGTGTCCAAAACATGAGACCGCAAATCCGATGACAACGACAAAGTCGATCATGGAACTGCGGCCTCGAGTGTCCTGGTGCCAAGTGCACATATGGACACCCTTATGTTTGAACATGGTGTTCATTATGGACAATCCGTGACGGGCACAAAAGTCCAATAACAAAATACCACTCGGGTTCAGATCCGGGCGGCCATTCTTCCCAATCGCGCCTCTCCAGGTTTCACTTTCGTTGCCAACATGAACGTTGAAGTCCCCCAGTAGAACGAGGGAATCACCCGGGGGAGCACTCTCCAGTACTCCCTCGAGTGAATCCAAAAAGGGTGGGTACTCTGAGTTGCCGTTTGGCGCGTAAGCGCAAACAACAGTCAGGACCCGTCCCCCCCACCCGAAGGCGGAGGGAAGCTACCCTCTCGTCCACTGGGTTGAACTCCAACGTGCAGGCTTTGAGCCGGGGGGCAACAAGAATTGCCACCCCAGCCCGTCACCTCTCATTGCCGGCAACGCCAGAGTGGAAGAGAGTCCACCTCCTCTCGAGAGAACTGGTTCCAGAGCCCTTGCTGTGCGTCGAAGTGAGTCCGACTATATCTAGCCGGAACTTCTCCACCTCGCGCACTATTTCAGGCTCCTTCCCCCCCAGCGAGGTGACGTTCCACGTCCCAAGAGCTAGCTTATGTAGCCGAGGATCGGACCGCCAAGTGCCCTGCTTTCGGCTTCCGCCCAGCTCACATCGCACCCGACTTCTATGGCCCCTGCTATGGGTGGTGAGCTCATTGGAGGGGGGACCCACATTGCCTCTTCGGGCTGTGCCCCCATGGGGACAGGCCCGGCCACTAGGCGCTCGCCATCGTGCGCCACCTCCGGGCCTGGCTCCAGAGGGGGGCCCCGGTGACCCGTGTCCGGGCAAGGGAACTCTGGGTCCTTCGATTGTATTTTTCATAGAGGTCTTCGAGTTTCTCTTTGTATGATCCCTCACCTAGGACCAGTTTGTCTTGGGAGACCCTACCAGGGGGCATAAAGCCCCCGGACAACAAAGCTCCTAGGATAAGGTGGCAGCTCAGAGAGGAGTGTATATATATATATATATATATATATATATATATATATATATATATATATATATATATATATATATATATATATATATATATATATATATATATATATATATATATATATATATATATATACATATATATATACATATATATATATATATATATATATATATATATATATATGTTTATATGTATATATATATATATGTATATATATATATATATACGTATATATGTATATATATATGTATATATACGTATATATATATATGTATATATGTATGTATATATATATATATATATATATATATATATATATATATATATATATATATACATATACATATATATATATATATACATATATATATATATATATATATATATATATATATATATATACATATACATATATATATATATACATATATATATATATATATATATATATATATATATATACATATATATATATATATATATATATATACATATATATATATATATATATATATACATATATATATATATATATACATATATATATATATATATATACATATATATATATATATATACATATATATATATATATATATACATATATATATATATATATACATATATATATATATATATACATATATATATATATATATACATATATATATACGTATATATACATATATACATATATATATACATATATATATATATACATATATATATATATATACATATATATATATATATACATATATATATACGTATATATACATATATACATACATATATATATACATATATACGTATATATACATATATATATACATATATACGTATATATACATATATACATATATATACATATATGTATATATATATATATATACATATAAACATATATATACATATATATACATATATGTATATATATATATACACATACATATACACATACATATATACACATACATATATACACATACATATATACACATACATATACACATACATATATACACATACATATATATATACATATATATATACATATACATATACATATACATACATATATATATATATATATATATATATATATATATATATATATATATATATATATATACACATATATATATATACATATATACAGTCATGGTCAAAAGTTTACATACACTTGTAAAGAACATAATGTCATGGCTGTCTTGAGTCTCCAATAATTTCTACAACTCTTATTTTTTTGTGATGGACAAAAAAACTTTCAAGAAGTATATACTGTATATATATATATATATATATATATATATATATATATATATATATATATATATATATATATATATATATATATATATATATAAATATATAAATAATCTTATAGTCTTATCATGTAGTTGTTAATATTTCCTACACCACAATAGCACATGTTCAATGATAGAGTCCCAATGATCCGCTCTTTATTTGCACCCCGCCTACCTTGCTGCCCTCCCGTGATTGGTCGTCAGGTAAATTCCGCCCTAGCGACCTGTTAGCGTGGTCCATGGGTCCAAACCATCACGTTGTCTCCACGTCGCGTCAAAAGTCAGAAATCAGTAGACAGAGCTTGGACCTGCCCGGGGTCTCTCAGGTAAAAAAGAAGGCTTAGCCAAGATTGTGCGTGTAATCTAATCCTCTTACGCCGCCCAGCGTCCACGCCCAGCGGGGGAGGCAAAGATTGTCCGACTGAAGTCATCAATAAAACGTCATCAATGAAAAATGCAAAACTGTTGCACATTAAAATGGAGGGTAAACAAATTCAGACACAACAATAGTTCACCTTTCTTTGGCCAAAAGTGATATTGTGTGTTTATTTATTTGAGTTACTTTTTAAAAAATTTGTGGTGGACTCTCTCACACTTTGCCACTTGGCGATCACTCCAGCAGCACTGAGAGCAGACCCAGCCAAACTACCTCTCAGTAATGTTTTTATTATTTTTTCTATTCATTTATTTCAGGCAATGACACTTAATAAAAATAAAGTACAAGGTATACATAATAATATAAATTAATATCATGCAAAAGGTAATGTACAGCAGTGGTCCCCAACCTTTTTGTAGCTGGGGACCGGTCAACGCTTGAAAATTTGGCCCACGGGAGGGGGGTGGGGGAATTTTTTATTTTTATTTTTTTCATAAAGAAATACAATCATGTGTGCTTACGGACTGTATCCCTGCAGACTGTATTGATCTATATTGATACATAATGTATATATTGTGTTTTTTATGTTGATTTAACAAAAACAAAAACAAAAATTATTATTATTATTATTTTATTTTTTATTAATTTCTTGCGCGGCCCGGTACCAATCGGTCCGCGGCCCGGTGGTTGGGGACCACTGATGTACAGTATGTAAGCATGTTGCAATTTTCAGTGCCAACGAAAAATGGACTCAAAAAACAACATCAGTAAGGTTCCACTTTTCCAAAAATCCACTAGCTTGATGCTAATATACCGTATTTTACGGAATATACAATGCACCAGTATGTAAGCCACACCCACTAAATACATTTAAAAACATATATATATATATATATATATATATATATATATATATATATATATATATATATATATATATATATATATATATATATATATATATATATATATATATATATATATATATTTATTCGATTCTTGGAGGTAACGATTCGATTAGCCATTGATTATCAATTCAAAATGATTATTGATTCAAAATCAATACTTTTTTAATAACATTAGGGTCCAGTTGTTTTCTGATGACATTTGCAAGACATTAGATGGCGGTACTGTATAGGCTGTGTTGTTTAACTAGGAAGTAGCTTTGTCCTTGATGCTGAATGTGTTATGTTGCGCCCTACAAAGTGTTTCTACTCCAAGTACTGTCACAATTATTATTATTATTTAATTTTTTTATAGCCCTACAGGTGTTAGAAATTAGAGTACAAAGTTAAAATTGCTAATATTATTAAAAAAGTATGGATTTTGAATCGAAAATCGTTTTGAATCGATAATCGATGGCGAATCGAATCGTTACCCCCAAGAATCGAATCAAATCGTGTGGTACCCATAGATTCACAGCCCGACTAATTAGTATTAGCAAGTGTAACTTTTTACTCTAATTTTAACACCTATAGGGCTATTAAAATATATATATATATGTATATAATTGTGACAATACTTAGAGTATAAACACTTTGTAGGGCGCAACATAACACATTCAGCATCAAGGACAAAGCTACTTCCTAGTTAGATAACATAGCCTATACAGTACTGCCCTCTAATGTCTTGCAAATGTCATCAGAAAACAATTGGACACCAATGTTATTAAAAAAGTATTGATTTTGAATCGAGAATCGTTTTGAATCGATAATCGTTGGTGAATCGAATCGTTACCTCCAAGAATCGAATCAAATCGTGTGGTACCCATAGATCCACAGCCCGACTAATTAGTATTAGCAATTGTAACTTTTTACTCTAATTTTAACACCTATAGGGCTATAAAAAATAAAAAATAATACTCGTGACAATAATTAGAGTAGAAACACTTTGTAGGGCGCAACATAACACATTCTGCTTCAAGGACAACCTAGTTAGATAACCCAGCCTATACAGTACTGACATATAATGTCTTGCAAATGTCATCATAAAACACAGTTATCATAAGCTAATTTTTCAATGTTACATTAAAAAGTAAAATTTTATGACCAAATAATCATTAGTTACCTTCCCTAATGATGCGATTTGGTGGCCTTGAATGACCCCGTGAAGCACTAAAAAGGAGCGTAGAGTAAAGTTCAAAGTGCACGCTTCACCAGCATGTCAACAACCACATTGTTGACGTTTCTCCGCGGGGACGCCAAGGAGCATCAAACTGCTCTCCCGCCGCGGAGGTGTGACCATCCTGCTTCGCTAAACAAGCATCCTGACGCTTTTTTTTTTCTTTTGTCCCCCCCCCCCCCCCCCCCCCCCCCGTGTCACGTGCATCTCGGACAAACTGGGATCATGCGCTGGAAAACGAGCTCTGCTGATGGGGGAAGCCACTTGCTGCCACGCTGTAAATGATTGGAGCGGCGCCTTATCACTCGCACTGCACCAGACTGATAAAGGCGTAGTTTGTGTTTTAAGCCGGCGCCCCGCTCATACAACGATTGTGAATGAGTGAAAAGAGGGCTCACTGCGTTCAGCTAATTCTACCATGCGCAGAGTGAGACCTCTTTTTCCCGGCGGAGTCAACAATTCTGATTGGCCACGTCGCTCAAATGCCGGTGACGATGGAAAAAAACCAAAAAACAACGTAACCTCTGGCGGTTATTTATCGGACTAATTAAAACCGCGATGTCGATTGGCCACGTCGCTCAAATGCCGGTGACGATGGAAAAAAACAAAAAAACGTAACCTCTGGTGGTTATTTATCGGACTAATTAAAACCTCGATGTCGATTGGCCACGTCGCTCAAATGCCGGTGACGATGGAAAAAACCAAAAAAACGTAACCTCTGTTGGTTATTTATCGGACTAATTAAAACCTCGATGTCGATTGGCCACGGCGCTAATATGCCGGTGACGATGGAAAAAAACAAAAAAACGTAACCTCTGGTGGTTATTTATCGGACTAATTAAAACCTCGATGTCGATTGGCCACGTCGCTCAAATGCCGGTGACGATGGAAAAAACCAAAAAAACGTAACCTCTGGTGGTTATTTATCCGACTAATTAAAACCTCGATGTCGATTGGCCACGTCGCTCAAATGCCGGTGACGATGGAAAAAACCAAAAAAACGTAACCTCTGGTGGTTATTTATCCGACTAATTAAAACCTCGATGTCGATTGGCCACGTCGCTCAAATGCCGGTGACGATGGAAAAAAAACAAAAAAAAAGGTAACCTCTGGTGGTTATTTATCGGACTAATTAAAACCTCGATGTCGATTGGCCACGTGGCTCAAATGCCGGTGACGATGGAAAAAAAACAAAAAACAACGTAACCTCTGGTGGTTATTTATCGGACTAATTAAAACCTCGATGTCGATTGGCCACGTCGTTCAAATGCCGGTGACGATGGAAAAAACCAAAAAAACGTAACCTCTGGTGGTTATTTATCCGACTAATTAAAACCTCGATGTCGATTGGCCACGTCGCTCAAATGCCGGTGACGATGGAAAAAAAACAAAAAACAACGTAACCTCTGGCGGTTATTTATCCGACTAATTAAAACATCGATGTCGATTGGCCACGGCGCTCAAATGCCGGTGACAATGGTAAAAAACAAAAAAACGTAACCTCTGGTGGTTATTTATCGGACTAATTAAAACCTCGATGTCGATTGGCCACGTCGCTCAAATGGCGGTGACGATGGAAAAAAAACAAAAAACAACGTAACCTCTGGCGGTTATTTATCCGACTAATTAAAACCTCGATGTCGATTGGCCACGTCGCTCAAATGCCGGTGACGATGGAAAAAAAACAAAAAACAACGTAACCTCTGGCGGTTATTTATCCGACTAATTAAAACATCGATGTCGATTGGCCACGGCGCTCAAATGCCGGTGATGATGGAAAAAAACAAAAAAACGTAACCTCTGGTGGTTATTTATCGGACTAATTAAAACCTCGATGTCGATTGGCCACGTCGCTCAAATGCCGGTGACGATGGAAAAAAAACAAAAAACAACGTAACCTCTGGCGGTTATTTATCCGACTAATTAAAACCTCGATGTCGATTGGCCACGTCGCTCAAATGCCGGTGACGATGGAAAAAAACAAAAAAACGTAACCTCTGGTGGTTATTTATCGGACTAATTAAAACCTCGATGTCGATTGGCCACGTCGCTCAAATGCCGGTGACGATGGAAAAAAAACAAAAAACAACGTAACCTCTGGCGGTTATTTATCCGACTAATTAAAACCTCGATGTCGATTGGCCACGTCGCTCAAATGCCGGTGACGATGGAAAAAAAACAAAAAACAACGTAACCTCTGGCGGTTATTTATCGGACTAATTAAAACATCGATGTCGATTGGCCACGGCGCTCAAATGCCGGTGACGATGGAAAAAAACAAAAAAAACGTAACCTCTGGTGGTTATTTATCCGACTAATTAAAACCTCGATGTCGATTGGCCACGGCGCTCAAATGCCGGTGACGATGGAAAAAAACAAAAAAACGTAACCTCTGGTGGTTATTTATCGGACTAATTAAAACCTCGATGTCGATTGGCCACGTCGCTCAAATGCCGGTGACGATGGAAAAAAACAAAAAAACGTAACCTCTGGTGGTTATTTATCGGACTAATTAAAACCTCGATGTCGATTGGCCACGTCGCTCAAATGCCGGTGACGATGGAGAAGAAGAAAAAAACAACGTAACCTCTGCCGGTTATTTATCGGACTAATTAAAACCGCGATGTCGATTGGCCACGTCGCTCAAATGCCGGTGACGATGGAAAAAAACAAAAAAACGTAAACTCTGGTGGTTATTTATCGGACTAATTAAAACCTCGATGTCGATTGGCCACGTCGCTCAAATGCCGGTGACGATGGAAAAAAAACAAAAAACAACGTAACCTCTGGCGGTTATTTATCCGACTAATTAAAACCTCGATGTCGATTGGCCACGTCGCTCAAATGGCGGTGACGATGGAAAAAAAACAAAAAACAACGTAACCTCTGCCGGTTATTTATCGGACTAATTAAAACCGCGATGTCGTGGGCCACGTCGCTCAAATGGCGGTGACGATGGAAAAAAAACAAAAAACAACGTAACCTCTTCCGGTTATTTATCGGACTAATTAAAACCGCAATGTCGATTGGTCACGTCGCTCAAATGCCGGTGACGATGGAGAAGAAAAAAAAAACAACGTAACCTCTGGCGGTTACCTATCGAACTAATTAAAACCGCAATGTCGATTGGCCACGTCACTCAAGTGCCGGTGACGATGGAAAAAAAACAAAAAACAACGTAACCTCTGCCGGTTATTTATCGGACTAATTAAAACCTCGATGTCGATTGGCCACGTCGCTCAAATGCCGGTGACGATGGAAAAAAAACAAAAAACAACGTAACCTCTGGCGGTTATTTATCCGACTAATTAAAACCTCGATGTCGATTGGCCATGGCGCTCAAATGCCGGTGACGATGGAAAAAAACAAAAAAACGTAACCTCTGGTGGTTATTTATCGGACTAATTAAAACCTCGATGTCGATTAGCCACGTCGCTCAAATGCCGGTGACGATGGAAAAAAAACAAAAAACAACGTAACCTCTGCCGGTTATTTATCCGACTAATTAAAACATCGATGTCGATTGGCCACGGCGCTCAAATGCCGGTGACGATGGAAAAAAACAAAAAAACGTAACCTCTGGTGGTTATTTATCGGACTAATTAAAACCTCGATGTCGATTGGCCACGTCGCTCAAATGCCGGTGACGATGGAGAAGAAGAAAAAAACAACGTAACCTCTGGCGGTTACTTATCGAACTAATTAAAACCGCAATGTCGATTGGCCACGTCGCTCAAATGCCGGTGACGATGGAGAAAGAAGAAAAAAACAACGTAACCTCTGGTGGTTATTTATCGGAATAATTAAAACCTTGATGTTGGGGACGGCGTGGCGAAGTTGGGAGAGTGGCCGTGCCAGCAATCTGAGGGTTCCTGGTTCAATCCCCACCTTCTACCATCCTAGTCACGTCCGTTGTGTCCTTGAGCAAGACACTTCACCCTTGCTCCTGATGGGCCTGGTTAGCGCCGTGCATGGCAGCTCCCGCCATCAGTGTGTGAATGTGTGTGTGTGTGAATGGGTGAATGTGGAAAATAGTGTCAAAGCGCTTTGAGTTCCTTGGAAAAGAAGGTAGAAAAGCGCTATACAAGTACGACCCATGTTGATTGGCCACGTCGCTCAAATGCCGGTGACGATGGAAAAAAAACAAAAAACAACGTAACCTCTGCCGGTTATTTATCCGACTAATTAAAACCACAATGTCGATTGGCCACATCGCTCAAATGGCGGTGACGATGGAAAAAAAACAAAAAACAACGTAACCTCTGCCGGTTATTTATCCGACTAATTAAAACCGTGATGTCGATTGGCCACGTCGCTCAAATGGCGGTGACGATGGAAAAAAAACAAAAAACAACGTAACCTCTGCCGGTTATTTATCGGACTAATTAAAACCGCGATGTCGATTGGCCACGTCGCTCAAATGCCGGTGACGATGGAAAAAAACAAAAAAACGTAACCTCTGGTGGTTATTTATCGGACTAATTAAAACCTCGATGTCGATTGGCCACGTCGCTCAAATGCCGGTGACGATGGAAAAAAAACAAAAAACAACGTAACCTCTGGCGGTTATTTATCGGACTAATTAAAACCTCGATGTTGATTGGCCACGTCGCTCAAATGCCGGTGACGATGGAAAAAAAACAAAAAACAACGTAACCTCTGGCGGTTATTTATCCGACTAATTAAAACATCGATGTCGATTGGCCACGTCGCTCAAATGCCGGTGACGATGGAAAAAAAACAAAAAAACAACGTAACCTCTGGCGGTTATTTATCCGACTAATTAAAACCTCGATGTCGATTGGCCACGGCGCTCAAATGCCGGTGACGATGGAAAAAACCAAAAAAACGTAACCTCTGGTGGTTATTTATCGGACTAATTAAAACCTCGATGTCGATTGGCCACGTCGCTCAAATGCCGGTGACGATGGAAAAAAACAAAAAAACGTAACCTCTGGTGGTTATTTATCGGACTAATTAAAACCTCGATGTCGATTGGCCACGTCGCTCAAATGCCGGTGACGATGGAGAAGAAAAAAAAAACAACGTAACCTCTGGCGGTTACTTATCGAACTAATTAAAACCGCAATGTCGATTGGCCACGTCGCTCAAATGCCGGTGACGATGGAGAAGAAAAAAAAAACAACGTAACCTCTGGCGGTTACTTATCGAACTAATTAAAACCGCAATGTCGATTGGCCACGTCACTCAAGTGCCGGTGACGATGGAAAAAAAACAAAAAACAACGTAACCTCTGCCGGTTATTTATCGGACTAATTAAAACCTCGATGTCGATTGGCCACGGCGCTCAAATGCCGGTGACGATGGAAAAAAACAAAAAAACGTAACCTCTGGTGGTTATTTATCGGACTAATTAAAACCTCGATGTCGATTGGCCACGTCGCTCAAATGCCGGTGACGATGGAAAAAAAACAAAAAACAATGTAACCTCTGCCGGTTATTTATCGGACTAATTAAAACCGCGATGTCGATTGGCCACGTCGGTCAAATGGCGGTGACGATGGAAAAAAAACAAAAAACAACGTAACCTCTGCCGGTTATTTATCGGACTAATTAAAACCGCGATGTCGATTGGCCACAGCGCTCAAATGCCGGTGACGATGGGAAAAAACAAAAAAACGTAACCTCTGGTGGTTATTTATCGGACTAATTAAAACCTCGATGTCGATTGGCCACGTCGCTCAAATGCCGGTGACGATGGAAAAAAAACAAAAAACAACGTAACCTCTGGTGGTTATTTATCCGACTAATTAAAACCTCGATGTCGATTGGCCACGGCGCTCAAATGCCGGTGACGATGGAAAAAAACTAAAAAACGTAACCTCTGGTGGTTATTTATCGGACTAATTAAAACCTCGATGTCGATTGGCCACGTCGCTCAAATGCCGGTGACGATGGAAAAAACCAAAAAAACGTAACCTCTGGTGGTTATTTATCGGACTAATTAAAACCTCGATGTCGATTGGCCACGTCGCTCAAATGCCGGTGACGATGGAAAAAAAACAAAAAACAACGTAACCTCTGGCGGTTATTTATCCGACTAATTAAAACATCGATGTCGATTGGCCACGGCGCTCAAATGCCGGTGACGATGGAAAAAAACAAAAAAACGTAACCTCTGGTGGTTATTTATCGGACTAATTAAAACCTCGATGTCGATTGGCCACGTCACTCAAATGCCGGTGACGATGGAAAAAAAACAAAAAACAACGTAACCTCTGGTGGTTATTTATCGGACTAATTAAAACCTCGATGTCGATTGGCCACGTCGCTCAAATGCCGGTGACGATGGAGAAAGAAGAAAAAACAACGTAACCTCTGGTGGTTATTTATCGAACTAATTAAAACCTTAATGTCGATTGGCCACGTCGCTCAAATGCCGGTGACGATGGAAAAAAACCCAAAAACAACATAACCTCTGGCGGTTATTTATCGCACTAATTAAAACCTTATTGTCAATTGGCCACGTCGCTCAAATGCCGGTGACGATGGAGAAAAAAAACTAAAAACAACGTAACCTCTGGTGGTTATTTATCGGACTAATTAAAACCTTGATGTCGATTGGCCACGTCGCTCAAATGCCGGTGACGATGGAGAAGAAGAAAAAAAAAAATCTCTGGTGGTTATTTATCGCGCTAAATAAAACCTTGATGTCGATTAATCGTGCAGCCCTACCTTCAAATTTGCTAGTGAAAACTACAACTAAGCTGAAGGTAACGATTAAAACGACTGGTGCGTAATTATTACAATACCTGCAGTCTTTTATTATTAAATGAACCTAAAATATGACTTATTTTATCTTTGTGGTAAATATTGGACACAGTGTGTTGTCAAGCTTATGAGATGCGATGCAAGTGTAAGCCACTCTGACACTAATGTTCATTTTTTAAATGTTTTTATTTACATTTTTATGTGATGATAATGTAAAACAGGGATTTGTAATCACTGCTATGTCGGAATTATTATTAATATCGATACCGTTGTGAAACGACCAACACACCATTAACTATACACTACTGCCATGCGAAATTTAATAACAAAACAAGATATAACAACTGGACAGCAATTATAATCAGCTCAGTTTTAAATGTTGCAATAAAAAAAACTAGATTTCATTATCAAAAACAATATTTATTAACACACAGAAAAGTACCGAAAATTGGTACCATCGATTCCCAGGTACTGGGATTTGAACAGTGCGCATCCCTAAAGAAGAGTGTTTATTATTCAGTAAGTTAATGCTCATTATACATTCTGTCCCGTTCACTAATTATTATTAACTTGATATCAACTTTTAGTGTCGTTAGTTCTCAACAGTCAACAAACACAGTGTCTCGAAACTTATCGTAAATGACATTCTCAAGTGTAGACACAAACAATAGCCAAGGAGTACGGTAGCGGTCTCGTTACTCATTCTTTGCCCGTCAGGAAATGGTCACATGACCAACACAGGAAGCGAACAAACAATCAGTAATCGGAGAAGGTGTCCGGGTAGCAATATTTACTTTGGCACATACTGAAAGATGCTATTAATATCTAAATATTGTTTCTTAGCAACACATAAGGGCCAAAGTTTCACTAACGGGTCCTTTTTTATGCATTTTTTTGCTCCTGAAAATGAATCTGCCAGTCATTTCCTTGAATATCGATTAGTTTTTGAGTAATACGCCGTTACTATTTGTACTTTCTATTGCTAGAGTCAATATGTGGCCCTCGTCTCCCCACGTAGACGATGTCAAAATATTACATTCGTCACTTAATTGCATGTTTTTGTCGCCCTGGTCCACGATTACTTCAAAAAATGTTTAACATTGTGAGCAAAAAAAATTTAAGAATCGTCATTTACTCTTCCGTAGACACCATAGCCGGGCGTCTTGAGGAAAACATCAGTAGAAGAGGACGGCAAATGGTAAATAAAAACAGAATACAATGATTTGGTTCAGAGAATCCGGAGAAATCGCTGCACGTAAGCCATGATATTACGCACCTTGGATCCCTCAAACGGTACTGCATCAAAAAGCCACATCAGTGTGTAAAGGATATCACCACATGGGCTCAGGAACACTTCGGAAAACCATTGTCAGTAACTACAGTTGGCCGCTACATCGGTAAGTGAAAGTTAAAACTCTACTATGCAAAGTCAAAGCCATTTATCAACAACACCCAGAAACGCCGCCGGCTTCGCTGGGCCCCGAGCTCATCTAAGATGGACTGATGCAAAGTGGAAAGAGGAAAAGAACCATCCGGATGGTCTTATCTTTGCAGTATATTCAATAGAATATAAGCTAAAAAAATCATTGTTTTCTGTTTTTATTTACCATTTACACAACGTGACAACTTGACTGCTTTTGGGTTTTGTACAACGCCAGCGTCTTACCTTGTTTTTCTCTCGTTTTTGAACGCCGGGTGTGCTCTTCTTTCTCCGTTTTTCCGCAGGTTCTGACTCAGTCTTTCTCCCCTAGGGGATGAAAGATGACCTTGAGTCTTTTAAATGTGCTCCACCGAAACTCCCACCAGAAACCCAAATGAAATTGTCTGCGGTAATCTGCAGGTAACAACAGCTTGATGATCCAGGCCCCGCCCACATTTTGGAGCTAAAAATGGGCGATTTTTCTCTCCAAAATTGCGATTCGATTTGCAATTTTTCTATTTTATATTTTTTTTAAAAACGTAAATCTGCAAAAATAACGAGTGAAGGAGACACGTTACTTTTATACTGTCGGTCAACATTCTTGTCTCATTATCATTGAGGGCCACATGGCAGTAATGGCTGCTTTCAGAGGGCCGCTTTTTTTTAAATTAATTTACATTATGCATGCGGGTAATAACCTGTGATTAATCATGATTAATCGAAATACATATGCATTTGATTATTTGATTTTTTTATGTACAGTATAACTTGCTTTAAAATCCTAAATAAAGGTGACAAGCAGATATTGAACTCTTTGTTTTTGTCTCACAAAAATAGTTTTGCAATACAGTATATAATAATAATAATAAATAATGAATTACATTTGTAACGCACTTTACATTTGTTAAAATCTCAAAGTGCTACAAAGTATAAAAAAAATAAACAAAATGTATAATACATATATATATAAATATGTATATATATTTTTTTAATAATAATAATGAATAATGAATTACATTTGTAACGCACTTTACATTTGTTAAAATCTCAAAGTGTTACAAAGTATAAAAAAATAAACAAAATTTATAATACGTATATATATAAATATGTTTTTTTTTTTTTTAATAATAATAATGAATAATGAATTACATTTGTAACACACTTTACATTTGTTAAAATCTCAAAGTGCTACAAAGTATAAAAAATAAAATAAAATTTAACATTTAAAAATAAAAAATATAATATATATAAAATAAAATAAAAAATACAAAAAAAAAGAATACTGTTTCTCAGCCGTTTGTAAATGTTGCAGTTTATAAATAAAGGTTTATAAAAAAAAAGGAGCCTCTGCGCATGCGCATAGCATAGATCCAACGAATCGATGACTAAATTGAATCGATTTAATTGATTAGTTGTTGCAGTCCTAATATATATATATTTTTTTATTTTATTTTATTTTATTTATTTATTTTTTTAATGTATTTTTTTGTATTTTTTTTTTTATACTTTGTAGCACTTTGAGATTTTAACAAATGTAAAGTGTGTTACAAATATAATTCATTATTCATTATTCATTATTATTATTATTATATACTGTATTGCAAAACTATTTTGTGAGATAAAAACAAAGAGTTCAATATCTTCTTGTCACCTTTATTTATGATTTTAAAGAAAGTTATACATAAAAAAATTATATATATATATATATATATATATATATATATATATATATATATATATATATATATATATATATATATATATATATATATATATATATATATATATATAATTATAATAATATAATGGCATGATCAGATAATATTCAAGTTTAAAATACGCATTTTTTCCCCCTGTCAAAATTGAAAGAACAAATGCATTTAGTAAAAGAATAAAAAATAAAAATATCTTATTGAAACCCATTTTTTCCCCAGGCTTTCGCGGGCCACATAAAATGATGTGGCGGGCCAGAACTGGCCCCCGGGCCTTGAGTTTGACACCTGTGCGCTAGCATATGCAATCATTTGCTTTAAAAATATTCGGCTTCATGCAGACAGACGTAGAGCGTTAGTCTACATCAGGGGTGTCCAAACTACCGCCCGCGGGCCAAGTGCGGCCCGTCTTTAATTCAACCCGCGAGACGGCATGAGTAAAATAAGCGGTGTTTTCATAAAATATACAAATAGACTGACAGCTGCCATTTTGTTGCCATCGAAAGTAACTTAAGTCAGTGGCCATTAATAGTACATCAATGTGACTACGTGCACAGCATTTATTTATATGACCCAAACTAAACAACCTTCCCTAGTCATGGTGCTTAAAAAAATTAAAGAAATGGCAAGGCCCGCAAGGCGCTACCAAAGCACAGACCGGTTTCCACAATGTCTTGGTCAGTGTGCCATTTTCAACAGGAAGTGATGCACTTAAATAGTCACAGCTGTGGTTAATCAACTGGTATAATAAATCAAGAACAACATCAACAATGAAAGGATGAATAATTGTATATAAGTTATCACACAACTTGTTTGCTATGAGTTCAGGTTGCCCTGCGTGAAGACAAACGGTCTTTGATCTTATCAAGCAAAAGGCGGACGGCTTGTAAACCTCCACTGTGTGCGATGGAATGCGCCGTGGAGGTGTCGGTTTCTTTGATCTATTGGACTGCCACAGGAAGGACCCGAAATCCACGAGCAGAGAGGAGGCAAACCTGACAGCGCTCCAAGCACCTTTTTGTTTGAACTGTTTATGACCCAGTGCAGCAGCTGTTTATGACCCCCCCTCCCCTTAGAAAGCAGCTGCAGCTATGTAATCAGGAAATGCTCAAATAAATGAGGAGGCGTGTGGAGCTTGTTCCTCAGAGTGGTGGGGTGACACTGACGGAGGGTGCAGGTCCACACGCGCTCTCCTCATGAGCGGAATTGAATCCTGTCTCTGTTTGATTCCTTGCTTCTTGTCTTGTTTATTAGATAGTTAAGTGTTTGAACGTGACAGCACAAATAATAGATAAAAAGGGAACTTTTACAAAATAAATCATAGACTCAGTACAGTATCATAGGAAAATAAAAAATAAAAATTTAAAAAAATAAAAAAAATTATTGAAAATTATTATTTTTTTAATTATAATAAAGTTTTTTTTCTTAATGTAATAAAAAAAAGTGTTAAAAAATTCAAGCATCACAAATATTCAACACACATGGTCACTGAACTTTGTGGACATTATGAAAAACGTCCAAACACCATAAAAAAAATGGCAAAACTACACCCATTTAAATCCATCAGAGTGCATGATGGGAAAATGTAAAACACTCTCCACACTTATCCACGTTTGGCACTTTTTAGCTGCTTGATACTGCTGAGTGATTAAAAACCTTTAATGAGGTTCTCACGGAAGCTAAAAAATTAGCGTTCCGAAACGTGCACACTAGAAAACGATCCTAAAATCCCTACGGACACATTGACTGGTTCCAGCTGCATTAACACTCCGCCTGGCGACAAGGGTAGCTCACAAGCGTATCGTGAAAATGTTGGGACTGGGATCAACTGAGAAGCCCCGCCCATGAAGTCAACAAACACACACCCTGCTGGCATGAAGAGGCGTGGCTTGTTTACTTTACTTTACTTTAAAACAAACACGCTTTTGCAAACTTGATAATCATGCCTTTCAGCCTTTCTAGAAGCAGCTCTGCACGCTGGAGGTGGGTATCAATATATAATATATAACACGGTATCATTATGTGTCGCGGTAGACACGTAATCGATAACAATAAAAACATTTATTCGATAAATAGTTCCGTTTTTTTTGTTTGTTTTTTGCTCGTGGGAAGAGAGCGGAAGTTGCAAAGCAAGGTTGGTTGCACGGACACAGGCTGAAGGAAGTGATCAGCCAATCAGGTGATAGTATCAACTATCACGTTTGGTTGTCTCACTGTTGATTCTCTGCGTGGAGTTTGAGTTTGAGTTGAGAAGAGAAAGTGAAAATGAAGAAAGTGTGGATAAAAGAGGAAAAGTCACCTGGACAGTTTGGCACCATTTAGGATTTTTTGTTTTTAAAAGGGACCGTGGACTACATTTACACTGCAAGAAAAATGTGATCTTTATCAGACTCCAGTATAAACACGCACAGGCCACAATGTGGCTCCAATGAGACTCCAATGTGGCCCCAATGTGGCCCCAATGAGGCCACAATGTGGCTCCAATGAGGCCCCAATGTGACTCCAATGTGGCCCCAATAAGGCCCCAGAATGGCCCCAGAGTAGCCCCAGAGTAGCCCCAGAGTGTCTCCAATGTGGCCCCAAGGAGGCCCCAATGTAACTCCAATGTGGCCCCAATGTGACTCCAATGAGGCCCTAATGAGGCTCCAATGTTGCTCCAATGTGGCCCCAATGTGGCCCCAATGAGACCCCAATGTGGCTCCAATGTGGCTCCAATGTGGCCCCAATGTGGCCCCAATGAGACCCCAATGTGGCTCCAATGTGGCCCCAATGAGACCCCAATGTGGCTCCAATGTTGCTCCAATGTGGCCCCAATGTGGCCCCAATGAGGCCCTAATGTGGCTCCAATGTGGCTCCAATGTGGCTCCAATGTGGCCCCAATGGGACTCCAATGAGGCCCTAATGAGGCTCCAATGTTGCTCCAATGTGGCCCCAATGTGGCCACAATGTAACTCCAATGTGGCCCCAATGTGGCCCCAATGAGACCCCAATGTGGCTCCAATGTGGCTCCAATGTGGCCCCAATGAGACCCCAATGTGGCTCCAATGGGACGCCAATGTGGCCCCAATGAGGCCACAATGAGGCCACAATGTGACTCCAATGTGGCCCCAAAGTGGCCCTAATGTGGCCACAATGAGGCTCCAATGTGGCCCCAAAGTGGCCCTAATGTGACTCCAATGAGGCTCCAATGTGGCTCCAATGAAGCCCCAATGGGGCCCCAATGGGGCTCCAATGGGGCCCCACTGGGGCGCCAATGAGGCCCCAATGTGGCCCCAATGTGGCCGCAATGTGGCTCCAATGTGGCCTCAATGTGGCTTCAAAGTGGCTCCAATGTGGCCGTAATGTGGCTCCAATATGGTCCCAATGAGGCCCCAATGTGGCCCCAATGTAGCTCCAATGTAGCTCCAATGAGGCCTCAATGTGGCTCTAATGTGGCCCCAAAGTGGCTCCAATGTGGCCCCAATGTGGCTCCAATGTGGCCGCAATGTGCCTCCAATGTGGCCCCAGTAAGGCCCCAATGTGGCCCAAATGTGGCTCCAATGAGGCCCCAATGTGGCTCTAATGAGGCCCCAATGTGGCCCCAACGTGGCCCTAATGTGGCCACAATGTGGCCCAAATGAGGCCCCAATGTGGCCCAAATGTAGCTCCAATAAGCCCCTGACGTGGCTCCAATGTGGTTCTGTGTCACTTGAGGGCAGCAAAACCAGATTTGGTGTGCTTTGTCAGACCAGTGTGGTCTGCAAATGACGCTGGACCGCTAATACCACCTTAGCCCCTGCTCACCCTTTAGAGCACTGCACGGAAGATAGTTGTTTACATTTTCAGACTTTGCACTATTTTCTTACACTTTCTGAAGCATTTCTTGCATATTCCTTTGATTGTGAGAGCATGTTGTTGAGTCTTCCATGTGCTTTTACACTTTTCTTGCCATTTCCTTTCTGCCTTCATAGCTGAGGGCTGATAATCATTTACAATAAAAAAGTTTACATTTCATATATTTTCCTCCTGGTCCAAAAAAAATATTTCTATTGACATTAACAGATACAAAAAAGGTATATCATGATGCAGTTTTCAGGGCGTGAGTGTTTTCTAACGGCATGATTACCGTATGGACGTTATGAATGGACTTCATGTTAGCTGGTCCACATAGTGGCGAGCCGGGCCAAGTCTGGAAGCGGCATGTAACCCGGCCCGCCAGAGTCCGGGGGGCGGGGGGCGGGGGGGGTGGGGGGGTGACGTCACGCCGGTTCTCAGAAGACTTTCCTTCTTTAACTCTTGACTCAGCTCGACGTGGGTCAAAGGTCAGGGTTCAGGCCCAGATTTAGCACAACTGGGTAGCCGCGTCCTCTCTATACGGACCAGGGTCAGAACAAAATGCTGGTCTCGACCTGTCATGTTGCACAATCTGTACCAAAGTAGGGAGAACATCCAGTAGGGTTCTACGGTATACCGGTACTAGTATAGTACTGCGGTACTAATGAATCAAAAACGGTACTATACTGTTTGAAAAGTACCGGTTCGTCATATTTATTTATTTATTTATGTTACGGGCATGACGGCGTGTCGTCGTCACGTGGTGACATTGCTGGTTTTACGAGCAGAGGAGCATGTTCGGCAGCGCACACACACAGAGTACTTACAAGCAGACACCGTGTGTAGACAGAAAAGGGAGAACGGACGCATTTTGGCTTAAAAAGTAAAGATAAAGGTGAAGTTATAACACTGAAACACCCTCAGGAAGAGCTGCCAGCTAACATCTGACAAATAAAGTAAGTTTCTTGCAGGTATCATTATCACTGGAGGACCAGGAATAGCTAAACATGCTTCACTACACACCGTAGGAGGATACAATAGCTCACCGGCGTCACAATGTAAACAAACGCCACGGGTGGATCTACACCTGACATCCACTGTAATGATACCAAGTACAAGAGTGTTTCTAGTCCATACTACTATGTTTACATCAATATTTTTTAGCGTCACAAAATCTTATCAAATTTTATTTGTCAAAAATTTTAGTGGGTGCGGCTTATATATGGAAAATATATTTATTTTTCTAAAATTTTAGTGGAAAAAATATTTATTTTTCTAAACTGTTAGCTTATATATGGAACAAATATTAATTTTCAAAATTTTTAGTGGGTGCGCCTTATATATGGAAAAAATATTTATTTTCCTAAAATGTTAGTGGGTGCAGCTTATATATGGAAAAAATATTTATTTTTCTAAAATTTTAGTGGGTGCGGCTTTTTTATGGAAAAAATATTTATTTTTCTAAAATTTTAGTGGGTGCGGCTTTTATATGGAAAAAATATTTATTTTTCTAAAATTTTAGTGGGTGCGGCTCTAATATGGTAAAAAAATATATATTTTTCTAAAATTTTAGTGGGTGCGGCTTGTATATGGAAAAAATATGTATTTTTCTAAAATGTTAGTGGAAAACATACTTTTTTTTTTTAAATGTTAGTGGGCTTGTATATGGAAAAAATATTTAATTTTCTAAAATTTTAGTGGGTGCGGCACTTGTATGGAAAAAAAAATTCTAAAATTTTAGTGGAAAAAATATTTATTTTTCAAAAATGTTAGTTCGCTTATACATGGAAAAAATGTTTATTTTTCTAAAATTTTAGTGGGTGCGGCTTATATATGGAAAAAATATTTATTTTTCAAAATTTTTAGTGGGTGCGGCTTATATATGGAAAAAAAATTATTTTCAAAAAGTTTTAGTGGGTGCAGCTTATATATGGAAAAAATATTTATTTTTCAAAAATTTTAGTGGGTGCGGCTCTAATATGGTAAAAAATATTTATTTTTCTAAAATTTTAGGAGGTGCGGCTTATATATGGAAAACATATTTATTTTTCTAAAATTTTAGTGGGTGCGGCTTATATATGGAAAAAATATTCATTTTTCTAAAATGTTAGTGGAAAACACTTTTTTTTTTTAAATGTTAGTGGGCTTGTACATGGAAAAAATATTTAATTTTCAAAAATTTTAGTGGGTGTGGCTCTTATATGGAAAAAAAAAAATTCTAAAATTTTTGTGGAAAAAATATTTATTTTTCAAAAATGTTAGTTGGCTTGCATATGGAAAAAATATTTATTTTTCTAAAATTTTAGTGGGTGCGGCTTATACTGTATATGGAAAAAATATTTAATTTTCAAAAAAATTACTGGGTGCGGCTATATATGGAAAAATATGTATTTTTCTAAAATTTTAGTGGAAAAAATATTTATTTTTCAAAAATGTTAGTGGGCTTGTATATGGAAAAAATATTTATTTTTGTAAAATTTTAGTGGGTGTGGCTTATATATGGAAAAATATTTATTTTTCTAAAATTTTAGTGGAAACATTTTTTATTTTTCAAAAATGTTAGTGGGCTTATATATGGAAAAAATATTTATTTTTCTAAAATTTTAGTGGGTGCGGCTCTTATATGGAAAAAAAAAAATCTAAAATTTTAGTAGGTGCGGCTCTTATAGGGGAAAAAAAATGTTTCTAAAATTTTAGTGGGTGTGGCTCTTATTTGGAAAATATATTTATTTTTCAAAAATTTTAATAGGTGCGGCTTATATATGGAAAAACTATTTATTTTTTCCCCCTTTAATTCCCATGGACTGTGTTCAACTTTGAATAATCAAAAAATGGTCAATATTTCCAAACTTCCCGAGCTTAACTTCCCGTGGTAAATTTCCGGAAATTTTCCACCCCTTTGCAACCCTAAACACTAGTTCACAACAAGTTGATATTTCCATTTCACGACTGGACCCAAACATGACAGACAGATGATGTAATTAAAGATGACAGACAGCCACACCTACACCCTCAGGCCCCGTTGGATCAAATAATGCTACTCTTTTTCTTTTTTTTTTGTCATGGAATAACTCAGGAAACGTCTGGAAATCTCCACCCTTGCGAGTGGGCGTGGCCTGTCTGAAGGATCCATAACCCAGAGTTCCTCATTTTCCCACCAGCCATCTGTTTCCTGAAGAAGGAAAAGAAAAAAAAGGGCCACCTCATCTAAACATGGACTACATATTTATACATGCTGTGTACATTCCAGCTGCTGCACCATAAACAAAACAAAAGCTGCCAATCCGGGTCAGTCTGTTTGCCTAAAAAAACACAAAGCCTGAAAAAGAGCCATGACTAATGTTTTTACTTAGCTAAGTCTTCTTTCTGGCTTCTGTCCATCTTGGAACTTGATTGGCATCTTTATTTATGAGGCCGGCGTGCCCCGACACGTTTTGCCAACCCGCACTTGAAGGCGTGCTAACATCTCTTCATTGCGCAACGCTAATTGGGAACTTTTACATTCCGAGGTTTAGGGGCTTGAGCGGGAGTTCAAAGAGGAACAAAGTGGCCTTCTCTGCTGGCCTAACGTAACCAGAAATCATCAACATAATTAAAGATACAAAGTCATTTACTTTCCCTAAATATGTAAAAGTATTCATATTGTCTTCATGTCATATTAGAATAGTTTTGTCATTATTACAGTGAACAGGTTCAAGGAACAACGAAATTGGAGCAGATCCTCTAAGGTCCATACACAATAATATAGTAATATAAATAGTAAAAAAGAAGATATATATCTATATATATGTATATATCCACACACATGCATACATATACATATATACACATTAATATATACACATACATACATTTATACATATTGTCAGAATATTGTCTAAGTTATCACAAAACTTTGTGTTTCAATGAGAAAAAAAGCTGTCTTTGATCTTACCAATCAAAAGGCTTGTAAAACTCCACTGTGTAGGATGGGAAGTGACATAAAGGTGGCGGTTTCTTTGATCTATTGTAATCCACAGGAAGATTTTGTCTCGACCCGAGATCTACAAAGCGGAGCAGGAAGCAGGACCTGACGCAAGCTCCAGGCACCTTTTCTTTGAACTGTTCTGTAACCAAAGGCGAGGGCTGTTTATGACCCCCCCTTCCTTTAAAAACAGCTGTTGACATGTAATCAGGGAAAGTCTAAATAAAAGAGGAGGCGTACAATCTTTCGTCAGAGCGTGGTGAGACTGTGCAAGAGTACAACCCAGACGTTTCTCCTCAATGAGCTAAATTGAATTCTGTCTGTTTTTGCCGCACACTTGACATATTACAGTTGTCTGTTCAACATCTTCCCGCTTGAAGCCAAACCATCGCCAGACGATGGACCCCCTGCTGTTTTTCTTGGGAATTAATTATTCCTTCATTTGTTACCAGATTGGCACCTTCTTTCTCTCGTATTACCACTCGCACCGCAGCTAAAGTTACCCATGCCGCTACCTCTCTGCTCCGCAAGGGCGTATACGTATGTGACGTATGTAAGAAGGTGCGCTTGTTTTATGTCTCTGTGAGAAGGAGAGGCAAGAAAGAGTGAGGAGAGCCTGTAGTGTAATGCCCGCAGCTAAAAGCAACTGCCTGAGAACGTATACTCCAATATCACCATATAGTCATTTTCTATATCGCACAGAGACAAACCCGCGATATATCCAGTATATCACTTTTTTGACCCACAAAGAAAAAGAACACTACGTTGATTAGGTGGCATTTACAAAATTGCAAGGCCATTTTCAAGAAGGATGTTTAAAGAGAAACTACATCTTGTAGGCCGACACCGGAAGCTAGCTCAGCTGTCCTGGTGATGAAATGGGGAAATGGCCGCCACTTCCACTTGAACAAGCCGACTACGAGCGGCACCACTGGCTGATACGGCGTCCAATACCTGCTACAAATTGTGAGTTCAAATATTTTATTTCTTTACGTTGAATACGTTTTTTGCCATTTTGATTTTGACAGTAGCACATAAGGTATGTTTTAATTCCTGATGCGGGTTTATGGATTTTTAAATGCGCCGGAAAATAACCCGTTTTGTACACTGTTGAGGTGGTTCAATGCCCAGTAGTGCATAAATGTGTTCCTGTATAGTATTTCTCCAGCAATGGTCATGTGGTGACATCAATGATGGTATAATGTGGTGACATCATTGATGCTATTATGTGGTGACATCATTGATGGTATTATGTGGTGACATGATTGATGCTATTATGTGGTGACATCATTGATGCTATTATGTGGTGACATCATTGATGGTATTATGTGGTGACATCAATGATGGTATTATGTGGTGACATCAATGATGGTATTATGTGGTGACATATTTGATGGTATTATGTGGTGACATCATTGATGCTATTATGTGGTGACATGATTGATGGTATTATGTGGTGACATCAATGATGGTATTATGTGGTGACATCAATGATGGTATTATGTGGTGACATCAATGATGGTATTATGTGGTGACATCAATGATGCTATTATGTGGTGACATCAATGATGCTATTATGTGGTGACATCATTGATGGTATTATGTGGTGACATCATTGATGGTATTATGTGGTGACATGATTGATGGTATTATGTGGTGACATCATTGATGGTATTATGTGGTGACATCAATGATGGTATTATGTGGTGACATCAATGATGGTATTATGTGGTGACATCAATGATGCTATTATGTGGTGACATCAATGATGGTATTATGTGGTGACATCAATGATGGTATTATGTGGTGACATCAATGATGGTATTATGTGGTGACATCAATGATGGTATTATGTGGTGACATCAATGATGGTATTATGTGGTGACATCATTGATGGTATTATGTGGTGACATCATTGATGCTATTATGTGGTGACATCAATGATGGTATTATGTGGTGACATCAATGATGGTATTATGTGGTGACATCAATGATGCTATTATGTGGTGACATCATTGATGCTATTATGTGGTGACATCATTGATGGTATTATGTGGTGACATCATTGATGGTATTATGTGGTGACATCATTGATGGTATTATGTGGTGACATCATTGATGGTATTATGTGGTGACATCAATGATGGTATTATGTGGTGACATCATTGATGGTGACATCAATGATGGTATTATGTGGTGACATCATTGATGGTGACATCAATGATGGTATTATGTGGTGACATCATTGATGCTATTATGTGGTGACATCAATGATGGTATTATGTGGTGACATCAATGGTGGTGACATCAATGATGGTATTATGTGGTGACATCATTTATGGTATTATGTGGTGACATCAATGATGGTATTATGTGGTGACATCATTGATGCTATTATGTGGTGACATCATTGATGGTATTATGTGGTGACATCAATGATGGTATTATGTGGTGACATCAATGATGGTATTATGTGGTGACATCAATGATGGTATTATGTGGTGACATCAATGATGGTATTATGTGGTGACATCAATGATGGTATTATGTGGTGACATCAATGATGGTATTATGTGGTGACATCAATGATGGTATTATGTGGTGACATCAATGATGGTATTATGTGGTGACATCATTGATGGTATTATGTGGTGACATCATTGATGCTATTATGTGGTGACATCATTGATGGTATTATGTGGTGACATCATTGATGGTATTATGTGGTGACATCAATGATGGTATTATGTGGTGACATCAATGATGGTATTATGTGGTGACATCAATGATGGTATTATGTGGTGACATCATTGATGCTATTATGTGGTGACATCAATGATGCTATTATGTGGTGACATGATTGATGCTATTATGTGGTGACATCATTGATGCTATTATGTGGTGACATGATTGATGCTATTATGTGGTGACATCAATGATGGTATTATGTGGTGACATCAATGATGGTATTATGTGGTGACATCAATGATTGTATTATGTGGTGACATCAATGATGGTATTATGTGGTGACATCATTGATGCTATTATGTGGTGACATCAATGATGGTATTATGTGGTGACATCATTGATGGTATTATGTGGTGACATCAATGATGGTATTATGTGGTGACATCAATGATGGTATTATGTGGTGACATCAATGATGGTATTATGTGGTGACATCATTGATGCTATTATGTGGTGACATCAATGATGGTATTATGTGGTGACATCAATGATGGTATTATGTGGTGACATCAATGATGGTATTATGTGGTGACATCAATGATGGTATTATGTGGTGACATCAATGATGGTATTATGTGGTGACATCAATGATGGTATTATGTGGTGACATCAATGATGGTATTATGTGGTGACATCATTGATGGTATTATGTGGTGACATGATTGATGCTATTATGTGCTGACATGATTGATGCTATTATGTGGTGACATCATTGATGCTATTATGTGGTGACATGATTGATGCTATTATGTGGTGACATCAATGATGGTATTATGTGGTGACATCAATGATGGTATTATGTGGTGACATCAATGATTGTATTATGTGGTGACATCATTGATGCTATTATGTGGTGACATCAATGATGGTATTATGTGGTGACATCAATGATTGTATTATGTGGTGACATCATTGATGCTATTATGTGGTGACATCATTGATGGTATTATGTGGTGACATCATTGATGGTATTATGTGGTGACATCAATGATGGTATTATGTGGTGACATCAATGATGGTATTATGTGGTGACATCAATGATGGTATTATGTGGTGACATCAATGATGGTATTATGTGGTGACATCAATGATGCTATTATGTGGTGACATCAATGATGCTATTATGTGGTGACATCATTGATGGTATTATGTGGTGACATCATTGATGGTATTATGTGGTGACATGATTGATGGTATTATGTGGTGACATCATTGATGGTATTATGTGGTGACATCAATGATGGTATTATGTGGTGACATCAATGATGGTATTATGTGGTGACATCAATGATGCTATTATGTGGTGACATCAATGATGGTATTATGTGGTGACATCAATGATGGTATTATGTGGTGACATCAATGATGGTATTATGTGGTGACATCAATGATGGTATTATGTGGTGACATCAATGATGGTATTATGTGGTGACATCATTGATGGTATTATGTGGTGACATCATTGATGCTATTATGTGGTGACATCAATGATGGTATTATGTGGTGACATCAATGATGGTATTATGTGGTGACATCAATGATGCTATTATGTGGTGACATCATTGATGCTATTATGTGGTGACATCATTGATGCTATTATGTGGTGACATCATTGATGGTATTATGTGGTGACATCATTGATGGTATTATGTGGTGACATCATTGATGGTATTATGTGGTGACATCAATGATGGTATTATGTGGTGACATCAATGGTGGTGACATCAATGATGGTATTATGTGGTGACATCATTTATGGTATTATGTGGTGACATCAATGATGGTATTATGTGGTGACATCATTGATGCTATTATGTGGTGACATCATTGATGGTATTATGTGGTGACATCAATGATGGTATTATGTGGTGACATCAATGATGGTATTATGTGGTGACATCAATGATGGTATTATGTGGTGACATCATTGATGGTATTATGTGGTGACATCATTGATGCTATTATGTGGTGACATCAATGATGGTATTATGTGGTGACATCAATGATGGTATTATGTGGTGACATCAATGATGCTATTATGTGGTGACATCATTGATGCTATTATGTGGTGACATCATTGATGGTATTATGTGGTGACATCATTGATGGTATTATGTGGTGACATCATTGATGGTATTATGTGGTGACATCATTGATGGTATTATGTGGTGACATCATTGATGGTATTATGTGGTGACATCAATGATGGTATTATGTGGTGACATCAATGGTGGTGACATCAATGATGGTATTATGTGGTGACATCATTTATGGTATTATGTGGTGACATCAATGATGGTATTATGTGGTGACATCATTGATGCTATTATGTGGTGACATCATTGATGGTATTATGTGGTGACATCAATGATGGTATTATGTGGTGACATCAATGATGGTATTATGTGGTGACATCAATGATGGTATTATGTGGTGACATCAATGATGGTATTATGTGGTGACATCAATGATGGTATTATGTGGTGACATCAATGATGGTATTATGTGGTGACATCAATGATGGTATTATGTGGTGACATCATTGATGGTATTATGTGGTGACATCATTGATGCTATTATGTGGTGACATCATTGATGGTATTATGTGGTGACATCATTGATGGTATTATGTGGTGACATCAATGATGGTATTATGTGGTGACATCAATGATGGTATTATGTGGTGACATCAATGATGGTATTATGTGGTGACATCATTGATGGTATTATGTGGTGACATCAATGATGCTATTATGTGGTGACATGATTGATGCTATTATGTGGTGACATCATTGATGCTATTATGTGGTGACATGATTGATGCTATTATGTGGTGACATCAATGATGGTATTATGTGGTGACATCAATGATGGTATTATGTGGTGACATCAATGATTGTATTATGTGGTGACATCAATGATGGTATTATGTGGTGACATCATTGATGCTATTATGTGGTGACATCAATGATGGTATTATGTGGTGACATCATTGATGGTATTATGTGGTGACATCAATGATGGTATTATGTGGTGACATCAATGATGGTATTATGTGGTGACATCAATGATGGTATTATGTGGTGACATCATTGATGCTATTATGTGGTGACATCAATGATGGTATTATGTGGTGACATCAATGATGGTATTATATGGTGACATCATTGATGGTATTATGTGGTGACATCAATGATGGTATTATGTGGTGACATCAATGATGGTATTATGTGGTGACATCAATGATGGTATTATGTGGTGACATCAATGATGGTATTATGTGGTGACATCAATGATGGTATTATGTGGTGACATCAATGATGGTATTATGTGGTGACATCAATGATGGTATTATGTGGTGACATCAATGATGGTATTATGTGGTGACATCAATGATGGTATTATGTGGTGACATCATTGATGGTATTATGTGGTGACATGATTGATGCTATTATGTGCTGACATGATTGATGCTATTATGTGGTGACATCATTGATGCTATTATGTGGTGACATGATTGATGCTATTATGTGGTGACATCAATGATGGTATTATGTGGTGACATCAATGATGGTATTATGTGGTGACATCAATGATTGTATTATGTGGTGACATCATTGATGCTATTATGTGGTGACATCAATGATGGTATTATGTGGTGACATCAATGATTGTATTATGTGGTGACATCATTGATGCTATTATGTGGTGACATCATTGATGGTATTATGTGGTGACATCATTGATGGTATTATGTGGTGACATCAATGATGGTATTATGTGGTGACATCAATGATGGTATTATGTGGTGACATCAATGATGGTATTATGTGGTGACATCATTGATGGTATTATGTGGTGACATCAATGATGCTATTATGTGGTGACATGATTGATGCTATTATGTGGTGACATCATTGATGCTATTATGTGGTGACATGATTGATGCTATTATGTGGTGACATCAATGATGGTATTATGTGGTGACATCAATGATTGTATTATGTGGTGACATCAATGATGGTATTATGTGGTGACATCATTGATGCTATTATGTGGTGACATCAATGATGGTATTATGTGGTGACATCATTGATGGTATTATGTGGTGACATCAATGATGGTATTATGTGGTGACATCAATGATGGTATTATGTGGTGACATCAATGATGCTATTATGTGGTGACATCATTGATGCTATTATGTGGTGACATCAATGATGGTATTATGTGGTGACATCAATGATGCTATTATGTGGTGACATCAATGATGGTATTATGTGGTGACATCAATGATGGTATTATGTGGTGACATCAATGATGGTATTATGTGGTGACATCAATGATGGTATTATGTGGTGACATCATTGATGCTATTATGTGGTGACATCATTGATGCTATTATGTGGTGACATCAATGATGGTATTATGTGGTGACATCAATGATGGTATTATGTGGTGACATCATTGATGCTATTATGTGGTGACATCAATGATGGTATTATGTGGTGACATCAATGATGGTATTATGTGGTGACATCAATGATGGTATTATGTGGTGACATCAATGATGGTATTATGTGGTGACATCAATGATGGTATTATGTGGTGACATCAATGATGGTATTATGTGGTGACATCAATGATGGTATTATGTGGTGACATCAATGATGGTATTATGTGGTGACATCAATGATGCTATTATGTGGTGACATCAATGATGCTATTATGTGGTGACATCATTGATTATTATGTGGTGACATCATTGATGGTATTATATGGTGACATCATTGATGGTATAATGTGGTGACATCGATGATGGTATTTGGAGAGGTCGTCATTGAAGTCGGACGTCACTGAAGGCCTAGTTGGGAAACGCACGGCCCGCCACTGATATATTCATATGCACGCATGCACGCACATATATATTTATACACACATATATACATCAGTGTTTCCCATAAACTGCCAAGATACCTGTGGCGGTGGGGGCGTGGCTATGGGCGTGGTCACCATGACATCTTCGAGTAATTTGCATAATTTACTACAATGATATGATTTTCTCTAAAAAGGCTCAAAAAATGTATACTTACTAATTAATAATAACCGTTTAGTTTTAAACGTCCATCCATCCATCCATCCATCCATTTTACAATATAATTACAACACGTTATGTACATATTTATATACAGATTTGAACAATAAGTTATTCACTGAAATATATTTATTAATTGTGGTTCTTACAAAAAATATATCTTATAAAATATAAAAGCTCAAATGTCTCTTAAAGCTCTGCCCCTTTAATTAGTGCATACTAAATAATGTAACTTTAGCCTACTACTACAACCATATTATTTACCAGCAACATAAAGTGAAACAGAGGCAGAGGTGTCCTGCCACAGTCAGTAACAAATAAACAGAAAACAGTAGTGGTCAAATACAAATAAGGCAACAAGAGAAGTATCCTACACTTCTCTTTTGTAAAGTAAATCTGAACAGCCTATATGGGCATCTACATCAACTATATGATTTGTCTGAGAAGCTGGACAGGACAAAAAAAAAAAAAAAAAAGTATTTTTTTTTACTTTATTTTTTAAAATTTGTGGCGGACGTAATTCTTTCGGGCCGCCACAAATAAATGAATTTGTGGGAAACACTGATATGCATACATATACACACACACACACATATATATATATATATATATATATATATATATATATATATATATATATATATATATA
>NC_084738.1:78989855-79087355 GCF_033978785.1 Entelurus aequoreus | reverse complement strand
TTAGGATTAGCTCATAGTAGGGATGTTCGATAATGGCTTTTTGCCGATAACCGATATTCCGATATTGTCCAACTCTTAATTACCGATACCAACCAAAACCGATATATACAGTCGTGGAATTAACACATTATTATGCCTAATTTGGACAACCAGGTATAGTGAAGATAAGGTCCTTTTTTTTTAAAAATAAATAAATAAAATAAGATAAATAAATTAAAAACATTTTCTTGAATAAAAAAGAAAGTAAAACAATATAAAAACAGTTACATAGAAACTTGTAATTAATGAAAATGAGTCAAATAAACTGTTAAAGGTTAGCACTATTAGTGGAGCAGCAGCACGCACAATCATGTGTGCTTACGGACTGTATCCCTTGCAGACTGTATTGATATATATTGATATATAATGTAGGAACCAGAATATTAATAACAGAAACAAACAACCCTTTTGTGTGAATGAGTGTAAATGGGGGAGGGAGGTTTTTTGGGTTGGTGCACTAATTGTAAGTGTATCTTGTGTTTTTTATGTTGATTTAATAAAAATTAAAAATAATACATAAAAACTATACCGATAATTAAAAAAACGATACCAATAATTTCCGATATTACATTTTAAAGCATTTATCGGCCGATAATATGGGCAGGCCGATATTATCGGACATCTCTAGCTCATAGCATTACTTTTTTTTACACCAGACATCGATGTTAAAGGCCTACTGAAAGCCACTACTACCGACCACGCAGTCTGATAGTCTATATATCAATAATGAAATCTTAACATTGCAACACATGCCAATACGGCCGGGTTAACTTATAAAGTGACATTTTAAATTTCCCGGGAAACTTCCGGTTCAAAACGTCTATGATGACATATGCGCGTGACGTCAATGGTTGAAACGGAAGTATTGGTACCCCATTAAATCCAATACAAAAAGCTCTGTTTTCATCTCAAAATTCCTCAGTATTCTGGACATCTGTGTTGGTGAATCTTTTGCAATTTGTTTAATGAACAATGAAGACTGCAAAGAAGAAAGCTGTAGGTGGGATCGGTGTATTAGCGGCCGGCTGCAGCAACACAACCAGGAGGACTTTGACTTGGATAGCAGACGCGCTATCCGACGCTAGCCGCCGACCGCATTGATGATCGGGTGAAGTCCTTCGTCGCTCAGTCGATCGCTGGAACGCAGGTGAGCACGGGTGTTGATGAGCAGATGAGGGCTGGCTGGCGTAGGTGGATAGCTAATGTTTTTAGCATAGCTCTGTGAGGCCCCGTTGCTAAGTTAGCTTCAATGGCGTCGTTAGCAACAGCATTGTTAAGCTTCGCCAGGCTGGAAAGCATCAACCGTGTATTTACATGTCCATGGTTTAATAGTATTGTTGATCTTCCGTCTATCCTTCCAGTCAGGGGCGTATTTCTTTTGTTTCTATCTGCATTTAAGCACGATGCTATCACGTTAGCTCCGTAGCTAAAGTGCTTCGCCGATGTATTGTCGTGGAGATAAAAGTCACTGTGAATGTCCATTTGGCGTTCTCCACTCTCATTTTCAAGAGGATATAGTATCCGAGGTGGTTTCAAATACAAATCCGTGATCCACAATAGAAAAAGGAGAGTGTGGAATCCAATGAGCCAGCTTGTACCTAAGTTACGGTCAGAGCGAAAAACGATGCGTCCTGCACTGCACTCTAGTCCTTCACTCTCACGTTCCTCATCCACGAATCTTTCATCCTGGCTCAAATTAATGGGGTAATCGTCGCTTTCTCGGTCCGAATCGCTCTCGCTGCTGGTGTAAACAATGGGGAAATGTGAGGAGCCTTTCAACCTGTGACGTCACGCTACTTCCGGTACAGGCAAGGCTTTTTTTTTTATCAGCGACCAAAAGTTGCGAACTTTATCGTCGTCGTTCTCTACTACATCCTTTCAGCAAAAATTTGGCAATATCGCGAAATGATCAAGTATGACACATAGAATGGATCTGCTATCCCCGTTTAAATAAAAACATTTCATTTCAGTAGGCCTTTAATGCCATTTAAGTCCTTAATTTATGCAAAATTAATTTAATGACTTTTAAAAACCCTGTTTTTAATGTTTGTTTTTTGTAATTATATGCAGAAGTTGCTCGGAGAGTCGTCACGCCAGAAAAATGTGACTTTATAAAACCCCCGACCTTGTATTAGCTCATAGCATTACTTTTTTTTTACGCCAGACATCGAGTTTAATGCCATTTAAGGCCTTAATTTGTGCAAAATCAATTTAATGACTTTTAAAAACCCTGTTTATAATGTTTTTTTTAATTATATTTTTAAATGTGCCGAGGGACTTGAAAGAATTATCTGCGAGCCGAAAGTGGCCCCCGGGGCCGCACTTTTGACACTCCTGGCAGACGCGCTTCTAATTATTGAAAAATTCAACGTCGAGTTTTAAAGTGTTTTGATATCTAGGTGAGGTGATTAAAAACATGTTTCAAATACTTGTGTAACTTTTGGAAGTAGTTGTTGTTTTACCTTCTCGTCTTCGCAGTCGTCATCGTCTCCTTGGTCCGGAGTCTCCTTTCCGACCTCTTTATTCGCGTCCTCTTCCACTTCGGGAACTCTCCTGAAATCCGAGTCGTCCACCTCGGCCGTCATGTCTCGTCGCTCCCCTGCGGGCCGAGAGACGTCGCGGCTCCGCGGGCGTCCAGGCGAGGAGAAGCCCCCTCTCCCCCGGTGAAGGCGTCCTAGTTAGCCGCTAATTGACCTGCAGGCGACTGCGCACCTGCAGCACACCTGGCCGCATAGTCCTGCCCGCCCGACACCGGAAGTCCGTAAAGGCGGTTAAAAGAGTGTTTCCGCGACGTCCGGCAGAAGACGCTTGCCCGGCTCGGCGTGGCTGTTTAGTCCTTGGCGTCCATGCCGACACTGACGTCACTCAGCCAGAGCGCGGCGCCCGAAGGGAAACAAATATAAACCACGCCCACAGGAAGTGAGCGCTGACCAATCACGTTGAGCAACTTCAGCGCTCGTACCAAAACAATGTTTTTTTTTTTGTTTTTTTTTTGTTTTGTTTTTTAAATTTGCCAAAACAACAATGTAACTAATAGCAGCTACTGTTAAGACACGCGTTGCATAGGAACTATTTTTTTATTTTATAAACCTTTATTTATAAACTGCATCATTTACAAACAATCGAGAAATAATAATATTCAAAAACAGTACAAAAACAGTACAAATCAGCGCCAGGGGGTTGTAAACTCAATAAAGTCACTAAAATAGAATGCAATATATATATATATATATATATATATATATATATATATATATATATATATATATGTATATATATATATATATATATATATATATATATATATATATATATATATATATATATATATATATATATATATATATATATATATATATATATATATATATAAAAAACAAAGTGCAAAGCCATAGGCTCACACAAGTTCAGTAAATAATTTAAATTTGGAACACAGCATCATTGCTTTCATGAAACTGTTGTTTTTTATTGCAACAGGGACATTATTCAGTGATGCACCGGAAATGGAGACGAGCTTTTTTTTTTTTTTTTTTTTTTTTTTAAATTTTGTAAACCTTTATTTATAATTTGCAACATTTACAAACAGTTGAGAAATAATAATCAAAATAAGTACAAAAACAGTACAAAACAGCGCCAGGGGGTTGTAAACTCAAAGTAACTAAAATAGAATGCAAAATATATATATATGTATATATATATATATATATATATATATATATATATATATATATATATATATATATATATATATATATATATATATATATATGTATATATGTATATATATATATATATATATATATATATATATATATATATATATATATATACATATATATATATATACATATATATATATATATATATAATATATATATATATGTATATATAAATATATATATATGTATGTATATATGTATGTATATACATATATATATACATATATATATATATATACATATATATATATACATATATATATACATATATATATATATACATACATATATATACACACACATATATATATATACACACATATATATATAAATACATATATATATACATATATATATATATATATACTGTATATATATACATACATATATATACACATATATATACACATATACATATACACTTATATATATGTATATATATATGTATATACTGTATATATATACATACATATATATACATATATATACACAGATATATATATATGTATATACTGTATATATATACATATATATATATATATATATATATATATATATATATATATATATATATATATATATATATATATATATATATATATATATATATATATATATATATATATATATATATATATATATATATATATATATATATATATATATAACAAAGTGCAAAGCCATAGGCTCACACAAGTTCAGTAAATAATTTCAATTTGGAACACAGCATCATCGTTTTCACAGCTTTTTGCTTGTTATTTTTGTGGTGTGTTTTTATTTTGGCTCGTCGCTTTTGTATGACGTCACTACGAGCGCCGTCAACATAAGTTTTGTTTTTTTTGTGAATTTGGACTCATTTTATTAATCACAAAAAAAGTTAGTAGGGCATACAGAATATTTCAGCATTTTTCTGCGCTGCTCTAAAATGTGTCCCCCTTTCCATTTTCCTCAATGAAACATCATGTGTTTTATTCTGTAGATGCTTAGCATCATCAACAACAAAAATTGTGAATTTGGACTCATGTTATTCATCACAAAAAAAAGTTAGTATGGAATAGATAATATTTATCATCTTTTTTTTTTTTTTAATTGAACAACAAACATACACAACCCACAATCTACACATCAGGTTGAGCAAATCACGACATCAGCAAAACATGTCAAGGGAAGAAAACCAAGCAAATGCGGATTCAGAGTATTAAATGCCGTCAACACAAGTATGTTGGATGAAACGGGATGAAATCTTACCTTGAGGATAGAGAACAGGTTGTTTGAGGTGAACGGATCACTGTCCTCTCCCCTCAAGGTGAGCTGTGGTGTCCCACAGGGGAGCATTCTGGGACCGTTGTTATTCTTGATTTACATTAACGACACAAAATTTAGCATGTAACAGCAATTTATTCCTGTTCGCGGACCATTCTGCCGTCCTGGCCTCGGACAGGGACAAATTGAAGGTTGAAAGTGCACTCGGCACCGAACTAAGTCATCTCTGTCTCTGGCTTTCCGATAACAAACTGTCACTACACCTGGGTAAAACAGAGTCCATCCTATTTGGGTCCAAGCACAACCTAGCTCAGGGGTCGGCAACCCAAAATGTTGAAAGAGCCATATTGGACCAAAAATACAAAAACAAATCTGTCTGGAGCCGCAACAAATTAAAAGCCATATTACATACAGATAGTGTGTCATGAGATATACATTGAATTAAGAGGACTTAAAGGAAACTAAATGACCACAAATATAGCTACAAATGAGGCATAATGATGCAATATGTACATATAGCTAGCCTAAATAGCGTGTTAGCATCGATTAGCTTGCAGTCATGCAGTGACCAAATATGTCTGATTAGCACTCCACACAAGTCAATAACATCAACAAAACTCACCTTCGTGCACTCATGTACAAGGTTAAAAGTGTGGTGGACAAAATGAGACAGAAAAAGAAGTGGCATAAAACACGTCCTAGAAAGTCGGAGAAAGTTATACATTGTAAACAAACTATACGGTGAGTTCAAGGACCGCCAAAATTACTCGAATCAGTGACGCACGTTTAATATAAACAGTGTGATTTGTAACAATTAGAGAGGTTTGTGTCATGTTTGTCCTCCTACAGAAACCATACTAAAACAAAAAAATAGATTTTTTTCCCCTCATCTTTTTCCATTCTTCATACATTTTTGAAAAATCTCCAGAGAGCCACTAGGGCGGCGCTAAAGAGCCGCATGCGGCTGTAGAGCCGCGGGTTGCCGACCCCCGACCTAGGTAAATCCCCGGGCTTTACGATTAAAGCAGGGGATACCATAATCACCAGCAAAGACGAGATAATTTACTTAGCTTGTATATTGGACAACACTCTCTCGGGTGAAAAAATGGCATTAAAAGCAATCACCAAGATCAATAATAAAACTAGATTTTTGGGCAGGATTTCTGCGTTTATCAACAGGAATACCCTTAAAGGCCTACTGAAAGCCACTACTAGCGACCACGCAGTCTGATAGTTTATATATCAATGATGAAATCTTAACATTGCAACACATGCCAATACGGCCGGGTTAACTTATAAAGTGCCATTTTAAATTTCCCGCAAAATATCCGGCTGAAAACTTTTCGGTATGATGACGTTTGCGCGTGACATCACGGGTTGAAGCAGACATTTTGGAATAGCACGGTGGCCAGCTTAAGTCGTCTGTTTTCACCACATAATTCCTCAGTATTGTGGACATCTGTGTTGGTGAATCTTTTGCAATTTGTTTAATGAACAATGAGGACTGCAAAGAAGAAAGCTGTAGATGGGATCGGTGTATTAGCGGATGGCTGCAGCAACACAACCAGGAGGACTTTGAGTTGGATAGCAGACGCGCTATCCGACGCTAGCCGCCGACCGCACCGATGATCGAGTGAAGTCCTTCGTCGCGCCGTCGATCGCTGGAACGCAGGTGAGCACGGGTGGTGATGAGCAGATGAGGGCTGGCTGGCGTAGGTGGATAGCTAATGTTTTTAGCATAGCTCTGTGAGGTCCCGTTGCTAAGTTAGCTTCAATGGCGTCGTTAGCAACAGCATTGTTAAGCTTCGCCAGGCTGGACAGCATTAACCGTGTAGTTACAGGTCCAGGGTTTGGTTCGGTGTCTCCTGATAGTAGAAGTAATAATAGTATTGTTGATCTTCGGTCTATCCTTCCAGTCAGGGGCTTATTTCTTCTGTTTCTATCCGCAGTTAAGCACGGTGCTATCACGTTAGCTCCGTAGCTAAAGTGTTTCGCCGATGTATTGTCGTGGAGATAAAAGTCACGGTGAATGTCCATTTCACGTTCTCGACTCTCATTTTCAAGAGGATATAGTATCCGAGGTGGTTTAAAATACAAATCCGTGATCCACAATAGAAAAAGGAGAGAGTGTGGAATCCAATGAGCCCTTGTACCTAAGTTACGGTCAGAGCGAAAAAAGATACACCCTGGCGTCCTGCACTGCATTCTAGTCCTTCACTCTCACTTTCCTCATCCACGAATCTTTCATCCTCGCTCAAATTAATGGGGTAATCGTCGCTTTCTCGGTCCGATTCGCTCTCGCTGCTGGTGTAAACAATGGGGAAATGTGAGGAGCCTTTCAACCTGCGACGTCACGCTACTTCCGGTACAGGCGAGGCTTTTTTTTATCAGCGACCAAAAGTTGCGAATTTATCGTCGATGTTCTCTACTAAATCCTTTCAGCAAAAATATGGCAATATCGCGAAATGATCAAGTATGACACATAGAATGGATCTGCTATCCCCGTTTAAATTTTAAAAAATCATTTTAGTAGGCCTTTAAGACCCTTGCCGGTGCCCTCATACAGTGTCATTGTGACTACACCTGCACCTCAAGCTTCACCAGTATCCCCAAGCCACTAAAAACCAAAACAAGCTGGTGAGACTCCTGCTCAACCTCCCATACAGGACTCACCTAACTCAAGCCCACTTTACCAATTTGGGATGGTCTAGAGTTGAGGAAAGAGTACACCAAATCGCAATGTGCCTGGTATTCAAAATACTCAAGAGTAGAAACTGTCCCCAAGTACCTGTCCAGCTATTTCACCAGAGTAAGTGATGCTCACAGGTACTACACCAGAGGGAGTTCTTCGGACCTCGTCCCCCCCAAATTCAAGACTCTCATGGGAAAATATGCATTCTACTATTTTGCCACCACACAGTGGAATGCACTACCAACACACCTTCAAATTCCAACTTCCCTACTAAATTTTAAAACTGCCATAAACTCAGTAGTCATGTACATAGTGTCATGTACATAGTGTACACCCTCCTCCCCCATTTTTTGTATATATTGTTTTTCAAATCACCTGACTGTGTATATGTACATAATTTATCAACTTTTCAACATAATTTTTTATATACATGTTACAGGTCATATATCTTTTATTATTGAATGTATCAAATGTGATGAATATTTAATGCTAGTCAGGGGGCTTATTTCTTCTGTTTCTATCTGCAGTTAAGCACGATGCTATCACGTTAGCTCCGTAGCTAAAGAGCTTCGCCGATGTATTGTCGTGGAGATAAAAGTCACTGTGAATGTCCATTTCGCGTTCTCAACTCTCATTTTCAAGAGGATATAGTATCCGAGGTGGTTTAAAATACAAATCCGTGATCCACAATAGAAAAAGGAGAGAGTGTGGAATCCAATGAGCCAGCTTGTACCTAAGTTACGGTCAGAGCGAAAAAAGATATGTTTTGCTCTGCATTCTAGTCCGTCACTCTAACGTTCCTCATCCACAAATCTTTCATCCTCGCTCAAATTAATGGGGTAATCGTCGCTTTCTCGGTCCGAATCGCTCTAGCTGCATTGAAAACGATAGGAAAATATGAGGAAGCGAACAACTGACTACGTCACGCTACTTCCGATAGGGGAAAGGCTTTTTTTTATCAGAGACCAAAAGTTGCGAACTTTAACATCGTTGTTCTCTACTAAATCCTTTCAGCAAATATATGGCAATATCGCGAAATGATCAAGTATGACACATAGAATGGATCTGCTATCCCGTTTAAAAAAAAAAAATCATTTCAGTAGGCCTTTAAAGTTTGTCTAAGTCCGAGGCTAACCACTGCTGTAGAGGCTTTTTAAGCAGTGGAAACCGCACCCTCTGCTGTACACATCAGTAATAACATGTGCAAAGGCTCCACATTGTGCCGTTTTAAAGGAAATCTGTAGTATTTAGGATGGTTATGTGATATTAAAATATAGCTAAGGCACACCACTCAAGTAAACAATAAAAAAAAGTAATAATGACACTACAAGAGTAAGTGCAGGGCATTTTAGACCGGATATTAATATTATACTCCAGTTTTGCTAAGCTGCAGCGACCTCAGCTGGCGTCATCTGGTAATTTCACCCTGGCCTGACCTTTCACGTCGTGCTGTCGACAATAATATCTGAAACTTTTTCAATCAACGGTCTTAAAACACATTGCGAACGCCATATTGCATACATTATTATTATTAACACATGTTAGCTCACTGTTTGTTGACATGTACGTGACACAGAATTTGGGGCTTTTGATTGATTGAGACTTGTATTAGTAGATTGCACAGTACAGTACATATTCCGTACAATTGACCACTAAATGGTAACACCCCAATAAGTTTTTCAACTTGTTTAAGTCGGGGTCCACGTTAATCAATTCATGGGCAAGCGCACCCATGCTAACATTAGCATCGTAGTTAATAGCATTGAAACTGTTTCAAAAGGGCGGACAAGTTGCGTTAGTAAGAAAGTGACAAGCAAACAAAAACACATGCGCACGCACTCCTTCCTTCAGCATTTTTTTTCACTAAGTACCACCTCGGAAAACACATAGCCAATGTTAAAATACAGTAGCATAGCAGGCCTAAATGTTCATTAAAAACAAGGCAGAGGTTTTGTTTAACAAGTATATTTATTATTTTTGGCCGCTTGTAACATTACACACAGTTTGAACAGTAACACTGTGTTTGGATATTTATTTAAGCGATTCTTTGGCGTACCGCTAGATGGAGCCCGCGTACCAGGTCGATCCTACTATACATAGTATCGACACCAAAGTGTTGATATCGTTATACCGTAAGCATGTTGTTACATAAATTATACATTGTATAAAAACTCTAGGAATAATGTATTGGACAAGCAGTGTTTTGGGGACAACAACCCAAAATGTTTTGCTTTCGTCGAGTTATTTTTTACACTTTATTTTGTTGTATGCAATAGAATGGGAAAAATGTGATCATTTTGTTGCCATTGTTAGCATGTCTTATATCAGGGGTCTTTGACGTTTTCCAAACCAAGGACCCCCAAACTTACGGAAATACTACTGTACTTCTATACCCTGTATGCAATTGTGTTTTATATTTAACTGGTCCTAAAGGTACCTCGTTATTGCTCAACACTAAGATATTCAAATAATACAGTATAGCGTTGGAAATTAGCATGACAATTGCAAGCTGGGAACTCGTGCTCTAATCGTTAGCTGCCAGCTTCCGCCTGCTAATTACAGTGCTAATTGCTAGCTATCTTAAATGCTAACATGCTAATAATAATATAATTATTAAAGTTTTTATTTTCAACATACCAGGTACAGTGATTAGGATGGCTTTGACACTGCAATTGTATTGGGTCAATATTAATTTGTATTTAAAAACTTGCTGCGTATAAAAATATGTTTGTTTAAGAAAAAAAAATTCTTATACAAATACTAGTTTTCATTAAAAAAATGTATGTACTCCTATCTAAAATGCTAACATGCTAATAATAATATACTTATTAAAGTTTGTATTTTCAACATACCAGATACAGTAATTAGGATGGCTTTGACACTGCAATTGTATTGGGTCAATATTAATTTGTATTTAAAAACTTGCTATGTATAAAAATGTTTTTTTAAGAAAACATTTTTTTTTATACAAATACTTCTTGTTTTCATTTAAAAAAAATCTATGTACCCCTATCTTAAATGCTAACATGCTAATAATAATATAATTATTAAAGTTTTTATTTTTAACATACCAGGTACAGTGATTAGGATGGCTTTGACACTGCAATTGTATTGGGTCAATATTAATTTGTATTTAAAAACTTGCTGTGTATAAAAATATGTTTTTTTTAAGAAAAAATAAATTCTTATACAAATACTACTTATTTTCATTAAAAAAGAATGTATGTACCCCTATCTTAAATGCTAAAATGCTAATAATAATATAATTATTAAAGTTTTTATTTTCAACATACCAGGTACAGTGATTAGGATGGCTTTGACACTGCAATTGTATTGGGTCAATATTAATTAGTATTTAAAAACTTCCTGTGTATAAAAATGTTTTTTTAAGAAAAACATTTTTTTTAATGAAATAGGTACAGTGATTAGGATGGCTTTGACACTGCAATTGTATTGGGTCAATATTAATTTGTATTTAAAAACTTGCTGTGTATAAAAATATGTTTTTTTTAAGAAAAAATAAATTCTTATACAAATACTACTTGTTTTCATTAAAAAAAAAATCTATGTACCCCTATCTTAAATGTTAAAATGCTAATAATAATATAATTATTAAAGTTTTTATTTTTAACATACCAGGTACGGTGATTAGGATGGCTTTGACACTGCAATTGTATTGGGTCTATATGAATTTGTATTTAAAAACTTGCTGTGTATAAAAATATATATTTTTAAGAAAAAAAAATTCTTATTACTTGTTTTCATTAAAAAATATATGTACCCCTTGTTCATTTTTTATTAATGATTTACATAAAACTATTCGTTTTATTACAAAACATTGAAACGTGACGCCGCAGAAGCTACGACGTATGGCGAGTCCAGGAAGTGACGTTTTTCGCGCATGCGTGGACCGATCGAGTCGTCCGGGACCGATCCGGTTGTTACAGTCCCCCCCACCCTCCCTCCCCGGCTAGTGGTCCGCGCATGCGCACTGGTCCCGCTGTGCGCTCCACTGTTTTGCATTGTGTGTTGGAAGAGCCGGCGAGTCGTCCCCCGTAAAACCGTCTCAACCCACCGCGGCAATGTCGGGCAGGTCGGTCCGAGCGGAGACCCGGAGCAGGGCCAAAGATGACATCAAGCGGGTGATGGCCGCTATCGAGAAAGTACGAAAATGGTAAGTGGCGGAAGCGACGAGAAAAAGGGAGAGGGGGGGTCGGAGACAAAAAAAAAGCTGCCTCGGTTATCTAACGAGGAGAAAGCGGGGAATTAAAGAACGCGAGGCTGATATTCGGCGTCCTTTGACGGGCTTGACTTGACATGAGGTGTGGGTGTGCATGGGGAGCCCTCATCCGGCGTCCACTGGCCGCAGCTCCTCGCTGCTTTGTCGGGGCGAGAAGAAGCCATTTCTGCAGTCACATGAAGCCGCCTGACGCGGAGCACACACGGGGGTGGAGGACTTTTCCAACGCCCCGAGCGGGGCTGCGGTTGTCGGGACTGGGACGTAACGTTACCACGACGACGCCCTCGACTCGGAGCACTTTAGACTTTTAAACCGAGCGCTTTTTTTTTCTTCTTTCCCTTTTTTGAGGGTGGCGGAGGACGAGGCTCGGTGGGGGTGGGGAGCGGGAAGTCGCCTGCTGGAACAAAGATTGCTGCCACACTGGAAATAAAAGGCGTGTTTTTAAACATAAAATAACATTTCAACAACACATTAGGTGTGTTATTAGCACGCCGTGTATACATAAATATATTTAGCTAGTTTAGTTCGCCATTGGACATAAACCGAAGTTTGTAATCAAATATACACTTTGAGTTAAACCTTTTTTAACACTTAAAACGTGTCATAATTTATTATACTCCCAATTAATGTTCTTGTTGCCGCTTGTTTGGAGAAAAACATGACATCTTTAAACAAGCTAGCATGTGCTACTCGCTGGAAGTTACAGCCTTTGAATAACGTTCAAACATTAGCTTAGCGCTCATTCATTTTTATAACTACAATGTCGATTATTTTCAAATATGTCCGATTAAAATGTGATTACTTTTATATGAAAATCGAACTATTACCTTTTATATGCAAGTCAAACTATTACTTTATCCCACTAAATGTCACTTCCGGGTTGTCGACATGTCAACAACGTGACTTCCGGTTTCACTGCCCAGCATGCGGTCTAAATAGTTAGTATTTATTGTCTAAACTATAACGTTGGTAAATATGTTAGCTAAAACGTGATTTAAAAAAATATATAATTACTTTTATATGCAAGTCAAAATTTTACTTTATCCCACGTAAATGTCCCTTCAGGGTTGTCGATATGTCAACACGTGACTTCCGGTTTTACTGGCTATATTTAGGTCGAATAGTTCGCATTTATTTTCTAAACTACCACTAGAATGTTGGTGGATATTAAATGTTAGTTACGAGTGTGATTGTATCTTATAGTGATTTCTTTCATATGCATGTCAAGATATTACTTTATACCACATAAATGTCCCTTCAGGGTTGGCGATATGTCAACACGTGACTTCCGGTTTTACAGGCTATATTTAGGTCGAATAGTTCGCATTTATTTTCTAAACTACCACTAGAATGTTGGTAAATATGCGTTTCGAATGTGATTGTACCTTATAGTGATTTCTTTCATATGCAAGTCAAAATATTACTTTATCCCACGTAAATGTCACTTTAGGGTTGGCGATATGTCAACATGTGACTTCCGGTTTTACTGGCTATCAGGTCGAATATTTCGCATTTATTTTATAAACTACCACTAGAATGTTGGTAAATATTAAATGTTAGTTACGAATGTGATTGTATCTTATAGTGATTTCTTTCATATGCAAGTCAAATTATTACTTTACCCCACGTAAATGAACGTGACTTTCCGTTGTTTTACTGCCCATCATCAAGTCTAATAGGTTGTATTTATTGTTAAACTATCGCTACAATGTGGGTGAATACTAAATGTTGGCTCAAATGTGATTGTTTTTTTAAAATATAATTACTTTTATATGCAAGTCAAACTATTACTTATCCCCACTAAATGTCACTTCCGGGTTGTCGACATGTCAACAACGTGACTTCCGGTTTCACTGCCCAGCATGCGGTCTAAATAGTTAGTATTTATTGTCTAAACTACAACGTTGGTGAATATGTTGGCTGAAATGTGATTGTTCCTAAACGTGATTACTTTTATATGCAAGTCAAACTATTACTTTATCCCACTAAATGTCACTCCCTTGTTGTCGACATGTCAACGTGACTTCCGGTTTCACTGCCCAGCATGCAGTCTAAATAGTTAGTATTTATTGTCTAAACTACAACGTTGGTGAATATGTTGGCTGAAATGTGATTGTTCCTAAATGTGATTACATTCATATGCTAGTCAAAATATTACTTTACCCCACTTAAATGTCACTCCAGGGTTGTCGATATGTCGACACGTCACTTCCGGTTTTACTGGCTATCGTCAGGTCGAATAGTTCGCATTTATTTTCTAAACTTTGGTAAATATTAAATGTTAGATACGAATGTGATTGTATCTTATAGTGATTTCTTTCATATGCAAGTCAAACTATTAATCTATCCCACCAAATGTCACTTCCGGGTTGTCGACATGTCAACAACGTGACTTCCGGTTTCACTGCCCAGCATGCGGTCTAAATAGTTAGTATTTATTATCTAAACTACAACGTTGGTAAATATGTTGGCTGAAATGTGATTGTTCTTAAATGTGATTACTTTTATATGCAAGTCAAACTATTACTTTATCCCACCAAATGTCACTTCCGGGTTGTCGACATGTCAACAACGTGACTTCCGGTTTCACTGCCCAGCATGCAGTCTAAATAGTTAGTATTTATTGTCTAAACTACAACGTTGGTAAATATGTTGGCTGAAATGTGATTGTTCTTAAATGTGATTACTTTTATATGCAAGTCAAACTATTACTTTACCCCACTAAATGTCACTCCCGTGTTGTCGACATGTCAACAACGTGACTTCCGGTTTCACTGCCCAGCATGCGGTCTAAATAGTTTGTATTTATTGTCTAAATTACAACGTTGGTAAATATGTTGGCTTAAAAGTGATTGTTCCTAAATGTGATTACTTTTATATGCAAGTCAAAATATTACTTTATCCCACGTAAATGTCACTTCAGGGTTGTCGATATGTCAACACGTGACTTCCGGTTTTACTGGCTATATTTAGGTCGAATGGTTCACATTTTTTTTCTAAACTACCACTAGAATGTTGGTAAATATTAACTGTTAGTTACGAATGTGATTGTATCTTATAGTGATTTCTCTCATATGCAAGTCAAAATATTACTTTACCCCACGTAAATGAACGTGACTTTCCGTTGTTTTACTGCCCAACATCAAGTCTAATAGGTTGTATTTATTGTTAAACTACCGCTACAATGTCGGGGAATATTAAATGTTGGCTCAAATGTGATTGTTTTTTTTAATATAATTACTTTCATATGCAAGTCAAACTATTACTTTATCCCACTAAATGTCACTTCCGGGTTGTCGACATGTCAACAACGTGACTTCCGGTTTCACTGCCCAGCATGCGGTCTAAATAGTTTGTATTTATTGTCTAAACTTCCGGTTTTACTGGCTATATTTAGGTCGAATAGTTCGCTTTTATTTTCTAAACTACCACTAGAATGTTGGTAAATATTAAATGTTAGTTTCGACTGTGATTGTATCTTATAGTGATTTCATTCATATGCAAGTCAAAATATTACTCTACCCCACGTAAATGAACGTGACTTTCCGTAAATGGTAAATAAAAAGAGAATACAATGATTCGCTAATCCTTTTCAACCTACACTACCGTTCAAAAGTTTGGGGTCACATTGAAATGTCCTTATTTTCAATGAAGATAACTTTAAACTAGTCTTAACTTTAAAGAAATACACTCTATACATTGCTAATGTGGTAAATGACTATTCTAGCTGCAAATGTCTGGTTTTTGGTGCAATATCTACATAGGTGTATAAAGGCCCATTTCGAGCAACTATCACTCCAGTGTTCTAATGGTACAATGTGTTTGCTCATTGGCTCAGAAGGCTAATTGATGATTAGAAAACCCTTGTGCAATCATGTTCACACATCTGAAAACAGTTTAGCTCGTTACAGAAGCTACAAAACTGACCTTCCTTTGAGCAGATTGAGTTTCTGGAGCATCACATTTGTGGGGTCAATTAAACGCTCAAAATGGCCAGAAAAAGAGAACTTTCATCTGAAACTCGACAGTCTATTCTTGTTCTTAGAAATGAAGGCTATTCCACAAAATTGTTTGGGTGACCCCAAACTTTTGAACGGTAGTGTATATTCAATTGAATAGACTGCAAAGACAAGATACTTAACGTTCAAACTGGAAAACTTTGTTATTTTTTGCAAATATTAGCTCATTTGGAGTTTGATGCCTGCAGCATGTTTCAAAAAAGCTGGCACAAGTGGCAAAAAAGACTGAGAAAGTTGAGGAATGCTCATCAAAGACTTATTTGGAACATCCCACAAGTGAACAGGCTAATTGGGAACAGGTGGGTGCCATGATTGGGTATAAAAGCAGCTTCCATGAAATGCTCATTCACAAACAAAGATGGGGCGAGGGTCACCACTTTGTCAACAAATGCCTGAGCAATTTGTTTAAGAACAACATTTTCTCAACCAGCTATTGCAAGGAATTTAGGGATTTCACCATCTACGCTCCGTAATATCATCAAAAGGTTCAGAGAATCTGGAGAAATCACTGCACGTACGCGGCAAGGCCACCAGGGACCTTCGATCCCTAAACAAACATCACAGAAATGTTAATTACCTAAATATAACCTCCCGTTTAATAACGCTAATGATACCACTTCCTGTTTGACTTTTAATATCAACAATGTCACTTCCTGTGATGTCTGCCCTGTCCAGGGAGAAGAAATGGGTGACTGTCGGGGACACGTCCCTTCGTATCTACAAGTGGGTTCCGGTGACGGAGCCCAAATCGGACGACGTGAGTAACGGAACAACCTTTCTCCGTGCGGCGCCGAAATGAGCTGCCTAAGTTGAATAAGTGCTTTTGTCCTGTGAAGAAAAACAAGAACAAGAAGAAGGGCAAGGATGAGAAATACGGCTCTGAGTTGACCACTCCAGAGAATAGTTCGTCCCCCGGGATGATGGACATGCACGGTGAGAACCAAAACACATTTTGTTCAATATTTGCTCTAGAACAACTCCGATCCCTGTTTTGTTCGCGTTTCCAGATGACAACAGCAACCAGAGCTCCATCGCCGACTCGTCACCCGTCAAACAGGAAACCAGCTGTAGCACCAGTCCGGCACCGGAGTCCACTACGGCGTCTCATCGCGAAAACGAGGCCAAGACTGAGCAGAGTTCTGACGCCAAGAGAGGTGGGACACAAATTGTGGTGCTAGATTTTTGACACCGAACTGTAACGCTAATGCAATATGATGGCAGTCACACATAAGAGATACGTGTAGACTGCAATATGATGGCAGTCACACATAAGAGGTACGTGTAGACTACAATATGATGGCAGTCACACATAAGAGGTACGTGTAGACTGCAATATGATGGCAGTCACACATAAGAGGTACGTGTAGACTGCAATATGATGGCAGTCACACATAAGAGATACGTGTAAACTGCAATATGATGGCAGTCACACATAAGAGATACGTGTAGACTGCAATATGATGGCAGTCACACATAAGAAAAACGTGTAGACTGCAATATGATGGCAGTCACACATAAGAGATACGTGTAGACTGCAATATGATGGCAGTCACACATAAGAAATATGTGTAGACTGCAATATGATGGCAGTCACACATAAGAGATACGTGTAGACTGCAATATGATGGCAGTCACACATAAGAGATACGTGTAGACTGCAATATGATGGCAGTCACACATAAGAGATACGTGTAGACTGCAATATGATGGCAGTCACACATAAGAGGTACGTGTATACTGCAATATGATGGCAGTCCCTCATAAGAAATACGTGTAGACTGCAATATGATGGCAGTCACACATAAGAGATACGTGTAGACTGCAATATGATGGCAGTCACACATAAAAAAAACGTGTAGACTGCAATATGATGGCAGTCACACAAGAGATACATGTAGACTGCAATATGATGGCAGTCACACATAAGAAATACGTGTAGACTGCAATATGATGGCAGTCACACATAAGAGATACGTGTAGACTGCAATATGATGGCAGTCACACATAAGAAATATGTGTAGACTGCAATATGATGGCAGTCACACATAAGAGATACGTGTAGACTGCAATATGATGGCAGTCACACACAAGAGATACGTGTAGACTGCAATATGATGGCAGTCACACATAAGAGATATGTGTAAACTGCAATATGATGGCAGTCACACATTAGAGATACGTGTAGACTGCAATATGATGGCAGTCACACATAAGAGGTACGTGTAGACTGCAATATGATGGCAGTCACACATAAGAGGTACGTGTAGACTGCAATATGATGGCAGTCACACATAATAGATACGTGTAGACTGCAATATGATGTCAGTCACACATAAGAGATACGTGTAGACTGCAATATGATGGCAGTCACACATAAGAGGTACGTGTATACTGCAATATGATGGCAGTCCCTCATAAGAAATACGTGTAGACTGCAATATGATGGCAGTCACACATAAGAGATACGTGTAGACTGCAATATGATGGCAGTCACACATAAGAAAAACGTGTAGACTGCAATATGATGGCAGTCACACATAAGAGATACATGTAGACTGCAATATGATGGCAGTCACACATAAGAAATACGTGTAGACTGCAATATGATGGCAGTCACACATAAGAGATACGTGTAGACTGCAATATGATGGCAGTCACACATAAGAAAAACATGTAGACTGCAATATGATGGCAGTCACACATAAGAGATACATGTAGACTGCAATATGATGGCAGTCACACATAAGAAATACGTGTAGACTGCAATATGATGGCAGTCACACATAAGAGATACGTGTAGACTGCAATATGATGGCAGTCACACATAAGAGATACGTGTAGACTGCAATATGATGGCAGTCACACAGAAGAGATACGTGTAGACTGCAATATGATGGCAGTCACACAGAAGAGATACGTGTAGACTGCAATATGATGGCAGTCCCTCATAAGAAATACGTGTAGACTGCAATATGATGGCAGTCACACATAAGAGATACGTGTAGACTGCAATATGATGGCAGTCACACATAAGAAAAACGTGTAGACTGCAATATGATGGCAGTCACACATAAGAGATACATGTAGACTGCAATATGATGGCAGTCACACATAAGAAATATGTGTAGACTGCAATATGATGGCAGTCACACATAAGAGATACGTGTAGACTGCAATATGATGGCAGTCACACATAAGAGATACGTGTAGACTGCAATATGATGGCAGTCACACATAAGAGATACGTGTAGACTGCAATATGATGGCAGTCACACATAAGAGATACGTGTAGACTGCAATATGATGGCAGTCACACATAAGAGATACGTGTAGACTGCAATATGATGGCAGTCACACATAAGAGATACGTGTAGACTGCAATATGATGGCAGTCACACATAAGAGGTACGTGTAGACTGCAATATGATGGCAGTCACACATAAGAGGTACGTGTAGACTGCAATATGATGGCAGTTACACATAAGCGATACGTCTAGTCTGCAATATGACTCAAGTAAACAACACCAAAATGTTATATGTTCCATTGAAAATATAGAACATTACACACGCCGCTCAAAAATCTATCAAAATGTTTTAGTAAGACTTTGGTAAGGTATGGAGCCGCACCGCTTGATGGATTGTACTGTGCTTGACCAAAGAACCACCATCACATGTTATGTAGACCACAAGGAAGTGTTTTACATTTAGAAAAAAAAATGACCCGTGTAATGCGCCTTATAATCCGGTGCGCCTTATGTATGAAAATAGACCTGACTAGACCCGCTCATCATATAATCCGGTGCGCCCTGTGGTCCGGAAAATACAGTACTTATTTTCGTAATATCACGACTATTCTTAAAAAAGACCGACCTCCTTAGATTGCGATAGATTTTCTCAAAATTTATGACTACGGTGTCTGCACGGACTTCAATGGCGGACGTGTGCACATTTTCAGGACTTATGCAGATCCCAAATACACATCAGCAGGTACCAGAAGGTAAGAAAAGTTTCTTTTGCATAATTTTGCGAAACAAAACGCCAGATAATATGTCTGCTAATAGGTGCCATGTTGCGGTCCTTATACACACACCATAATAAAACTTGTACTGTATTTTTCGGAGTATAAGTCGCTCCGGAGTATAAGTCGCACCGTCTGAAAATGCATAATAAAGAAGGAAAAAAACATGTATAAGTCGCACTGGAGTATAAGTCGCATTTTGGGGGGAAATTTATTTGATAAAATCCAACACCAAGAATAAGACATTTGAAAGGCAATTTAAAATAACTAAAGAATAGTGAACAACAGGCTGAATAAGTGTACGTTATATGAGGCATAAATAACCAACTGAGAACGTGCCTGGTATGTTAATTCCAGTGTAACGTTTTGTTAATTTAAATTAAATTAATTAGCATGCTTCAAAACTCACCAAATTTGACACACACATCAGTAATGGCAAAAACAAAACTCTTTAGTCAAAAAAACAAACCCCAAAACTCAAAAATGCGCTCTAGGAAAACTGCCTCTAACTCCCAGTACGAATGTCGTAGAGACATGAAACAAAAACCTCTATGTAGGTCTCACTTAGACCTACATTTCATTAATTAATTTCCTCGGGCAAAAATCAACAGGAAGTTGGCAATTCCCCCTTCAAGACAAAAGTTTACTAAAAACACTAATTTTTGCCTCTTTGAGCTGTAATTGGACCCCCTTAAAATGCTTCAAAACTCACCAAACTTTAGACACACATCAGGACTGGCAGAAATTGCAATCTAATAAAAAATCGAACCCCAAAACTCAAAATTGCGCTCTAGCGCCCCCTAGGAATAAAACAGACAAAACTGCTCCTCGGAGGAAAACACAGACAAAAATGCTTGTAACTTCCAGTAGGAATGTCTTAGAGACATGAAACAAAAACCTCTATGTAAAACCTACATTTCATTCATTGACATCCTTCAGCAAAAATCAACAGGAAGTTGGCAATTCCCCCTTCAAGACAAAAGTTTACTAAAAACACTCATTTTTGCCTCTTTGAGCTGTAATTTGACTCCCTTAAAATACTCCAAAACTCACCAAACTTTACACACACATCAGGACTGGCGGAAATTGCGATGTAATAAAAAAAACGAACCCCAAAACTCAAAATTGCGCTCTAGCGCCCCCACCCCAGGAATAAAACACAGACAAAAATGCTTGTAACTTCCGGTAGGAATGTCTTAGAGACATGAAAAAAAACCTCTATGTAAAACCTACATTTCATTCATTGACATCCTTCAGCAAAAATCAACAGGAAATTGGCAATTCCCCCTTCAAGACAAAAGTTTACTAAAAACACTAATTCTTGCCTCTTTGAGCTGTAATTTGACCCCCTTAAAATGCTTCAAAACTCACCAAACTTTACACACACATCAGGACTGGCGGAAATTGCGATCTAATAAAAAAACCGAACCCCAAAACTCAAAATTGCGCTCTAGCGCCCCCTAGGAATAAAACACAGACAAAATTGCTCCTCGCAGGAAAACACAGACCAAAATGCTTGTAACTTCCAGTAGGAACGTCTTAGAGACATGAAACAAAAACCTCTATGTAAAACCTACATTTCATTCATTGACATCCTTCAGCAAAAATCAACAGGAAGTTGGCAATTCCCCCTTCAAGACAAAAGTTTACTAAAAACACTCATTTTTGCCTCTTTGAGCTGTAATTTGACCCCCTTAAAATACTTCAAAACTCACCAAACTTTACACACACATCAGGACTGGCGGAAATTGCGATCTAATAAAAAATCGAACCCCAAAACTCAAAATTGCGCTCTAGCGCCCCCTAGGAATAAAACAGACAAAACTGCTCCTCGGAGGAAAACACAGACAAAAATGCTTGTAACTTCCAGTAGGAATGTCTTAGAGACATGAAACAAAAACCTCTATGTAAAACCTACATTTCATTCATTGACATCCTTCAGCAAAAATCAACAGGAAGTTGGCAATTCCCCCTTCAAGACAAAAGTTTACTAAAAACACTCATTTTTGCCTCTTTGAGCTGTAATTTGACTCCCTTAAAATACTCCAAAACTCACCAAACTTTACACATACATCAGGACTGGCGGAAATTGCGATGTAATAAAAAAACCGAACCCCAAAACTCAAAATTGCGCTCTAGCGCCCCCCCCCCCCCCCAGGAATAAAACACAGACAAAAATGCTTGTAACTTCCGGTAGGAATGTCTTAGAGACATGAAACAAAAACCTCTATGTAAAACCTACATTTCATTCATTGACATCCTTCAGCAAAAATCAACAGGAAATTGGCAATTCCCCCTTCAAGACAAAAGTTTACTAAAAACACTAATTTTTGCCTCTTTGAGCTGTAATTTGACCCCCTTAAAATGCTTCAAAACTCACCAAACTTTACACACACATCAGGACTGGCGGAAATTGCGATCTAATAAAAAACCGAACCCCAAAACTCAAAATTGCGCTCTAGCGCCCCCTAGGAATAAAACAGACAAAACTGCTCCTCGCAGGAAAACACAGACCAAAATGCTTGTAACTTCCAGTAGGAATGTCTTAGAGACATGAAACAAAAACATCTATGTAAAACCTACATTTCATTCATTGACATCCTTCAGCAAAATTCAACAAGAAGTTGGCAATTCCCCCTTCAAGACAAAAGTTTACTAAAAACACTAATTTTTGCCTCTTTGAGCTGTAATTTGACCCTTAAAATACTCCAAAACTCACCAAACTTTACACACACATCAGGACTGGTGGAAATTGCGATCTAATAAAAAAAAAACGAACCCCAAAACTCAAAATTGCGCTCTAGCGCCCCCTAGGAATAAAACAGACAAAACTGCTCCTCGGAGGAAAACACAGACAAAAATGCTTGTAACTTCCAGTAGGAATGTCTTAGAGACATGAAACAAAAACCTCTATGTAAAACCTACATTTCATTCATTGACATCCTTCAGCAAAAATCAACAGGAAGTTGGCAATTCGCCCTTCAAGACAAAAGTTTACTAAAAACACTAATTTTTGCCTCTTTGAGCTGTAATTTGACCCCCTTAAAATGCTTCAAAACTCACCAAACTTTACACACACATCAGGTCTGGCAAAAAATTGCGATGTAATAAAAAAACCGAACCCCAAAACTCAAAATTGCGCTCTAGCGCCCCCTAGGAATAAAACACAGACAAAACTGCTCCTCGGAGGAAAACAGACAAAAATGCTTGTAACTTCCAGTAGGAACGTCTTAGAGACATGAAACAAAAACCTCTATGTAAAACCTACATTTCATTCATTGACATCCTTCAGCAAAAATCAACAGGAAGTTGGCAATTCCCCCTTCAAGACAAAAGTTTACTAAAAACACTCATTTTTGCCTCTTTGAGCTGTAATTTGACTCCCTTAAAATACTCCAAAACCTACCAAACTTTACACACACATCAGGACTGGCGGAAATTGCGATGTAATAAAAAAACCAAACCCCAAAACTCAAAATTGCGCTCTAGCGCCCCCTAGGAATAAAACACAGACAAAAATGCTTGTAACTTCCGGTAGGAATGTCTTAGAGACATGAAACAAAAACCTCTATGTAAAACCTACATTTCATTCATTGACATCCTTCAGCAAAAATCAACAGGAAATTGGCAATTCCCCCTTCAAGACAAAAGTTTACTAAAAACACTAATTTTTGCCTCTTTGAGCTGTAATTTGACCCCCTTAAAATGCTTCAAAACTCACCAAACTTTACACACACATCAGGACTGGCGGAAATTGCGATATAATAAAAAACCGAACCCCAAAACTCAAAATTGTGCTCTAGCGCCCCCTAGGAATAAAACACAGACAAAACTGCTCCTCGGAGGCAAACACAGACAAAAATGCTTGTAACTTCCAGTAGGAATGTCTTAGAGACATGAAACAAAAACCTCTATGTAAAACCTACATTTCATTCTTTGACATCCTTCAGCAAAAATCAACAGGAAGTTGGCAATTCCCCCTTCAAGACAAAAGTTTACTAAAAACACTCATTTTTGCCTCTTTGAACTGTAATTTGACCCTTAAAATACTCCAAAACTCACCAAACTTTACACACACATCAGGACTGGTGGAAATTGCGATTTAATAAAAAAAAAACGAACCCCAAAACTCAAAATTGCGCTCTAGCGCCCCCTAGGAATAAAACAGACAAAACTGCTCCTCGGAGGAAAACACAGACAAAAATGCTTGTAACTTCCAGTAGGAATGTCTTAGAGACATGAAACAAAAACCTCTATGTAAAACCTACATTTCATTCATTGACATCCTTCAGCAAAAATCAACAGGAAGTTGGCAATTCGCCCTTCAAGACAAAAGTTTACTAAAAACACTAATTTTTGCCTCTTTGAGCTGTAATTTGACCCCCTTAAAATGCTTCAAAACTCACCAAACTTTACACACACATCAGGTCTGGCAAAAAATTGCGATGTAATAAAAAAACCGAACCCCAAAACTCAAAATTGCGCTCTAGCGCCCCCTAGGAATAAAACACAGACAAAACTGCTCCTCGGAGGAAAACAGACAAAAATGCTTGTAACTTCCAGTAGGAACGTCTTAGATACATGAAACAAAAACCTCTATGTAAAACCTACATTTCATTCATTGACATCCTTCAGCAAAAATCAACAGGAAGTTGGCAATTCCCCCTTCAAGACAAAAGTTTACTAAAAACACTCATTTTTGCCTCTTTGAGCTGTAATTTGACTCCCTTAAAATACTCCAAAACCTACCAAACTTTACACACACATCAGGACTGGCGGAAATTGCGATGTAATAAAAAAACCGAACCCCAAAACTCAAAATTGCGCTCTAGCGCCCCCTAGGAATAAAACACAGACAAAAATGCTTGTAACTTCCGGTAGGAATGTCTTAGAGACATGAAACAAAAACCTCTATGTAAAACCTACATTTCATTCATTGACATCCTTCAGCAAAAATCAACAGGAAATTGGCAATTCCCCCTTCAAGACAAAAGTTTACTAAAAACACTAATTTTTGCCTCTTTGAGCTGTAATTTGACCCCCTTAAAATGCTTCAAAACTCACCAAACTTTACACACACATCAGGACTGGCGGAAATTGCGATATAATAAAAAACCGAACCCCAAAACTCAAAATTGTGCTCTAGCGCCCCCTAGGAATAAAACACAGACAAAACTGCTCCTCGGAGGCAAACACAGACAAAAATGCTTGTAACTTCCAGTAGGAATGTCTTAGAGACATGAAACAAAAACCTCTATGTAAAACCTACATTTCATTCTTTGACATCCTTCAGCAAAAATCAACAGGAAGTTGGCAATTCCCCCTTCAAGACAAAAGTTTACTAAAAACACTCATTTTTGCCTCTTTGAGCTGTAATTTGACTCCCTTAAAATACTCCAAAACCTACCAAACTTTACACACACATCAGGACTGGCGGAAATTGCGATGTAATAAAAAAACCGAACCCCAAAACTCAAAATTGCGCTCTAGCGCCCCCTAGGAATAAAACACAGACAAAAATGCTTGTAACTTCCGGTAGGAATGTCTTAGAGACATGAAACAAAAACCTCTATGTAAAACCTACATTTCATTCATTGACATCCTTCAGCAAAAATCAACAGGAAGTTGGCAATTCGCCCTTCAAGACAAAAGTTTACTAAAAACACTAATTTTTGCCTCTTTGAGCTGTAATTTGACCCCCTTAAAATGCTTCAAAACTCACCAAACTTTACACACACATCAGGTCTGGCAAAAAATTGCGATGTAATAAAAAAACCGAACCCCAAAACTCAAAATTGCGCTCTAGCGCCCCCTAGGAATAAAACACAGACAAAACTGCTCCTCGGAGGAAAACAGACAAAAATGCTTGTAACTTCCAGTAGGAACGTCTTAGATACATGAAACAAAAACCTCTATGTAAAACCTACATTTCATTCATTGACATCCTTCAGCAAAAATCAACAGGAAGTTGGCAATTCCCCCTTCAAGACAAAAGTTTACTAAAAACACTCATTTTTGCCTCTTTGAGCTGTAATTTGACTCCCTTAAAATACTCCAAAACCTACCAAACTTTACACACACATCAGGACTGGCGGAAATTGCGATGTAATAAAAAAACCGAACCCCAAAACTCAAAATTGCGCTCTAGCGCCCCCTAGGAATAAAACACAGACAAAAATGCTTGTAACTTCCGGTAGGAATGTCTTAGAGACATGAAACAAAAACCTCTATGTAAAACCTACATTTCATTCATTGACATCCTTCAGCAAAAATCAACAGGAAATTGGCAATTCCCCCTTCAAGACAAAAGTTTACTAAAAACACTAATTTTTGCCTCTTTGAGCTGTAATTTGACCCCCTTAAAATGCTTCAAAACTCACCAAACTTTACACACACATCAGGACTGGCGGAAATTGCGATATAATAAAAAACCGAACCCCAAAACTCAAAATTGTGCTCTAGCGCCCCCTAGGAATAAAACACAGACAAAACTGCTCCTCGGAGGCAAACACAGACAAAAATGCTTGTAACTTCCAGTAGGAATGTCTTAGAGACATGAAACAAAAACCTCTATGTAAAACCTACATTTCATTCTTTGACATCCTTCAGCAAAAATCAACAGGAAGTTGGCAATTCCCCCTTCAAGACAAAAGTTTACTAAAAACACTCATTTTTGCCTCTTTGAACTGTAATTTGACCCCCTCAAAATGCTTCAAAACTCACCAAACTTTACACACACATCAGGACTGGCGGAAATTGCGATCTAATAAAAAAACCAAAACCCAAAATTGCGCTCTAGCGCCCCCTAGGAATAAAACACAGACAAAACTGCTCCTCGGAGGAAAACACAGACAAAAATGCTTGTAACTTCCAGTAGGAACGTCTTAGAGACATGAAACAAAAACCTCTATGTAAAACCTACATTTCATTCATTGACATCCTTCAGCAAAAATCAACAGGAAGTTTGCAATCCCCCCTTCAAAACAATTTTTTTTTGTAAAAACCGGTCACCTTTCTTCAAACACTATCTCCTCTGAGCGCGTTTGTTGTTTCGGCTTCAAACTAGCACAGGAGAGAGATTGAACCCTTCTGATTAAAATTTACGGAAAGAGTTTCGATTACTGCTCCGGTTTTGATTTTACGAGCCTTCAAAGAACCGCTGCTGCGCTGCTGTTGTCTCAAGATGGCTGCTTAAAAGCAGGAAGCACCAGCGTGAGCACAGAACGCAGAGAAGGTAGGCACACTTACACGTACAACGTAACATATTATGGTAAGAGTCATTCAAATAACTAGAACATATAGAACATGCTATACGTTTACCAAACAATCTGTCACTCCTACTCGCTAAATCCCATGAGATCTTATACGTCTAGTCTCTTACGTGAATGAGCTAAATATTATTTGATATTTTACGCTAATGTGTTAATCATTTCACACATAAGTCGCTTCTGAGTATAAGTCGCACCCCCGTCCAAACTATGAAAAAAACTGCGACTTATAGTCCGAAAAATACGGTATGCTAAATGCGCAGACAATCCATCAAGCGGTGCGGCTTCATAGCTTACCAAAGTCGTACTACAAAACATTTTGACAGATTTTTGAGCGCCGTGTGTAATGTTCTATGTTTTCAATGAAACATTTAAAGTTTTGGTGTTGTTTACAGGCGTCAGCTTGCAGTTTACACATATCTCTTATGTGTGACTGCCATCTACTGGTCACACTTATCATTACACCACGTACCAAATAAAATGGTACATTACTGATAGGACCTTTTTCCCGGAAAAAAATTCTTAGCATAGCCATTTTATCGAAAATGTGAACTTTTTCCACAAAAAAGGGTAAATGTCGTAACACCAGATGATTGTGTCGTTGATCGCTTTGCGTTTGGCGTCTCAGGTAAGAACGCGTCGTCGTCGGAAGTTCCCGATCGAGCGCAAAGCGTCAAGCGAGAAGGAGAGAAAGACGCCTCGGACAGCAAAGCCAGTCAGGTATAAACAATGAATGTTCTGTGCTCCTGTTTCCGTGGCATATCTGTCCTTTGGGGGGAAAACAAGTTTGTTGTTTGTGTGGCAGGACGTGGATGAAGAGGCCCCGCCCACCAAGAAGAGCAAAGTGGAGTGTCCGGACTTTGACGAGAGTTAAAGTTCGGGCTTCTGGACTCACTCACGCCCCCTTCTGTCCAAAAGGGACGGTACTCCTCCACTAAAGATGGATCCTCCATTGTCAGCCTCGCCAAACGTGCTTCCTTCCACGTCTGACCAGAAGGGCGGCGCCCGGGTATCCGCTTTAGGAATTTGTTTTGAGGGAGGGGGCGTCGATGCTCCCCTTAGACCGATATTCTTTCTTTTTTTACGTGTTTAGGAAGTTTTTCTCAGGAGGGTCGATGCACTGTTACCATGTTTGTCACCATGGATCACACTTTAGACGGAAGCTTCTTCTCTCCTTCCACGGACGAAGAAGGTGCCTTGCTGGCTTTTTTGCTGCCATCTTTTAGCTTTGGTGTTTGCCTTAAAGCCGTCAGTCGTCGTAGCTTTAGCACGGCTGTCCTTTAGCTTAGCATCGAGCCTGGAAGCAAGTAGCTCCTTTCACACAGAACAAATCCACCTAAAAAAGTAGCTCCTTTCACACAGAATAAGTCCACCCGAAAAAGTAGGTCCTTTCACACAGAATAAGTCCACCTAAGAAAGTAGCTCTTTTTACACAGAATAAGTCTACCAGAGAAAGTAGCTCCTTTCACACAGAATAAGTCCACCCGAGAAAGTGGCTCCTTTCACACAGAATAAGTCTACCCGAGAAAGTAGCTCCTTTCACACAGAATAAGTCCACCCGAGAAAATAGCTCCTTTCACACAGAATAAGTATACTTATTCTATATAAGCTCCTTTTACACTGAGTAAGTCCACCCAAGAAAGTAGCTCCTTTCACACAGAAGAAGTCCACCCGAGAAAGTAGCTCCTTTTAAACAGAATAAGCCTTTCCGAGAAAGTAGCTCCTTTCACACAGAATAAGTCCACCCGAGAAAATAGCTCCTTTCACACAGAATAATTCCACCCGAGAAAATGGCTCCTTTCACACAGAACAAGTCCACCCGAGAAAGTAGCTCCTTTCACACAGAATAAGTCCACCCGAGAAAGTGGCTCCTTTCACGCACAATAAGTCTACCCGATAAAGTAGCTCCTTTCACACACAATAAGTCTACCCGATAAAGTAGTTCCTTTCACACACAATAAGTTTACCCGATAAAGTAGCTCCTTTCACACAGAATAAGTCCACCCGAGAAAATAGCTCCTTTCACACAGAACAAGTCCACCTAAAAAAGTAGCTCCTTTCACACAGAATAAGTCCACCTGAGAAAGTAGCTCCTTTCACACAGAATAAGTCCACCCGAGAAAGTGGCTCCTTTCACACAGTTAAGTCTACTCGATAAAGTAGCTCCTTTCACACAGAATAGGTCCACCCTAGAAACTAGCTCCTTTCACACAGAATAAGTCCACCCGAGAAAGTAGCTCCTTTTAAACAGAATAAGCCTTTCCGAGAAAGTAGCTCCTTTCACACAGAATAAGTCCACCCAATAAAATAGCTCCTTTCACACAGAATAAGTCCACCCGAGAAAATAGCTCCTTTCACACAGAACAAGTCCGCATGAGAAAGTAGCTCCTTTTACACAGAGCAAGTCCAACCGGAGCAAGTAGCTCCTTTTACACAGAGCAAGTCTACACAGAGCAAGTAGCTCCTTTTACACAGAGCAAGTCTACCTGGAGCAAGTCTACACAGAGCAAGTAGCTCCTTTCACACAGAATAAGTCTACCTTAGCAAGCATCTCCTTTCACACACAACAATCCACCCGAGAAAGTAGCTCCTTTCCCACAGTGCAAGTCCACCTAGGGCAAGTAGCTCCTTTTTCACAGAACAAGCCCAACCGGCGCAAGTACCTCCTTTTACACAGAACAAGCCCAACCGGCGCAAGTACCTCCTTTCACACAGAGTAAGTAGCCCCTTCTACAAAGTAAGTCCACCCAGGTCAATTAGCTCCTTTTACACAGAACAAGGCCAACCGGAGCAAGTAGCTACTTTCACACAGAATAAGTCCACCCAGGGCAAGTAGCTACTTTCACAAAGAACAAGTCCACCTGGCAATTTCCCACCCAAGCCTCCATGTTCTGACAAAGAACTGACAATTGACCAACTTTTATGGCGGTAGAATGGAGCAGCCCCTTTCACACATGACATAGTTATGTTGCTCACTTATTAGGGGTGACAGGACAACATCGTCAGCAATATTCCGTCGTTTGGAGGCTGTTTTTTCTGTGTGAATGTCACCCACGTACAATATTTTGCTATTTGAGGTACTATGAGAGCTTCCTTTCTGCGGTTTGTAAAAGCTGGCATTATTACTCAATTTTTTTGTGTAAGCGGCACCGATTCAAAATGGAGGGCGGAATCGACCTGGCTATTTTCTGGCCCAGGGTGTAGCGTGAAGAGCTCCTTTCACACATAAGGTGTTTTTGCATCTTTTTTCCTTTGTGTCTCTGTTCTGTATGAACGGCACCGATGCAGGAAGGGTGATAAGATTTCAACCTTGCTATTTTCCACGTTTCACAGGTTTTATCAGAAGCAAGAAAGCAATCTGTGTGAAAGGGAATGACAAAAAGTCAGAACAGGGGCGGCAAGTGTAACATCCAACATTTATTCATCACAAACTGTTGTGTTGAAAGTGATTGTCGCTGTTTGACAAATGTTTTCTGCATCACAACAGATGTTGACCAACATTTATTGCACACAAATGCTAAGTCCTGTATGAAAGGGTAAAGGTGGATAGATGCCGGCTGGGTTGCAGATACATTACTCAATTTTTCCATGTCGCTCTTCTGTTAGCGGTACCGATACAATGTGGAGGGCGGCGTCGACCCGGCTATTTTCTGCCAGTTAGTATGGAGAGCTCCTTTCATACAGTACGCGTTGCTGTTCTGTATGAACGTCATCGATGCAGAAAGTGGGAGTAAGGATTCAACCTGGCTATTTTCCCCCTTCTGAGGTTTTATCGAAAGCAAGAAGCCGCCTGGGTGAAAGGGAATGGCAAAAAGCCAGAACAGGGGCGGCAAGTGTAACACCCAACATTTATTCATCACAAAATGTTGTGTTGAAAGTGATTGTCGCTGTTTGAAAAAAATATTCTACATTGCACCAGATGTCAACCAACATTTATTTTATGCTATTGCTAGGTCCTGTGTGAAAGGAAAAGGTGGACAAATGCCGGCCGGATAAGATGCAAATACATTATTACTCAATTTTTCCATCTCGCCTATACAAACTAGAGGGCGGCTATTTTCTGCCATGGAAAGCTCCTTTTCGCACTGAGAAAAAAAAGATGCAAAATAGCTTGTTGCTTACTGTGTCCCCGTTCTGTATGACCGGCACCGATGCAGGAAGGGTGGGTAAGAATTAAACCCGGCTATTTTCCACCTGAGGTTTTATCGGAAGCCAGAAGCCGCCTGTGTGAAAGGGAATAGCAAAAAGCCAGGACAGGGGCGGCAAGTAACACCCGACATTTATTCACCACGAACCGTTGTGTTGAAAGTGATGGTCGCTGTTCTCCGAGACGTCGGCCAGCGTGTATCTCTACGTCCTGTATGAAAGGTACCGACGGTTAAAAGTGGCCTCCAGGCTGGATGCTAGTGGACCCTAGGAGGAGTTAGTTGTGCGTACTGGCGGCCAGGCACAAGTTAGTTAGTTAGTTAGTTGTGCGTACTGGCGGCCAGGCAAGTGTGGCACAAGAGACGTCACACGCTGGCCAGCAAGATGGATTAGCAAATACCTCATTCACTTTCCACCTTAGCATTAGCATTGTTACACTCTCACTCTTCAACTTTGTAGCTCTCAAGCTAATAAGCCCACTTTCTAAATCATGTGTTCATTGAGCCCAACTCACTTTCTAATTCATGTTTATTAAGCCCAACCCACTTTCCAATTCATGTTTATTAAGCCCAACCCACTTTATTTTCATGTGTTCATTAAGCCCAACCCACTTTCCAATTCATGTTTAATAAGCCCAACCCACTTTCTTATTCATGTCTTCATTAAGCCCAACCCACTTTCTTATTCATTAAGCCCAACCCACTTTCCAATTCATGTTCATTAAGCCCAACCCACTTTCCAATTCATGTTTATTAAGCCCAACCCACTTTCTTGTCATGGGTTCATTAAGCCCAACCCACTTTCTAATTCATGTGTTCATTGAGCCCAACCCACTTTCTTATTAATGTGTTCATTGAGCCTAACCCACTTTCTTATTCATGTGTTCATTGAGCCCAACCCACTTTCTCATGCGTGTGTTCATTGAGCCCAACCCACTTTCTTATTCACGTGTTCATTTAGCCCAGCCCTCTTTATAATTCATGTGTTCATTAAACCCAGCCCACTTTCTTATTGATGTCTCCATTAAGCCCAACCCACTTTCTTTTCATGTGTTCATTGAGCCCAACCCACTTTCTAATTCATGTGTTCATTACGCCCAACCCACTTTTTAATTCATGTGTTCATTAAGCCCAACCCACTTTCTTATTCATGTGTTCATTAAGCCCAACCCACTTTCTAATTCATGTGTTCATTTAGCCCAACCTACTTTTATTCATGTGATTGAGCCTAACCCACTTTCTAATTCATGTGTTCATTACACCCAACCCACTTTCTAATTCATGTGTTCATTACACCCAACCCACTTTCTAAGTCATGTGTTCATTATGCCCAACCCACTTTCTTATTCATGTGTTCATTAAGCCCAACCCACTTTCTAATTCATGTGTTCATTTAGCCCAACCTACTTTTACTCATGTGATCATTGAGCCTAGCCAACTTTCTGTGTTCATTGAGCCAACCCACTTTCTAATTCATGTGTTCGTTGAGCCCAACCCACTTTCCAATTCATGTGTTCATTTAGCCCAACCCACTTTCTAATTCATGTGTTCATTTAGCCCAACCTACTTTTACTCATGTGATCATTGAGCCTAACCCACTTTCTTATTCATGTGTTCATTGAGCCAACCCACTTTCTAATTCATGTGTTCGTTGAGCCAACCCACTTTCTTATTCATGTGTTCGTTGAGCCCAACCCACTTTCTTATTCATGTGTTCATTAAGCCCAACCCACTTTCTAATTCATGTTTATTAAGCCCAACCCACTTTCTAATTCATGTGTTCACTTAGCTCAACATACTTTTATTCATGTCATTATTGAGCCCAACCCACTTTTTTATTCATGTGTTCATTGAGCCCAACCCACTTTCTTATTAATGTGTTCATTACACCCAGCCCACTTTCTAATTCATGTGTTTGTTAAGCCGAGCCCACTTTCTAATTCATGTGTTCATTAAGCTCAGCCCACTTTCTTATTCATGTGTTCATTAAGCCCAGCCCACTTTTTAATTCATGTGTTCACAGTGTGAAATCTTTCCTTCCTTCCCACACTCGTCTTTCTCCCTCGGGACCATTTGTGTTGACTTTGTACAGATTTTTGTTTGATGTGTGACTTATTTATTCCATCAGTAGTTTGCTTTTTATCGTCGGAATTCTCTTGTTTTCTTAATAAAAGTCACCAAAGGTGAATCTTCTTTGTGTCTTCACTGCTGTTACGTTTGTTTAGGATTTTTGGCACGTGAACATTTTCACTTTCAATTTGGAAAGTTTTTGAAATTGTAACTTTTCTATAAAAAATTTTAAAAAAAAGAAGAAAGTCAACAAGAGTAAAAAAGCGAGTCTAAACTCAAAATATGAAAACATGTTGGACTTTGTTTTTGTTTGTATGACTACTATTTTTATGTATGTATGACTATCAACTAACTGTTTTACGCACCTTTTTACTCCACTTTCTGAAATAAGACAAACTTTGTTCAGTTCAGATTATAACTTTTAATATTTCACTTGTCTTAAAAATTTTTCAAATGTTTTTATTTTATTTGACATTGACAAATTACGACTTCTAATATTACGCTTGATTGAAAAATAAAACCAAAAATGTCAATTACGACTTTGATTTACATCTTGTAATCAGATTACAATTTAATACTTCACATTTTCATAATCTTGATATGACTTTTTCAACAGTTTTTTACTGAAAATGACTTATTTTCATGTAAAAATTAGTTCAAAATTCCAACTTAATTCTGACATGACATCTTGGTACAACTGTTTTAAATGTCACTGTAAATTAAAAAAAGTATTTTCTCAAATGTAATTTTTTAAACAACGCTCGTAATATTAAAACGTTCTACAAAAAAAAAAGTAATATTTGAGCTATTTGCATTTCTTTGACTTTTTCTGTCAGTCTTGTCATTTTTAAAATATAAATAATCTTGTAATACAACTTTTTCAACAGGTTTTTTCTCAAAAAATTAACTTCTAAACATTTTTTTTATTTTTGTCGCATTACGATGTTTCGGATAATGTTACAACTTTCATAAATGTACGCACTAAACTACATGAAAACCAAAAATTTCAATATTACGACTTTGTCAGTCAGTGTTTCTCAAAAAAAAAAAAATCTCTAAATTAAAGCAAGAAATATCAATTATTTACTTTTTCTTGAAAATGACATTTGCAAGTAGAATTGTTCAAATATTTGTAAAATATTCTTACTGTTTTAAATGTAAGAAATATTCTGTAAATAAAAAAAGTAAATTTTTATGACTTCGTTTTTCTCAAAAATAGATTTGTAAAAAAAAAAAAAAAACTATTTAACAAATTTCATCTGTTCATGACTTATCTGACAGTTGTGGATATTAGAATACAAAAACATTTCAACAGATTTTTCTCGAAAAATTTGTAAAATAAAGGTGACAATCATATTTTTGTTGGATTACGATTTTTCCAATAACGTTACAATTTTAAATATTTCAAATACTAATCGAAATGAAAACAAAAAAAATCTAGTTTTACTAGTAATATAAAAAAAATTCTGAAAAAATGTCGAGTAAAACTAGATTTTTTTTGTTTCCATATCGATTAGTACTTGAAATATTTAAAAATGTAACGTTATCCAAAAAAATCGTAATAAATAAAGTTGTAATATAAATTTTTTTCCAAAAAAATTTCCAACTTTATTCTTATCAGATTACTATTTTATTTTGGTAACCTTACAACTTTTAATAAAACACAAAACTCTCGTGTTACATTTTGTCGTAAAAAAAAAAATGGTATTACAACTTTTTTCGATTTTTTTTAGTGGCATCGTTCGCGCTACCAATTTAGAAAACATCGGAAATGAAGACAAGACAGTTTTTCGTGTGGTTGCCTGTCCGAAGAGTACACGTTTTATTGTACGTAGAAAACACGATGTGAAACATGGAGACACACGAATATAAAACGCTCCACAAAGACAAAATAATTGACTGTAAGAAAGATCACGAGGTTTCTATACAAACAAACGGTGTAACGTTACATCTTATCGAGCAAAAAAATAACATCGTAAACGTCAAGGCTGCTCGCTCAGCTAGCATGGCAGTTTATTTTTGTACAACCTTTGAACGTTTATTCGCTCACATTACGGATTCCAAAGCGACCCGAAGTTGTGCTTTTACGTCAAAATAAAGTTTTGTATGTCGGAACATTTTGGCCTTTGAACTGTTAGCTTCTACGCTAACTGTTTGCCGACTAAGCTAGCTAGCTGTTGTGCCGCTAAAATGAGCTAAGCAGCTGTGCTCGGCGATAATTCCCCGTCTTGTGCTAAATGAGAACGTAGTTTGGGAAAACGATATGTCGTGGCTAATATTTTCGTAGTTAGCGTGGTTTATTTAAAGTGCAAAGGACAGAGGCGCTACAGTAGAACACGACGACACGCACGCTAGCTTATGTCGCTGAAGCAACGTCAAAGTTGTCGGATAAATTACGTTAAAAAGTGCCGTTAAAAAAAAACAAATGTAAACGTGATTACGAAAAAGAGTAGATGCAAAAACTCTGTGGAAGATCGTGAATAGCTAGCTAGCTCGCATAGCGGGTTTAGTGGGTTGAATTGGAGTACTGCTTCAGTATTAAAAGCGCTACTTTGTCGGAAGTTAACACGGAATGTTTGTGCCTCCAGCAGGTGGCGCCACACGCCAGCTAACGAAGGTGGTTATCATACTTGGAGACGTCTAGAAGGTCTGGTCGTCGTTACAGGACTCGGTGGCGTGGCCGAACGCCTCGCAGATGTCGCAGTACGGCCGCTCGTCGGCCCGGTTGCCGCGGTAACTGGAGTGCGGCACGGCGTCGGGGCTCTGCGCCTGCGTGGGACAATCCTCCGTGTCGTGGCGGTCGAAGCAGTCGCAGATGTCGCAGAAGAGACGCGGCGTGCTCTTCTTCTCGCGCCTGCACGCCGCCGGCTGCTCCGCGCTGGTGGAAAGAACACCACAAATACTCACGTTAAATACTCACGTTACCAAGAAAACTACGTTGAGCTGCTTACGTTTATTTCAAATCACCACTCAAATTTCTTAGTTTGTTCTGACATGTTAAAGAACTTAACAGAAGTGGATGTAACGAAAGTAACGTTACTCAATCTAGCGTACTGAACGTAACGTACGTGACTGAACATAACCTAGCATATTGAACATAACGTGACTGAATAAAACGTAACGTTACACAATCTAGTGTACTGAACGTAACATGATTTAACATAAGGTAAGGTACGTGACTAAACATAATTTAACGTTACATAATCTAGCCTACTGAATGTAACGTGACTGAATGTAACATGACTGAACATTACGTAACGTTACATAACCTAGCATATTGAACATAACGTGACTGAATAAAACGTAACGTTACATAATCTAGCGTACTGAACGCAACGTGATTGAACATAACGTAACGTACGTGACTGAACATAATCTAACGTGACTGAACATAACGTAACATCACATAATCTAGCGTACTTAATGTAACGTGACTGAATGTAACATGCCTGAACATTACGTAACGTTACATAACCTAGCATATTGAACATAACGTGACTGAATAAAACGTAACGTTACATAATCTAGCGTACTGAACGTAACAGGATTTAACATAACGTAACATACGTGGCTGAACATAATCTAACGTTACATGATCTAGCGTACTTAATGTAACGTGACTGAATGTAACATGACCGAACATTACGTAACGTTACATGACCTAGCATATTGAACATAACGTGACTGAATAAAACGTAACGTTACATAATCTAGCGTACTGAACGTAACGGGATTTAACATAACGTAACATACTTGGCTGAACATAATCTAACGTTACATAATCTAGCGTACTGAACATAACGTGACTGAATAAAACGTAACGTTACATAATCTAGCGTACTGAACGTAACGGGATTTAACATAACGTAACATACGTGGCTGAACATAATCTAACGTTACATAATCTTGTGTACTGAACATAACGTGACTGAGCATAACGTAACATTACACAATCTAGTGTACTGAATGTAACGTGATTTAACATAATGTAACATACGTGGCTGAATATAATCTAACGTGACAGAACATAATTTAACGTTACATAATCTAGCCTACTGAATGTAACGTGACTGAATGTAACGTGACTGAACATAATCTAACATTACATAATCTAGCGTACTGAACATAACATGACTGAATAAAACGTAACGTTACATAATCTTGTGTACTGAACGTAACGTGACTGAACATAACGTAACATTACAAAATCTAGCGTACTGAATGTAACGAGACTGAATAAAACGTAACATTACATAATCTAGTGTACTGAACGTGACGTTATACTATCACGTGACTGAACGTAACGTTACATACTATCACGTGACTGAACGTAACATAACGTTACATACAATCATTTGACTGAACGTAATGTTACATACTATCACGTGACTGAACGTAACGCTACATACTATCACGTGACTGAACGTAACGTTACATAGTATCACGTGACTGAACGTAAGGTTACATACCATCACGTGACTGAACGTAACGTTACAAAAAGTAACGTGACTGAACGTAAGGTTACATACTATCACGTGACTGAACGTAAGATTACATACTATCACGTGACTGAACGCAAGGTTACATACTATCACGTGACTGAACGCAAGGTTACATACTATCACGTGACTGAACGCAAGGTTACATACTATCACGTGACTGAACGTAAGGTTACATACTATAACGTGACTGAACGTAAGGTTACATACTATCACGTGACTAAACGTAAGGTTACATACTATCACGTGACTGAACGTAAGGTTACATACTATCACGTGACTGAACGTAACGTTACATACTATCACGTGACTGAATGTAACGTTACATACTATCACGTGACTGAACGTAAGGTTACATACTATCACGTGACTGAACGTAACGTTACATACTATCACGTGACTGAACGTAACGTTACATACTATCACATGACTGAATGTAACGTTACAAAAAGTAACGTCACGGAACGTAACGTTACATACTATCACGTGACTGAACGTAACGTTACAAAAAGTTACGTGACTCAACGTAACGTTACAAAAAGTTACGTGACTCAACGTAACGTTTCAAAAAGTTACGTGACTGAACGTAACGTTACAAATAGTTACGTGACTGAATGTAACATTACATACTATCACGTGACTGAACGTAACGTTACAAAAAGTTACGTGACTCAACGTAATGTTACAAAAAGTTAAGTGACTCAACGTAACGTTTCAAAAAGTTACGTGACTGAACGTAATGTTACAAATAGTTACGTGACTGAACGTAACGTTACATACTATCACGTGACTGAACGTAACGTTACATACTATCACGTGACTGAGCGTAACGTTACATACTATCACATGACTGAATGTAACGTTACGAAAAGTAACGTGACTGAACGTAACGTTACATACTATCACGTGACTGAACGTAACATACCATCACGTGACTGAGCGTAGTGTTACATACTATCACGTGACGGAATGTAACGTTACAAAAAGTAACGTGACTGAACGTAACGTTACATACTATCACGTGACTGAACATAACGTTACATACTATCACGTGATAGTATGTAAGGTTACAAAAAGTAACATTACATACTATCACGTGACTGAACGTAACGTTACAAAAAGTAACGTTACATACTATCACGTGACTGAACGTAACGTTACAAAAAGTAACGTTACATACTATCACGTGACTGAACGTAAGGTTACAAAAAGTAACGTGACTGAACGTTTGCTGTGTTTGCTTCTCACCCGTCGTCGTTCCCGTTGAACTCTGCCAAGGCCAACTTCTTCAGTTTGACCTTCAGTTCTTCGTTCTTGCGCTGCAGGTCCACGATGACGCTATTGAGGAAGTTGATCTGATGAAGGAGACACATCCAACATGTCACCTAAACACTTCTGTTGCACAGCTTCCTGTCAAGATGGCGTCACCTGGCCCTCCGCAAACTCCTTCTCCTCCCTCAGCTGCTCCAGCGCCGCCTCGCCTGCGTGGAAAGGGGGCGTGTCAGCAGCAAAAAGACACAATGACACGTTCTCGCCAGGACGCGGAGGTCTCCTCACCTGAGAGCTCCGCCTCCAGCCCGCCGCTGTCTTCCGAGGCCGAGCGTGCCGCCAGCCTGCGGACGCGCTCCTGCAGCTGCGCCTTGTCCCGCTCCAGCGTCTCCACGGCCGACTGCAGCGTCTCGGCCACCGCCTTCTCGCCTCGCAGCACGGCCACCTGGCGAGGGGCGGAGTCACCGCATTTAATCTGACGATTTCATCATCATCATCGTCGTCATGGCGCCGCGTGCACACGCACCTCGTTCCGCAGCGTCTCCAGCTCGCGGTCTTTGTCCGAGTCCCGTCGCTCCGAGTCCTGATTGGACATTTTCTCTCTGCGGGGGGGCAGCAGAATGATGCGTTCAATGACCGTCGTCATGTGAACACTTCATTAGGTACACGCATCTATTGAGACCCAGACTTCCTGTCAGAAACCATACTGGCAGTTTGGTGCAGATCTGGATAAAGGTGCATACTTTCCCTTGTTAGCGGCCATTTTGCTCAGTTGGCTTAATTATAATATTGACGTATGCAAAGTAGCACACAGTCGTGAAGTCGTCTTACGTTACGTTTTTGTCACGTTGCGTAAAGTCCCATTACACTATCACGTTACATCACGTCACGTTACGTCAAGTCCCGTGACTTTGAGTCGCATGACATTGTTACAGTACGCCATGTCACGTCGCGTTACATACATCGCATCGCGTTATGTGAAGTCTCGTTACATTAGGTCCCGTTGTTACGTCATGGTGCATTATGTTTTGTCACATTACGTTACATTTTGTCGCTTTACATTACGTCTGAATTCGTTATGTTACATTACGTTATTGTCACATCGCGTTGCGTTATGTTAAGTCTCGTTACATTAGGTCCCGTTGTTACGTTATGCTGCATTACGTTTTGTCACATTACGTCACGTGTTGTCGCTTTACATTACGTCACGATTCGTCATGTTACATTACATTACATCGCGTTGCGTTATGTTAAGTCACTTTGTTGAGTCTCGTTACATTAGGTCCCGTCATGTCACATCACGTAACATTACGTTACGTTTTGTCACATTATGCGAAGCCACGTTACATTACGTTACGATTCATTATAGTACGTCACGTTACGTTTTGTCCCATTACACTATCACGTCACGTTACGTCAAGTCCCGTGACATTGTTACAGTACGCCATGTCACGTCACGTTACATCGCATCGCGTTATGTGAAGTCTCGTTACATTAGGTCCCGTTGTTACGTCATGTTGCATTATGTTGTCGCATTACGTTACATCACGATTCGTCATGTTACATTACATTACATCACGTTGCGTTATGTTAAGTCGCTTTGTTGAGTCCCGTTACATTAGGTCCCGTCATGTCACATCACGTTGCGTTACGTCGCATTACATTACGTTTTGTCACATTATGTTACGGCATGTTACATTACATTACGTCACATTACAATTTGTCACGTTGCGTAAAGTCCCATTACACTATCACGTTACGTCACGTCGAGTCCTGTGACTTTGAGTCGCATGACATTGTTACAGTACACCATGTCACGTCACGTCGAGTCCCGTGACTATGAGTCGCATGACATTGTTACAGTACGCCATGTCACGTCACGTTACGTCAAGTCTGATGACTTTGAGTCGCATGACATTGTTACAGTACGCCATGTCACGTCACGTTACATACATCGCATCGCGTTATGTGAAGTCTCGTTACATTAGGTCCTGTTACGTCATGGTACATTACATTTTGACACATTATGTTACGTTTTGTCGCTTTACATTACGTCCGAATTTGTTATGTTACATTACGTTATTGTCACATCGCGTTGCGTTATGTTAAGTCGCTTTGTTGAGTCTCATTACATTAGGTCCCGTTATGTCACATCACGTTACATTACGTCACATAACGCTACGTTTTGTCACATTGTGTTACGCCACGTTACATTACGTCGTGATTCATTATATTACGTCACGTTACGTTTTGTCATGTTGCGTAAAGTCCCATTACACTATCACGTTACGTTACGTCGTGTTACGTCGAGTGCCGTGACTTTGAGTCACATGACATTGTTACAGTACGCCATGTCACGTCACGTTACATCGCATTATTTTAAGTCTCGTTACATTAGGTCCCGTTGTTACGTCATGTTGCATTACGTTTTGTCACATTACGTTACGTTTTGTTGCTTTACATTACGTCTCAATTCGTTATGTTACATTACGTTATTGTCACATCGCGTTGCGTTATGTTAAGTCGCTTTGTTGAGTCTTGTTACATTAGGTCCCGTCATGTCACATCACGTTACATTACGTCACATAACGCTACGTTTTGTCACATTATGTTACGCCACGTTACATTACGTCGCGATTCATTATATTACGTCACGTTACGTTTTGTCACGTTGCGTAAAGTCCCATTACACTATCACGTTACGTTACGTCGAGTGCCGTGACTTTGAGTCGCATGACATTGTTACAGTACGCCATGTCACGTCACGTTACATACATCGCATCGCGTCATGTGAAGTCTCGTTACATTAGGTGCCGTTGTTACGTCTTGTTGCATTACGTTTTGTCACATTACGTTACATTTTGTCGCTTTACATTACGACTCGATTCGTTATGTTAAGTCGCTTTGTTGAGTCTCGTTACATTAGGTCTTGTCATGTCACATCACGTTACATTACGTCACATAACGTTACGTTTTGTCACATTATGGTACGCCACGTTACATTACGTCACGATTCATTATATTACGTCACGTTACGTAAAGTCCCATTACACTATCACGTCACGTTGCGTAAAATCCCGTGACTTTGAGTCGCATGACATTGCTACAGTACGCCATGTCACGTCACGTTACATTGCATCGCGTTATGTGAAGTCTGGTTACATTTGGTCCCGTTGTTAACTCTCGTTACATTAGGTCCCATTGTTACGTCATGTTGCATTACGTTTTGTCGCTTTACATTACGTCACGATTCGTTATGTTACATTATGTCATGTCACATCACGTTGCGTTGTTAAGTCGCTTTGTTGAGTCTCGTTACATTAGGTCCCGTTATGTATCACGTTACATTACGTTACATTTTGTCACATTATGTTACGCCACGTTACATTACGTCACGATTCCTTATATTACGTCACGTTACGTTTTGTCACGTTGCGTAAAGTCCCATTACACTATCACGTTACATCACGTCACGTTACGTCGTGTTACATCAAGTCCCGTGACTTTGAGTCGCATGACATTGTTACAGTACGCCATGTCACGTCACGTTATGTTAAGTCTCGTTACATTAGGTCCCGTTGTTACGTCATGTTGCATTACGTTTTGTCGCTTTACATTACGTCACGATTCGTTATGTTACATTACGTCATGTCACATTGCGTTACATAGCGTTGCGTTATGTAAAGTCGCTTTGTTGAGTCCCGTTACATTAGATCCCGTTATGTCACATCACGTTGCGTCACATTTCGTTACATTTTTGTCACGTTGCGTAAAGTCCCATTACACTATCACGTTACATCACGTCACGTTACGTCGTGTTACATCAAGTCCCGTGACTTTGAGTCGCATGACATTGTTACAGTACGCCATGTCACGTCACGTTACATCGCATCGCGTTATGTTAAGTCTCGTTACATTAGGTCCCGTTGTTACGTCATGTTACGTTTTATCACGTTGCGTAAAGTCCCATTACACTATCACGTTACATCACGTCACGTTACATCAAGTCCCGTGACTTTGAGTCGCATGACATTGTTACAGTACGCCATGTCACGTCACGTTACATCGCATCGCGTTATGTTAAGTCTCATTACATTAGGTCCCGTTGTTACGTCATGTTGCCTTACGTTTTGTCGCTTTACATTACGTCACGATTCGTTATGCTACATTACGTCATGTCACATTGCGTTACATCGCGTTGCGTTATGTAAAGTCGCTTTGTTGAGTCCCGTTACATTAGATCCCGTTATGTCACATCACGTTGCGTCACATTTCGTTACATTTTTGTCACGTTGCGTAAAGTCCCATTACACTATCACGTTACATCACGTTACATCGTGTTACATCAAGTCCCGTGACTTTGAGTCGCATGACATTGTTACAGTACGCCATGTCACGTCACGTTACATCGCATCGCGTTATGTTAAGTCTCGTTACATTTGGTCCCGTTGTTACATCATGTTACGTTTTATCACGTTGCGTAAAGTCCCATTACACTATCACGTTACATCACGTCACGTTACGTCGTGTTACATCAAGTCCCGTGACTTTGAGTCGCATGACATTGTTACAGTACGCCATGTCACGTCACGTTACATCGCATCGCGTTATGTTAAGTCTCATTACATTAGGTCCCGTTGTTACGTCATGTTGCCTTACGTTTTGTCGCTTTACATTACGTCACGATTCGTTATGCTACATTACGTCATGTCACATTGCGTTACATCGCGTTGCGTTATGTAAAGTCGCTTTGTTGAGTCCCGTTACATTAGATCCCGTTATGTCACATCACGTTGCGTCACATTTCGTTACATTTTTGTCACGTTGCGTAAAGTCCCATTACACTATCACGTCACGTCACATTACGTCAAGTCCCGTGACTTTGAGTCAGGACCAGACTCCCCTACAGGCGACCTTTTCTTTGAGCTGTTTTGTAACAAAGGCGATGGCTGTTTACGACCCCTCTCCCTTAGAAATAGCTGTTGCAATGTAATCAGGGAAAGTCCAAATAAAAGAGGCGTACAATCTTTCGTCAGAGCGTGTTGGGAGACTGTGCAGGAGTACAGCCCAGACGTTTCTCCTCAATTGAGCCAAATTTAACTCTGTCTCTGTTTGATTCCTTGCTTCTTGTCTTGTTTAATAGATGTCATCAGTGTTTGAACTTGAACATGGGTGTGACAAATATGAATGTTTAAATCATTGCCTGGCGGCCGCAGTTTGACCCTGGAACAGATCATCTCCACGATTCCCTGTGGGGGAAACAAAACAATATTTCCCACCAGGATGGAGATGCTTAGCTTAAAGAGGAACAGTCTTGGCGCCGCTGACAAGGGACAGGAAGTAGTAGCCTCTGTCGCTTTAACGCACGTCTGAGCGCAGCTGTTCTCTTTGCCGCGACAAAGCCGCATTGATTCCACATCAGCGCGCGCACACACACACACACACGAACACACACACACACACGCGGTGATGTCATAGCCAGGCGCTGCAAGGAGGACACGCTCAGCGATTACATAACAGCTGTGATGCAAACAGGAAGTGTTGTCTTCATGTCAGGACAATACAACCAATCACGTCCCATCTGGAGCGATGACATCACAGCTTGAGCTGCGGAAGGAAAACGTGCGCACACACACACACACACACACACGCGCTAAAAATAAAGCGAACGTCAGGGCAGAACAGAACTTCACCGTTAAATCCTATTTTCTCTTCAAATGGTCCATGTTAGAAACACCTTCAATGGAACTCACTAATTTAAATTATTTAACCATTTTAAAATATTTTCATTATTATTATTTTTGTTATTGCATCACACTGCCAGCTGTTTCGAACATTTTGCTGCTATATGGAGTGAAAGGTCACGCGGTCACTGTATTTATGTGTAATGCCAGCTGGCACCACCAGGGGGCGGTGTGTGTGTGTGTACATGGCATCTGTAAAGCTCCCTACTTTTTCATCCCACTTGAAAAGGGTCCATTGCAGATAAAAAGTCCCCTGGTCTAAGGGAGGCCCGGCCCTCTCTGCAGTTGAGTGAGACTCACATTTCCCTGCGCAGGAGGTGCTGCTGCTCCTGGGACAGACTGAGGTCCTCCTGGTATTTGGAATTCTGCTGTTTCAAAGCGTCCAGCTGCACAAAACCAGGAAAGTCACCATGAATAAGATATGCTGATGAAGTGGCTTTAATCTCAATCTTCTGACAAGCATTTAGAATACAAGTGCTATTATTTGTGTACTTCCCAATCGCATTAATTGAGCGACGCGACAGAAGCGTCTAAAAATAAAACCACAGCTCTAAACGAGTCATTAATTAATGAGGACTTTCACTTTAACCAGGCGGACGAACACGTGCGCTTCTTTTTTTGTGCACGTTTTCTGTTTCATCTGCAGGCATCACTTCTTCCTCAAAGTGTGTTGGGTCGTTGTGCACATCATGATTTCATACGATTCCCATTCAAGGATTCGATTCAGAATCGATTCTAGATTCAAAGCGATTCTTGCAATGTATTATTTGGTATAATAATTATAATGAAAAACAGGTTACAGGTTAGAAAAGGTATATATATACATATATTTTTTTTTTATATAAAAAATTTACATATAAATATGTATTTTTAATAAAAAATATATTTTTCGTTAAAATATATTTTTTATTAAAAAATATATGCTATTTATATTTTATTGTATATCTTATGTAGTATTTATTTATTTATTTTACCTTATCTATTCTCTTATTTATCTTTAATATATTTTGTTAGATTGAATCTAAGTTTGCATATATTCATGTGTGTCTATATTTGTTGTGACAATTACCTTGGAGTTAAGTGGGTGGGTATTGTAAGGGGTGGGGTTTATTATGTTACATATTGTAAAATGTGCAGATACCTCAACTTGCTGTTGCCATGATCCATCACACTGTACTGTCTGCAAAATTCAATAAAAATATTTGGGAAAAAAAAAAATATATATATGCTATTATTAAATGTACAAAAAATAATATATTTATTGTTTTTCAAAACATTACATTTTCAAAAATAATTTTTTATTTTTTTTAAGAATTGTTTTAAAATAAAAAATGTATTTCTAATAACAAATATTAAAAGATATATGTTTTTAAATAAAAAAAATAAAACAATTTAATTTAAAAAATATATTTTATTTTAAAAAATAATAATAATAATAAATTTTTTTTCATAAGTTTAAATTTTTAAAAAGATAAAAAAATATTTATTTATTAAAAATATTTTTTTAATAAAATATAGATATTTTTATTAAAACATTGTTTTATTAAAAATATTTTTTTATTAAATCTATTTTTTAATAAAACATATTAAAAATATTTTTATGAATCATAAATCGATTAATGAATCAATTTATGAATCTAAATAGATTGAGATTCATAAATCTAAATCGATTTATGACTTTGATTTATGAATCTAAATCATAAATCGATTAATTTACGATTTGGATTAATTCATTCATCTAAATCGATTCTTCATTTTTGAAAATTATGAATCGATTTAGAATGGGAATATATAAGAATCGCAATTCGAATGTGAATCGATTACTTTGTGCCCCTGTATCATTTACCCATCACTAGTATTTTCTGGGATGCACACAAAAATCGTAATTCTTAATTATCCCGATTCTAAATCGATTCATAATTTTCAAAAATCCATAATTTTTTATATTTGTTATAAGAATTCCTTTTTCAACAACGTTTTCAGGCCGACTCCATGCAACCAGAAATAGATTTTCTAGCCCCTATTTACCCTTTGGCCCCAAAATGGTCCCTCTCAATGTGAAATATATTTTTTTCTTAAACTTTCGATGAAGTCTTAAGACAATAGTTTTTATTTGACCTTTTGAAAAATAAAATTGTCAGGAACACGCAAAATATGCAATATTTATCCATATTTGCCCTATATACCCCCACCAAAAAACAAGGTATGAAGTGAAATTTTTGGAATATAATTTGTCAAACTATTTTTTATTAAAATATATTTATTAATAAAAAAATAATTTTTATTAAAAACTATATTTTTTTACATTAAAAACTATATTTTTATATTAAAAAAATACATGTTTTATTTAAAAATAAAATTATTGAAAAATATTTTTTTTTATAAAAAATATATATTAAAAATAGATTTTAATTAATCTAAATCGATTTAGATTCATGAATCAATTTATGAATCTAAATCAAAAATCATGAATTAATGATCCATCATTTTTGAAAATTATGAATCGATTTAGAATCCATTTTAGAATCGGAAGGAATAAGAATCGAGATTCGAATGTGAATCGATTATTTTGTGCACCTGTATCATTTACCCATCACTAGTATTTTCTGGGATGCACAAAAAAAAACAATTTACATCTGAATCACGATTCTTAATTATCCCGAATTTTCAATTTTTTTTATTTTTTTTTAAAGAATCATTTGTCAACGTTTTTAGGCCATCTTCGAGACAACCAGTGTAAAAATATAAATGTGAAATATATTTTTAAGTCTTTAGACAATATTTTTTATGACCTTTCAAAAAATAAAATAGACAGGAACACGCAAAATATGCAATATTTATGCATATCTGCATCATATACCCCACCAAAAAACAAGGTACAAAGTGGATTATTTGGAATAAATGTTGTATGACAGCTTTGACACAAACTGTGAAAAAATGCAGATGAAATCCCTCATCGTGATTAAAATGTAAACGTAATTATTATGGCTGCACAAAAAAAAAAACGATTCACTTCCGAATCAAGATTCTTATTCATCTATGTTTCAAAAATCATTAGTCTTTTTTTATAAATCAAATACATTTTGGAACTTTACACATGGTAATGTTGCTTTGCTAATTCTGCGGGTATGAACAGCAGTGGAATTGAAAAAGTGGAATTGTGTTGTATTCCAGCCTCGATACAGAGCTGTGAAAATGAACGCGTTAATGGCGATTAATCCATCATCATGATTAATTAATTAATTAATTAACTCATCTGAATGACTCAAAATTGTATTAGCGTTGCAGCAAAATGTTGATTTTCTCCACGGTAATTTTAGTACACGAAAAAAATCACGCATCATGCAAAAAGAGTGCATTTGAAATATAACGTGGCTAAAACAAAAGTAGTCATTCATGCGCATCATCACTTGAAATATAATGTGGCTAAAACAAAAGTAGTCATTCACGTGCATCATCACTAGAAATATAACGTGGCTAAAACAAAAGTAGTCATTCTTGTGCATCATCACTTGAAATATAACATGGCTAAAACAAAAGTAGTCATTCATGGGCATCATCACTTGAAATATAACGTGGCTAAAACAAAAGTAGTCATTCATGTGCATCATCACTAGAAAATATAACGTGGCTAAAACCAAAGTAGTCATTCATGCGCATCATCACTTGAAATATAACGTGGCTAAAACAAAAGTTGTCATTCATGTGCATCATCACTAGAAATATAACGTGGCTAAAACAAAAGTAGTCATTCATGTGCATCGTCACTTGAAATATAACGTGGCTAAAACAAAAGTAGTCATTCATGTGCATCATCACTAGAAATATAACGTGGCTAAAACAAAAATAGTCATTCATGTGCATCGTCACTTGAAATATAACATGGCTAAAACAAAAGTAGTCATTCATGTGCATCATCACTAGAAATATAACGTGGCTAAAACAAAAGTAAATAATAATAAATAAATGATAAATGGGTTATACTTGTATAGCGCTTTTCTACCTTTAAGGTACTCAAAGCGCTTTGACAGTATTTCCACATTCACCCATTCACACACACATTCACACACTGATGGCGGGAGCTGCCATACAAGGCGCTAACCAGCACCCATCAGGAGCAAGGGTGAAGTGTCTTGCCCAAGGACACAACGGACGTGCCTAGGATGGTAGAAGGTGGGGATTGAACCCCAGTAACCAGCAACCCTCCGATTGCTGACACAGCCACTCTACCAACTTCGCCACGCCGCCCCTTAGTAGTCATTCATGTGCATCATCACTTGAAATATAACGTGGCTAAAACAAAAGTAGTCATTCATGTGCATTATCACTTGAAATATAACGTGGCTAAAACAAAGGTAGTTATTCATGTGCATCATCACTAGAAATATAACGTGGCTAAAACAAAAGTAGTCATTCTTGTGCATCATCACTTGAAATTTAACGTGGCTAAAACAAAAGTAGTCATTCATGTGCATCATCACTTGAAATATAACGTGGCTAAAACAAAAGTAGTCATTCATGTGCATCATCACTTGAAATATAACGTGGCTAAAACAAAAGTAGTCATTCATGTGCATCGTCACTAGAAATATAACGTGGCTAAAACAAAAGTAGTCATTCTTGTGCATCATCACTTGAAATATAATGTGGCTAAAACAAAAGTAGTCATACATGGGCATCATCACTTGAAATATAACGTGGCTAAAACAAAAGTAGTCATGTGCATCATCACTTGAAATATAACGTGGCTAAAACAAAAGTAGTCATTCATGTGCATCATCACTAGAAATATAACGTGGCTAAAACAAAAGTAGTCATTCTTGTGCATCATCACTTGAAATTTAACGTGGCTAAAACAAAAGTAGTCATTCATGTGCATCATCACTTGAAATATAACATGGCTAAAACAAAAGTAGTCATTCATGGGCATCATCACTTGAAATATAACGTGGCTAAAACAAAAGTAGTCATTCATGTGCATCATCACTAGAAATATAACGTGGCTAAAAAAAAAGTAGTCATTCTTGTGCATCATCACTTGAAATATAACGTGGCTAAAACAAAAGTAGTCATTCATGTGCATCGTCACTTGAAATATAACGTGGCTAAAACAAAAGTAGTCATTCATGTGCATCGTCACTTGAAATATAACGTGGCTAAAACAAAAGTAGTCATTCTTGTGCATCATCACTTGAAATATAACGTGGCTAAAACAAAAGTAGTCATTCATGTGCATCATCACTTGAAATATAACGTGGCTAAAACAAAAGTAGTCATTCATGTGCATCGTCACTAGAAATATAACGTGGCTAAAACAAAAGTAGTCATTCATGTGCATCATCACTTGAAATATAACGTGGCTAAAACAAAAGTAGTCATTCATGTGCATCATCACTAGAAATATAACGTGGCTAAAACAAAAGTAGTCATTCATGTGCATCGTCACTTGAAATATAACGTGGCTAAAACAAAAGTAGTCATTCATGTGCATCGTCACTAGAAATATAACGTGGCTAAAACAAAAGTAGTTATTCATGTGCATCGTCACTAGAAATATAACGTGGCTAAAACAAAAGTAGTCATTCTTGTGCATCATCACTTGAAATATAACGTGGCTAAAACAAAAGTAGTCATTCATGTGCATCATCACTTGAAATATAACGTGGCTAAAACAAAAGTAGTCATTCATGTGCATCGTCACTAGAAATATAACGTGGCTAAAACAAAAGTAGTCATTCTTGTGCATCATCACTTGAAATATAATGTGGCTAAAACAAAAGTAGTCATTCATGGGCATCATCACTTGAAATATAACGTGGCTAAAACAAAAGTAGTCATTCGTGTGCATCATCACTAGAAATATAACGTGGCTAAAACAAAAGTAGTCATTCTTGTGCATCATCACTTGAAATATAACGTGGCTAAAACAAAAGTAGTCATTCATGTGCATCATCAATTGAAATATAACGTGGCTAAAACAAAAGTAGTCATTCATGTGCATCGTCACTTGAAATATAACGTGGCTAAAACAAAAGTAGTCATTCATGTGCATCATCACTAGAAATATAACGTGGCTAAAACAAAAGTAGTCATTCTTGTGCATCATCACTTGAAATTTAACATGGCTAAAACAAAAGTAGTCATTCATGTGCATCATCACTTGAAATATAACATGGCTAAAACAAAAGTAGTCATTCATGGGCATCATCACTTGAAATATAACGTGGCTAAAACAAAAGTAGTCATTCATGTGCATCATCACTAGAAATATAACATGGCTAAAACAAAAGTAGTCATTCTTGTGCATCATCACTTGAAATATAACGTGGCTAAAACAAAAGTAGTCATTCATGTGCATCGTCACTTGAAATATAACGTGGCTAAAACAAAAGTAGTCATTCATGTGCATCGTCACTTGAAATATAACGTGGCTAAAACAAAAGTAGTCATTCTTATGCATCATCACTTGAAATATAACGTGGCTAAAACAAAAGTAGTCATTCATGTGCATCATCACTTGAAATATAACGTGGCTAAAACAAAAGTAGTCATTCATGTGCATCATCACTTGAAATATAACATGGCTAAAACAAAAGTAGTCATTCATGGGCATCATCACTTGAAATATAACGTGGCTAAAACAAAAGTAGTCATTCATGTGCATCATCACTAGAAATATAACGTGGCTAAAACAAAAGTAGTCATTCTTGTGCATCATCACTTGAAATATAACGTGGCTAAAACAAAAGTAGTCATTCATGTGCATCATCACTTGAAATATAACATGGCTAAAACAAAAGTAGTCATTCATGGGCATCATCACTTGAAATATAACGTGGCTAAAACAAAAGTAGTCATTCATGTGCATCATCACTAGAAATATAACGTGGCTAAAACAAAAGTAGTCATTCTTGTGCATCATCACTTGAAATATAACGTGGCTAAAACAAAAGTAGTCATTCATGTGCATCGTCACTAGAAATATAACGTGGCTAAAACAAAAGTAGTCATTCATGTGCATCATCACTTAAAATATAACGTAGCTAAAACAAAAGTAGTCATTCATGTGCATCGTCACTAGAAATATAACGTGGCTAAAACAAAAGTAGTCATTCATGTGCATCATCACTTGAAATATAACGTGGCTAAAACAAAAGTAGTCATTCATGTGCATCGTCACTAGAAATATAACGTGGCTAAAACAAAAGTAGTCATTCTTGTGCATCATCACTTGAAATATAATGTGGCTAAAACAAAAGTAGTCATTCATGGGCATCGTCACTTGAAATATAACGTGGCTAAAACAAAAGTAGTCATTCATGTGCATCGTCACTTGAAATATAACGTGGCTAAAACAAAAGTAGTCATTCATGTGCATCGTCACTAGAAATATAACGTGGCTAAAACAAAAGTAGTCATTCATGTGCATCGTCACTTGAAATATAACGTGGCTAAAACAAAAGTAGTCATTCATGTGCATCGTCACTAGAAATATAACGTGGCTAAAACAAAAGTAGTCATTCATGTGCATCGTCACTTGAAATATAACGTGGCTAAAACCAAAGTAGTCATTCATGTGCATCGTCACTAGAAATATAACGTGGCTAAAACAAAAGTAGTCATTCATGTGCATCGTCACTTAAAATATAACGTAGCTAAAACAAAAGTAGTCATTCATGTGCAACGTCACTAGAAATATAACGTGGCTAAAACAAAAGTAGTCATTCATGTGCATCGTCACTTGAAATATAACGTGGCTAAAACAAAAGTAGTCATTCATGTGCATCGTCACTAGAAATATAACGTGGCTAAAACAAAAGTAGTCATTCATGTGCATCGTCACTTGAAATATAACGTGGCTAAAACAAAAGTAGTCATTCATGTGCATCGTCACTAGAAATATAACGTGGCTAAAACAAAAGTAGTCATTCATGTGCATCGTCACTTGAAATATAACGTGGCTAAAACCAAAGTAGTCATTCATGTGCATCATCACATCTTATCGGACCAGACATAGAGCCAAGTCTCTGCCGATGGTGAGGCTGTTTTGTATTTCTATACGTCAAGTAAACGTGTGTCTGCAGGCGTACGTCAGAAGAGCGACTGAGTCGTCTATTGAAAAGTCAGACCTAACAAAAAAGCGGGACGTACACGTTGGGTCCCCCGAGGTGTGGTGAGGACTAAAGAAGCGAGGGTTTGTACCTGGTAGCCAGGAGAATACACAGAGTAAGCGCGATGCAGCGCCGCCGCCGCCACGTCCATGCCTGCACCCGGAGCTCCACCGCTAAACGCCTCCTTGCTGCTCTGTCTTGTGATGTCACCGAGCACCCTCTCTCTCCCTCCCTCTCGCTTGCTCACTCCGGCTCCCATTATGTAAGCGCCACTATGCCCCCCCCCTTTCTCCCAGCTGTTCTACCACCAAGTGTGCACAGGCACTCGGCGTCAATCAGCTCGCACTGAAACATCCAAACATGACCGAGTCAGAAGTCCCTCAATCAAGTCACAGAATGTTCTGGAAAAAGACACCTATTAAGTTGAACAAACGATCAAAAAGGCAAACATTGTGACCAAAGTGGTGAAGATGTATTTTCAGTTGCACTTTCATTTTTTGGCAGTTTATCTAAGCAATATTATTTATTTATGAATTTAGTTAGAATGTATTTTTTTAGCACTGCATAATTGGATGTAAATTCATATATCATCACTTTTTACGAGTCATAATTGGATGTAAATTCATATATAATCACTTTTTATGAGTCATAATTGGATGTAAATTCATTTATCATCACTTTTTACGAGTCATAATTGGATGTAAATTCACATATAATCACTTTTTATGAGTCATAATTGGATGTACATTTATTTATCATCACTTTTTACGAGTCATAATTGGATGTAAATTCATATATAATCACTTTTTACGAGTCATAATTGGATGTAAATTCATATATAATCACTTTTTATGAGTCATAATTGGATGTAAATTCATTTATCATCACTTTTTACGAGTCATAATTGGATGTAAATTCACATATAATCACTTTTTATGAGTCATAATTGGATGTACATTCATTTATCATCACTTTTTACGAGTCATAATTGGATGTAAATTCATATATAATCACTTTTTACGAGTCATAATTGGATGTAAATTCATTTGTCATCACTTTTTATGAGTCATAATTGGATGTAAATTCATATATCATCACTTTTTATGAGTCATAATTGGAAATCATTTCATTTATCATCACTTTTTACGAGTCATAATTGGAAATAATTTCATTTATCAGCACTTTTTAGGAGTCATAATTGGATGTAAATTCATTTATAATCACTTTTTACGAGTCATAATTGGATGTAAATTCATATTTAATCACTTTTTACGAGTCATAATTGGATGTAAATTCATTTATCATCACTTTTTATGAGTCATAATTGGATGTAAATTCATTTATCGTCACTTTTTATGAGTCATAATTGGATGTAAATTCATTTATTGTCACTTTTTATGAGTCATAATTGGATGTAAATTCATATATAATCACTTTTTACGAGTAATAATTGGATGTAAATTCATTTATCATCACTTTTTATGAGTCATAATTGGATGTAATTTCATTTATCAGCACTTTTTAGGAGTCATAATTGGATGTAAATTCATTTATAATCACTTTTTACGAGTCATAATTGGATGTAAATTCATATTTAATCACTTTTTACGAGTCATAATTGGATGTAAATTCATTTATCATCACTTTTTATGAGTCATAATTGGATGTAAATTCATTTATCGTCACTTTTTATGAGTCATAATTGGATGTAAATTCATTTATTGTCACTTTTTATGAGTCATAATTGGATGTAAATTCATATATAATCACTTTTTACGAGTAATAATTGGATGTAAATTCATTTATCATCACTTTTTATGAGTCATAATTGGATGTAAATTCATTTATCATCACTTTTTATGAGTCATAATTGGATGTAAATTCATATATAATCACTTTTTACAAGTCATAATTGGATGTAAATTCATATATAATCACTTTTTATGAGTCATAATTGGATGTAAATTTATTTATCATCACTTTTTATGAGTCATAATTGGATGTAAATTCATTTATAATCACTTTTTACGAGTCATAATTGGATGTAAATTCATTTATCATCACTTTTTATGAGTCATAATTGGATGTAAATTCATTTATCATCACTTTTTATGAGTCATAATTGGATGTAAATTCATATATAATCACTTTTTACGAGTAATAATTGGATGTAAATTCATTTGTCATCACTTTTTATGAGTCATAATTGGATGTAAATTCATTTATCATCACTTTTTATGAGTCATAATTGGATGTAAATTCATATATAATCACTTTTTACAAGTCATAATTGGATGTAAATTCATATATAATCACTTTTTATGAGTCATAATTGGATATAAATTCATTTATCATCACTTTTTATAAGTCATACTTGGATGTGAATTAATTTATCATCACTTTTTACGAGTCATAATTGGATGTAAATTCATATTTCAGCACTTTTTACGAGTCATAATTGGATGTAAAATCATTTATGATCACTTTTTATGAGTCATAATTGGATGTAAATTCATATATAATCACTTTTTATGAGTCATAATTGGATGTAAATTCATTTATCATCACTTTTTATGGGTCATAATTGGATGTAAATTCATATAATCACTTTTTATGAGTCATAATTGGATGTAAATTCATTTATCACTTTTTATGGGTCATAATTGGATGTAAATTAATATATAATCACTTTTTATGAGTCATAATTGGATGTAAATTCATTTATCATCACTTTTTATGGGTCATAATTGGATGTAAATTCATTTATCATCACTTTTTATGAGTCCCTCAATCCCCTCAATTCCCCCCAAAAAGGGATTAACTGGCTGGAATATAAAGACAATATAACATACATCCATAAACGTGGATGCATATGAAAAAGTGCAATATATTTATCTGTACAGTAATCTATTTATTTATATCTGCCCTTTATTGCTCTTTTATCCTGCACTACAACCAGCTAATACAACAACATTTATTTCTTATCTGTACTGTAAAGTTCAAATTCGAATGAGGATAAAAAGAAAGTCTAAGTCTAAGTTAAATTAGTAGGGGAGAAAAAAAAAATCTATTCACATCCGAATGTCTGAGCGCAGCTAAGGTGGTGCAGTTTTAACCAGTCTTGCACAATTTCTTCTCTCTCTACGGATCTCTTTTTTTAAAGTTTATTTGTTTGTTTTTTGACAATTTCTTTGCTTTCTGCAGCACTTTTTTTATTTTATGTATTTATTTAGTTAGTTTTTTAGCAAAACATTATTTGCTCCTTGCAGCACTCTTTTATTTAAATGTATTTATTTTATTTATTTAGTTTTTTTAGCGACATAGAAAATGGATGGATATAATTTTTTCACTATCTGCATCACTAATTTTTTTTAAATTGTATTTATTTATTTAGTTTTTTAGCGACAATTTATTTGCTCCTTGCAGCACTCTTTCATTTAAAAGTCTTTATTTTATTCTATTTTTTATCGACAATTTCTTCTCTCTCTACAGCACTAATTTTTTTTCAATTTTTTTTTTTTTTTTTATCGACGTAAGAAATGGATGATGGATATAATTTATTTATTTAGTTTTTTAGCGAAATAGAAAATGGATGGATATCATTTATTTGCTCCTTGCAGCACTCTTTTATTTAAATGTATTTATTTTATTCCATTTTTTATCGACAATTTCTTCGCTCTCTACAGCACTAATTGTTTTTAAATTGTATTTTATTTATTTATCAATTTTTTTTTATCGATGTAGGAAGTGGATGACGGATGGAATTTCTTCGCTCTCTGCAGCACTCTTTATTTTATTATTTTTTGTTTTGACAATTTCTTAGCTCTCTGCAGCACTAACATTTTATTTAAGTTTCTTTATTTTTTATTTTGTTTTTAGCGACAATTTATTTGCTCCTTGCAGCACTCTTTTATTTAAATGTATTTATTTTATTCAATTTTTTATCGACAATTTCTTCGTTCTCTACAGCACTAATTGTTTTTAAATTGTATTTTATTTATTCATCAATTTTTTGATGACGGATGGAATTTCTTCGCTCTCTGCAGCACTCTTTATTTTATTATTTTTTGTTTTGACAATTTCTTAGCTCTCTGCAGCACTCATTTTTTATTTTAGTTTCTTTATTTTGTTTTTAGCGACAATTTATTTGTTCCTTGTAGCAGTCTTTTATTAAAAAGTATTTTGTTATATTTTTTATCAACAATTTCTTCACTCTCTGCAGCACTCATTTTTAAAAATCTTTCTTTAATTTCTATTTATTCATCTATTTTTTATCGAGGTAGGAAATAAATGGAGGGACGGAATTTCTTCACTCTCTGCAGCACTAATTTAAAACATTTTTTATTTATTTATTTAGTTTTTTAGTGACAATGTATTTGCTTCTTGCAGCACTCTTTTATTTAAATGTATTTACTTTATTCTATTTTTTATCGACAATTTCTTCGCTCTCTACAGCACAATTTTTTCTTTTTTTTCTTTATTTATCTATTTTTTATATCGACGTAGGAAATGGATGATGGATATAATTTTTTCAGTCTCTGCAGCACTCATTTTTTTAAATTGTATTTTATTTTTTAGCGACAATTTATTTGCTCCTTGTAGCACTCTTTTATTTAAATGTATTTATTTTATTATATTTTTCGTCGACAATTTCTTCGCTCTCTACAGCACAAATTTTTTATTTATTTTATTTTATTTATTCATCTATTTTTTTTATCGACGTAGGAAATAGATGATGGATGGAATTCCTTCTCTCTCTGCCGCACAAATATTTTTCAATTGTATTTAGTTTTTTAGCGACATAGAAAATTGATCTTTTTTTAAAATGTATTTATTTTCTTATATTTTTTATCCACAATTTCTTCACTCTCTGCAGCACTCATTTTTGACATTTTTCCAAAAACCCATCAATCCATTTTCTACCGCTTGTCCCTTTTGCTGTTTTTGAATATTCTAATATAGAAACTGCGAGGAAATATGAAGTTAGAAGTGAGTTAGCGGAGCGAAAATGTGATCCTACCTGAGTCAAGAGAGCTTTAAGTTCATTTTCCCTGCAGTGCCTCTCCTCCCTCAGCACCTCCATGTCCTTCTTCAGCTGCTCCACCTCTGACACACACAAGCACAACAAGCCGTCACAGCTGGGCTGACAGGTGAGCGCGCAGGTACAGGGGACAAAAGAAGTTACGGGTGGGGGCACAGGTAAGGTCGGCAAATGGTGGTGGTGGGTTGGACGCCAGTAAAGGTGACAGGTAGGATGGCAGGTGAGGAGATGTGATTTGTCAGTAACTGTGACAGGTGGACAGGTTTTCTGACAGGTGAGGTTGCCAAGTGTATGACAGGTAAGGTGACAAGTAAGGTGAGATAGAAGGTTAAGTGTTGTGTGACAGGTAAGATGACAGGTAAGGTGACAGGTAAGGTGAGATAGAAGGTTAAGTGTTGTGTGACAGGTAAGATGACAGGTAAGGTGACAGGTAAGGGGAGATAGAAGGTTAAGTGTTGTGTGACAGGTAAGATGACAGGTAAGGTGAGATAGAAGGTTAAGTGTTGTGTGACAGGTAAGGAGACATGTAAGGTGGCAGGTGAGATAGAATGTTAAGTGTTGTGTGACAGGTAAGATGACAGGTAAGGTGGCAGGTGAGATAGAATGTTAAGTGTTGTGTGACAGGTAAGATGACAGGTAAGGTGGCAGGTGAGATAGGTTAAGTGTTGTGGCAGGTGAGGCGACAGCTAAGGTGGCCGGTAAGGTGGCAGGTGAGATAGAATGTTAAGTGTTGTGTGACAGGTAAGATGACAGGTGAGGTGACATGTAAGGTGACAGGTAAGGTGGCAGGTGAGATATGTTAAGTGTTGTGGCAAGTGAGGCGACAGGTAAGGTGACAACTAAAGTGGCCGGTAAGGTGGCAAGTGAGATAGAATGTTAAGTGTTGTGGCAGGTGAGGCGACAGGTAAGGTGACAGGTAAGGTGGTAGGTGAGATAGGTTAAGTGTTGTGGCAAGTGAGGCGACAGGTAAGGTGACAACTAAGGTGGCAGGTGAGATAGAAGGTTTAGTGTTGTGGCAGGTGAGGCGACAGGTAAGGTGACAGGTAAGGTGGCAGGTGAGATAGAAGGTTTAGTGTTGTGGCAGGTGAGGCGACAGGTAAGGTGACAGCTAAGGTGGCAGGTGAGATAGAAGGTTAAGTGTTGTGGCAGATAAGGTGACAGACAGGTGAGGTGACAGGTGAGGTGGCAGGTGAGACAAAAGGTTAAATGTCGTGGTAGGTGAGGCGACAAGTAAGGTGGCAGGTAAGGTGGTAGGTGAGATACAAGGTTAAGTGTTGTGACAGGTAAGGTGGCAGGTGAGATAGGTTAAATGTTGTGGCAAATGAGGCGACAGCTGAGGTGGCAGGTAAGGTGGTAGGTGAGATAGAAGGTTAAGTTTTGTGGCAGGTAAGGTGACAGGTAAAATGGCAGGTGAGGTGACAGGTGAGATAGAAGGTTAATAAATGTTGTGGCAGGTAAAGTGACAGGTGAGGTGGCAGGTAAATGTTGCGGCAGGTGAGGCAACAGGTAAGGTGACAAATAGAAGGTGTATAGGTAATGTGGCAGGTGTGGTGACAGGTGAGGTGGCAGGTAAAATAGAAGGTTAAGTTTTGTGGCAGGTGAGGCGACAGGTAAGGTGACAGGTAAAATGGCAGGTGGGGTGACAGGTGAGATAGAAGGTTAATAAATGCTGTGGCAGGTAAAGTGACAGGTGAGGTGGCAGGTAAATGTTGCGGCAGGTGAGGCAACAGGTAAGGTGACAAGTGAGATTGAAGGTGTATAGGTAATGTGGCAGGTAAGGTGACAGGTAAGATAGAAGGTCAAGTGTTGTGACAGGTGACATCTGGCATGTTCACCTTGCGTGGCCTTCAGCGTCCTGGTTCTGTCCTGGCCGGCCTGCTCCAGCTTGAGCGCGAGGAGACGAGAGAGAGGCATCAACATTTGATTGTGGGGGAAGCGCCGCTAACGAGGACACTTTGTTAACGAGGACACTTTGTTAACGAGGACACTTTGCTTACGAGGACAATTTGCTAACGAGGACACTTTCTTAACGAGCGCCAGCTAACTAAATCCAAAAAGCGTTGCTGTAATTGTCTGGCACGGCAGCAGATGAAAGTAAGCAAACAACATCCTTACACTTTCACTGAGCTGACATGTGCTGCCCCCAGTGGCGGGAAGTGGTACGCTGCTTTGACTCCATGTCATCAATGCTCTTTGCTCTGATGACATCATCTTTCTCCTCTTTACGCCACAGTCAATTATTCAGTTCTTACCAAGCTGCTGACTTGCTGCTGCAGAGACTCCTTGTCTTCCTGCACGGACCGCAGCTCCTTGTCCTTGGTCTCCAGGTCCACGCTCAGCTGGCTGATCTGCGGGGGACATCCAGGATGTACTTGAGCGCCTCGGCCAGCGGAGCGAGCGCCTCCTCACCTTCTTCTCCTGGGACTGCGCCTCGGCCCTGAGGCCGCTCATCTGCCGCTCCGACAGAGACACGGCGTCCTCCTTCTGCCGGGACGCCCGCAGTCGCAGCTGGAGGTCGGCCGCCTCCCGCTCCAGCTCCATGATGCGCGAGCGCTCCGACACCGTAGCCACCTGCGCCATTCACAGTCGTTAGCATTGCCGTTAGCGTTAGCCGCCGCCGGCTCGGACCCGAAATTGGCAAACAACAACGAGGTCCACGCGTCTTTAGCTAGGCGCTAACTTAGCACGAGGGTAGCAGCTTGTGGTGAACAATCATGTAGCTCATTGGACACACTGCAGTCGATTTTACAGTGAAAAACTGGAATTTTTGCGTGAAAATAACAGTGCTAGCGTTTTTCCATTTACAGTAATGCACTGTAAAAACAATGGCTAAAAACTTTACGGTGAAAAAATTTAAGTTTAGTGTAAAAATAGCCATTTAAAGTAATGCACTGAAAAAAGGAAAAAAGATTTTACAGTAAAAAAAAATTAATTTTACCGTAAAAATAACAGTGCTACCGTTGTTCCATTTAAAGTAATGCACTGTAAAAATTACTAAAACTTTTACGCTGAAAAACTGTACCGTTTTTTCATTTACAGTAATAAAATATATAATATTTATATATTATATATATGTATGTATATATATTTTTATATATAAATATTTATATTATTTACAGTAATGCACTGTAAAACAACAGCTAAAGATTTGGCATTTACAGTAATGTACTGTAAAATCAACGACTAAAGATTTCACCAGGAAAAACTGGAATTTGACCGTAAAAATAACAGTGCTACCATTTTTCCATTTACAGTAATGCACTGTAAAAATGACCAAAAATTTACGGTGAAAAACTGGAATTTTTGCCTAAAAATAACAGTGCTAGCGTTTTTCCATTTACAGTAATGCACTGTAAAAACGATGGCTAAAAACTTTACGGTGAAAAAATTTAAGTTTAGTGTAAAAATAGCCATTTAAAGTAATGCACTGAAAAAAGGAAAAAAGATTTTACAGTAAAAAAATTTTTTAATTTTACCGTAAAAATAACAGTGCTACCGTTGTTCCATTTAAAGTAATGCACTGTAAAAATGACTAAAACTTTTACGTTGAAAAACTGGAATTTTTGCGTAAAAATAACAGTCGTACCGTTTTTTTCATTTACAGTAATAATATATATAATATTTATATATTATATATATATATGTATGTATATATATTTTTATATGTAAATATTTACATTTTTTACAGTAATGCACTGTAAAACAACAGCTAAAGATTTGACATTTACAGTAATGTACTGTAAAATCAACGATTAAAGATTTTACCAGGAAAAAACGAAATTTGACCGTAAAAATAACAGTGCTACCGTTTTTTTCATTTACAGTAATGCACTGTAAAAATGACCAAAAATTTACGGTGAAAAACTGGAATTTTTGCCTAAAAATAACAGTGCTACCGTTTTTCCATTTACAGTAATGCACTATAAAAACAACAAAAAATGTTACGGTGAAATTTTTTTTATTTTTGCATAAAAATTGCAGTGGTACCGTTTTTCCATTTACAGTAATGCACTATAAAAACAACAACAAATGTTACGGTGAAATGTTTTAAATTTTAGCATAAAAATAGCAGTGGTACCGGTTTTCCATTTAAAGTAATGCACTGTAAAAACGACAAAAGATTTTACGGTGAAAATTCTTAATTTTACCGTAAAAATAACAGTGCTACCGTTTTTCCATTTACAGTAATGCACTGTAAAAATGACCAAAAAATGTATGGTGAAAAACTGGAATTTTCGCGTAAAAATAAGTCGTACCGTTTTTCCATTTACAGTAATGCGCTGTAAAACAACAGCTAAAGATTTGACATTTACAGTAATGCACTGTAAAATCAACGACTAAAGTTTTCACCAGGAAAAAATGGAATTTGACCGTAAAAATAACGGTGCTACCGTTTTTCCATTTACAGTAATACACTGTAAAAACAATGGCTAAAAATTTTACGGTGAAAAAAATTTAAGTTTAGCGTAAAAATAGCAGTGGTACCGTTTTTCCTTTTACAGTAATGCACTGTAAAAACGACAAAAGAATTTAAGGTGGAAAAATTACATTTTACCGTAAAAATAACAGTGGTACCGTTTTTTCATTTACAGTAATGCAATGTAAAAACAACAGCTAAAGACTTTCCATTTACGGTATAATGCACTGTAAAAACAACGACTAAAGATTTTACCCTGAAAATTTTGAATTTTACTGTAAAAATAACAGTGGTACGTTTTTCTATGTACAGTAATTCACTGTAAAGAATTTACAGTAAAAAACTGAAATTTTAGCTTAAGAATTAACAGTCGTACCTTTTTTCCATTTATAGTAATGCACTGTAAAAACAACGCCAAAAAAATATTACGTTAAAAAACTTCCGTTTTTCCATTTACAATAATGTACTGCAAAAACGGCAAAAAAATTTACGGTGAAAAACTGGAAGTTTAGCATAAAAAAACAGTGCTACTCTTTTCCATTTACAGTAATTCACTGTAAAAACAACGGTTAAAGAATTTACAGTGAAAAACTGGAATTTTAGCGTAAAAATAACAGTCGTACCTTTTTTCCATTTATAGTAATGCACTGTAAAAACGACTAAAACTTTTACGTTGAAAAACTGGAATTTTAGCGTAAAAATAACAGCTGTAACGTTTTTCCATTTACAGTAATGCACTGTAAAAACAAACAGCTAAATATTTTCCATTTACAGTAATGAACTGTAAAAACAACGACTAAAGATTTTACTTAGAACATTTTTAATTTTACAGTAAAAATAACAGTGGTACTATTTTTCCATTTAAAGTAATGTACTGTAAAAACAATGGCTAAAAATTTTACGGTGAAAAAATTTAAGTTTAGTGTAAAAATAGCCATTTAAAGTAATGCACTGAAAAAAGGAAAAAAGATTTTACAGTAAAAAAAAAATAATTTTACCGTAAAAATAACAGTGCTACCGTTGTTCCATATTAAGTAATGCACTGTAAAAATGACTAAAACTTTTACGTTGAAAAACTGGAATTTTTGCGTAAAAATAACAGTCGTACCGTTTTTTCATTTACAGTAATAATATATATAATATTTATATATTATATATATATATATGTATGTATATATATATTATTATATATAATTTTTTATATTATTTACAGTAATGCACTGTAAAACAACAGCTAAAGATTTGACATTTACAGTAATGTACTGTAAAATCAACGATTAAAGATTTTACCAGGAAAAAACGGAATTCGACCGCAAAAATAACAGTGCTACCGTTTTTTTCATTTACAGTAATGCACTGTAAAAATGACCAAAAATTTACGGTGAAAAACTGGAATTTTTGCCTAAAAATAACAGTGCTACCGTTTTTCCATTTACAGTAATGCACTATAAAAACAAAAAATGTTACGGTGAATTTTTTTTTATTTTTGCATAAAAATAGCAGTGGTACCGTTTTTCCATTTACAGTAATGCACTATAAAAACAACAAAAAATGTTACGGTGAAATGTTTTAAATTTTAGCATAAAAATAGCAGTGGTACCGGTTTTCCATTTACAGTAATGCACTGTAAAAACGACAAAAGATTTTACGGTGAAAATTATTAATTTTACCGTAAAAATAACAGTGCTACCGTTTTTCCATTTACAGTAATGCACTGTAAAAATTACCAAAAAATGTATGGTGAAAAACTGGAATTTTTCGCGTGAAAATAAGTCGTACCGTTTTTCCATTTACAGTAATGCGCTGTAAAACAACAGCTAAAGATTTGACATTTACAGTAATGCACTGTAAAATCAACGACTAAAGTTTTCACCAGGAAAAAATGGAATTTGACCGTAAAAATAACGGTGCTACCGTTTTTCCATTTACAGTAATACACTGTAAAAACAATGGCTAAAAATTTTACGGTGAAAAAATTTTAAGTTTAGCGTAAAAATAGCAGTGGTACCGTTTTTCCTTTTACAGTAATGCACTGTAAAAACGACAAGATTTTACGGTGGAAAAATTACATTTTACCGTATAAATAACAGTGGTACCGTTTTTCCATTTACAGTAATGCAATGTAAAAACAACAGCTAAAGACTTTCCATTTACGGTATAATGCACTGTAAAAACGACTAAAGATTTTACCCTGAAAATTTTGAATTTTACTGTAAAAATAACAGTGGTACGTTTTTCCATGTACAGTAATTCACTGTAAAGAATTTACAGTAAAAAACTGAAATTTTAGCATAAGAATTAACAGTCGTACCTTTTTTCCATTTATAGTAATGCACTGTAAAAACAACGCCAAAAAAATCTTACGTTAAAAAACTTCCGTTTTTCCATTTACAATAATGTACTGTAAAAACGGCTAAAAATTTTACGGTAAAAAACTGGAAGTTTAGCATAAAAAAACAGTGCTACTTTTTTCCATTTACAGTAATTCACTGTAAAAACAACGGTTAAAGAATTTACAGTGAAAAACTGGAATTTTAGCGTAAAAATAACAGTCGTACCTTTTTTCCATTTATAGTAATGCACTGTAAAAACGACTAAAACTTTTACGTTGAAAAACTGGAATTTTAGCGTAAAAATAACAGCTGTAACGTTTTTCCATTTACAGTAATGCACTGTAAAAACAAACAGCTAAATATTTTCCATTTACAGTAATGAACTGTAAAAACAACGACTAAAGATTTTACTTAGAACATTTTTAATTTTACAGTAAAAATAACAGTGGTACTATTTTTCCATTTAAAGTAATGTACTGTAAAAACAATGGCTAAAAATTTTACGGTGAAAAACTGGAAGTTTAGCATAAAAAAAAACAGTGCTACGTTTTTCCATTTACAGTAATTCACTGTAAAAACAACGGTTGAAGAATTTACAGTGAAAAACTGGAATTTTAGCGTAAAAATAACGGTCGTACCTTTTTTCCATTTATAGTAATGCACTGTAAAAACAACGCCAAAAAATCTTACGTTGAAAAACTTCAGTTTTTCCATTTATAATAATGTACTGTAAAAACGGCTAAAAATTTTACGGTGAAAAACTGGAAGTTTAGCATAAAAAAACAGTGCTACATTTTTCCATTTACAGTACTTCACTGTAAAAACAACGGTTAAAGAATTTACAGTGAAAAACTGGAATTTTAGCGTAAAAATAACAGTCGTACCTTTTTTCCATTTATAGTAATGCACTGTAAAAACGACTAAAACTTTTACGTTGAAAAACTGGAATTTTAGCGTAAGAATAACACTTGTACCGTTTTTCCATTTACAGTAATGCACTGTAAAAACAAACAGCTAAATATTTTCCATTTACAGTAATGAAGTGTAAAAACGACTAAATATTTTACTTAGAAAAAATTTAATTTTACAGTAAAAATAACAGTGGTACTTTTTTTCCATTTAAAGTAATGTACTGTAAAAACAATGGCTAAAAAATTTACGGTGAAAAACTGGAAGTTTAGCATAAAAAAAAAACAGTGCTACATTTTTCCATTTACAGTAATTCACTGTAAAAACAACGGTTAAATAATTTACAGTGAAAAACTGGAATTTTAGCGTAAAAATAACAGTCATACCTTTTTTCCATTTATAGTAATGCACTGTAAAAACAACGCCAAAAAATCTTACGTTGAAAAACTTCCGTTTTTCCATTTACAATAATGTACTGTAAAAACGGCTAAAAATTTTACGGTGAAAAACTGGAAGTTTAGCATAAAAAAACAGTGCTACGTTTTTCCATTTACAGTAATTCACTGTAAAAACAACGGTTAAAGAATTTACAGTGAAAAACTGGAATTTTAGCGTAAAAATAACAGTCGTACCTTTTTTCCATTTACAGTAACGCACTGTAAAAACAAACAGCTAAATATTTTCCATTTACAGTAATGAACTGTAAAAACAACGACTAAAGATTTTACTTAGAACATTTTTAATTTTACAGTAAAAATATCAGTGGTACTATTTTTCCATTTAAAGTAATGTACTGTAAAAACAATGGCTAAAAATTTTACGGTGAAAAACTGGAAGTTTAGCATAAAAAAAACAGTGCTACGTTTTTCCATTTACAGTAATTCACTGTAAAAACAACGGTTAAAGAATTTACAGTGAAAAACTGGAATTTTAGCGTAAAAATAACAGTCGTACCTTTTTTCCATTTTTAGTAATGCACTGTAAAAACGACTAAAACTTTTAGGTTGAAAAACTGGAATTTTAGCGTAAAAATAACAGTTGTACCGTTTTTCCATTTACAGTAATGCACTGTAAAAAAAACAGCTAAATATTTTCCATTTACAGTAATGAACTGTAAAAACAACGACTAAATATTTGACTCAGAAAAAATTTAATTTTACAGTAAAAATAATAGTTGTACTATTTTTCCATTTAAAGTAATGTACTGTAAAAACAATGGCTACAAATTTTACGGTGAAAAACTGGAAGTTTAGCATAAAAAAAACAGTGCTACGTTTTTCTATTTACAGTAATTCACTGTAAAAACAACGGTTAAAGAATTTACAGTGAAAAACTGGAATTTTAGCGTAAAAATATCAGTCGTACCTTTTTTCCATTTATAGTAATGCACTGTAAAAACGACTAAAACTTTTACATTGAAAAACTGGAATTTTAGCGTAAGAATAACAGTTGTACCGTTTTTCCATTTACAGTAATGCACTGTAAAAACAACGCCAAAAAATCTTACGTTGAAAAACTTCCGTTTTTCCATTTACAATAATGTACTGTAAAAACGGCTAAAAATTTTACGGTGAAAAACTGGAAGTTTAGCATAAAAAAACAGTGCTACGTTTTTCCATTTCCAGTAATTCACTGTAAAAACAACGGTTAAAGAATTTACAGTGAAAAACTGGAATTTTAGCGTAAAAATAACAGTCGTACCTTTTTTCCATTTATAGTAATGCACTGTAAAAACGACTAAAACTTTTACGTTGAAAAACTGGAATTTTAGCGTAAGAATAACAGTTGTACCGTTTTTCCATTTACAGTAATGCACTGTAAAAACAAACAGCTAAATATTTTCCATTTACAGTAATGAACTGTGAAAACAACGACGAAATATTTTACTTACAAAAAATTTAATTTTACAGTAAAAATAACAGTTGTACTATTTTTCCATTTAAAGTAATGTACTGTAAAAACAATGGCTACAAATTTTACGGTGAAAAACTGGAAGTTTAGCATAAAAAAAACAGTGCTACGTTTTTCCATTTACAGTAATTCACTGTAAAAACAACGGTTAAAGAATTTACAGTGAAAAACTGGAATTTTAGCGTAAAAATATCAGTCGTACCTTTTTTCCATTTATAGTAATGCACTGTAAAAACGACTAAAACTTTTACGTTGAAAAACTGGAATTTTAGCGTAAGAATAACAGTTGTACCGTTTTTCCAGTAATGCACTGTAAAAACAAACAGATAAATATTTTCCATTTACAGTAATGAACTGTAAAAACAACGACTAAATATTTTACTTAGAAAAAATTAAATTTTACAGTAAAAATAACAGTGGTACTTTTTTTCCATTTAAAGTAATGTACTGTAAAAACGATGGCTAAAAAATTTACGGTGAAAAACTGGAAGTTTAGCATAAAAAAAAACAGTGCTACGTTTTTCCATTTACAGTAATTCACTGTAAAAACAACGGTTAAAGAATTTACAGTGAAAAACTGGAATTTTAGCGTAAAAATATCAGTCGTACCTTTTTTCCATTTATAGTAATGCACTGTAAAAACGACTAAAACTTTTACGTTGAAAAACTGAAATTTTAGCGTAAGAATAACACTTGTACCGTTTTTCCATTTACAGTAATGCACTGTAAAAACAAACAGCTAAATATTTTCCATTTACAGTAATGAACTGTAAAAACAACGACTAAATATTTTACTTAGAAAAAATTAAATTTTACAGTAAAAATAACAGTGGTACTTTTTTTCCATTTAAAGTAATGTACTGTAAAAACGATGGCTAAAAAATTTACGGTGAAAAACTGGAAGTTTAGCATTAAAAAAAACAGTGCTACGTTTTTCCATTTACAGTAATTCACTGTAAAATCAACGGTTAAAGAATTTACAGTGAAAAACTGGAATTTTAGCGTAAAAATAACGGTCGTACCTTTTTTCCATTTATAGTAATGCACTGTAAAAACAACGCCAAAAAATATTACGTTGAAAAACTTACGTTTTTCCATTTACAATAATGTACTGTAAAAACGGCTAAAAATTGTACGGTGAAAAACTGGAAGTTTAGCATAAAAAAACAGTGCTACGTTTTTCCATTTACAGTAATTCACTGTAAAAACAACGGTTAAAGAATTTACAGTGAAAAACTGGAATTTTAGCGTAAAAATAACAGTCGTACCTTTTTTCCATTTATAGTAATGCACTGTAAAAACGACTAAAACTTTTACGTTGAAAAACTGGAATTTCAGCGTAAGAATAACAGTTGTACCGTTTTTCCATTTACAGTAATGCACTGTAAAAACAAACAGCTAAATATTTTCCATTTACAGTAATGAACTGTGAAAACGACGAAATATTTTACTTAGAAAAAATTTAATTTTACAGTAAAAATAACAGTTGTACCATTTTTCCATTTAAAGTAATGTACTGTAAAAACAATGGCTAAAAATTTTACGGTGAAAAACTAGAAGTTTAGCATAAAAAAAAACAGTGCTACGTTTTTCCATTTACAGTAATGCACTGTAAAAACAAACAGCTAAATATTTTCCATTTACAGTAATGAACTGTGAAAACAACGACTAAAGATTTTACTTAGAAAAAATTTAATTTTACAGTAAAAATAACAGTTGTACCATTTTTCCATTTAAAGTAATGTACTGTAAAAACAATGGCTAAAAATTTTACGGTGAAAAACTGGAAGTTTAGCATAAAAAAACAGTGCTACGTTTTTCCATTTACAGTAATTCACTGTAAAAACAACGGTTAAAGAATTTACAGTGAAAAACTAGAATTTTAGCGTAAAAATAACAGTCGTACCTTTTTTCCATTTATAGTAATGCACTGTAAAAACGACTAAATATGTTACGTTGAAAAACTGGAATTTTAGCGTAAAAATAACAGTCGTACCTTTTTTCCATTTATAGTAATGCACTGTAAAAACGACTGAATATGTTACGTTTACAAACTGGAATTTTAGCGAAAAAATAACAGTTGTACCGTTTTACCATTTACAGTAATGTACTGTAAAAACAAACAGCTAAATATTTTTCATTTACAGTAATGAACTTTAAAAACAACGACTAAAGATTTTACTTAGAACAATTTTAATTTTACTGTAAAAATAACAGTGGTACTATTTTTCCATTTACAGTAATGTACTGTAAAAACAATGGCTAAAAATTTTACGGTGAAAAACTGGAAGTTTCAGCGTAAAAATAACAGTCGTACCTTTTTTCCATTTATAGTAATGCACTGTAAAAACGACTAAAAATTTTACGTCGAAAAATTGGAATTTTAGCGTAAAAATAACAGTAAAACATCAATTTTTGACTGCAAAATATATCTATTTTTTACAGTGCACTACATTAAGTACAATACAATGACGCATACCACTTTTTTTTTTTCACCACAGCGCCATCTGCTGGAGCTGGCGTGTCAATACCCCAACACGTGTGTGTGTGTGTGTGTGGTTGGTGACTAAAACGCCGCCACGGGACCGCCACATTACCCGAGTGTCCTCTAAATCCCGCTGGAGTTTTTCCGCTTTGGCCTTTTCAAAGAGCAAACTCTGCTCCAGCTCCTTAATGTGGGCGAGCTCCAGGCGGGTCTGCGTCTGTTAGTGGCAGACAGCGGCGAGAGAGAGAGAGAGAGAGAGAGAGAGAGAGAGAGAGAGAGACATGGCTGACATGCAGGCTTTGTGACGCGTGCACGCAACACACACACACACACACACACACACACACACACACACACACACACACACACACACACACACACAACAAGCCAAGATGCTTTTTGAACGTGGGACAGGACTGAGTGAGCAAGATTTAGCGGTTAGTGCCAGCGGCCAACTTAGCGCTGAGGAGAGGAGATAAAAGCGAGCAAGGAGACAGAAGCGAAAGGACGTGCGCGTGTCTTCAGGCATCAGAAGACTTCACCACTCACTCGCAGAGAGACTGAGTCAGCGTAGCAAGCTGGTTAGACCAGGGCTGTCCAAACTTTTGGACCTGGGGGCCGCATTGGGCTAAAAAATGTGGTTCAAGTAATGCTGCGCTTAATTTCATGCAAAAGTCATAGACCTGAATTAGTCACGTTGTCCACTAGATAGCAACATAAGGTCATTGAGCTGTATACAGCTAATAGATATATATGTGTATATATTATATTAATATACTGGATACATCATTGGAATAAATGATTATGTACAAGTTTGACTCCCACTTTGTTTACTGCCGTGACAACAACTTTAAAGTTTTGTAATCAATCAGAAATATCAAGCAGCTTAAAGGCCTACTGAAAGCCACTACTAGCGACCACGCAGTCTGATAGTTTATACATCATTGATGAAATCTTAACATTCAGGCATGTGATTTGACCACAATGAAAAAGACTGAAAAAATTTCCGGGGGTCTGGGGGACGAAGGCCCCCAGCCAAGTCCAGGTTTTCCAGAAGCTCCTGGTTTTTCACCAATTTAACATGCTAAAATGAACAAAGACAGCACCATTTGAAGAAAATGTTTTAGTGTTTAAAGACATGAAAAAATCATTAATAGAACATACATAACCCAATTATCCTAATGAATCACTGTATATGGTTCAGTCCCAACAGTATTTAGTCACTAATATTTACATCTTGTGTTCATTTCACATCCACAGGTGTCACATTGATCAGTGTTATTATCTAGAGCAGGGGTCACCAACCTTTTTGAAACCAAGAGCTACTTCTTGGGTACTGGTTAATGCGAAGGGCTACCAGTTTGATACACACTTAAATAAATTGCCAGAAATAGCCAATTTGCTCAATTTACCTTTAACTCTATGTTATTATCAATAATTAATGATATTTACACTTAATTGAACGGTTTAAAAGAGGAGAAAACACGAAAAAAATGACAATTCAATTTTGACATAGTTTATCTTCAATTTCGACTCTTTAAAATTCAAAATTCAACCGAAAAAAAGAAGAGAAAAACTAGCTAATTCGAATCTTTTTGAAAAAATTAAAAAAAGGATTTATGGAACATCATTAGTAATTTTTCCTGATTAAGATTAATTTCAAAATTTTGATGACATGTTTTAAATAGGTTAAAATCCAATCTACACTTTGTTAGAATATATAACAAATTGGACCAAGCTCTATTTCTAACAAAGACAAATCATTATTTCTTCTAGATTTTCCAGAACAAAAATTTTAAAGGAAATTCAAAAGACTTTGAAATAAGATTCAAATTTGATTCTACAGATTTTCTAGATTTGCCAGAATACTTTTTTTGAATTTTAATCATAACAAGTTTGAAGAAATATTTCAGAATTAAATTAAAATTAATTTATTATTCTTTACAATAAAAAAAACAAATTTACTTGAACATTGATTTAAATTGTCAGGAAAGAAGAGGAAGGAATTTAAAAGGTAAAAAGGTATATGTGTTTAAAAATCCTAAAATCATTTTTAAGGTTGTATTTTTTCTCTAAAATTGTCTTTCTGAAAGTTATAAAAAACAAAGTAAAAAAATAATGAATTTATTTAAACAAATGAAGACCAAGTCTTTAAAATATTTTCTTGGATTTTCAAATTCTATTTGAGTTTTGTCTCTCTTAGAATTAAAAATGTCGGACAAAGCGAGACCAGCTTGCTAGTAAATAAATACTATTTAAAAAATAGAGGCAGCTCACTGGTTAGTGCTGCTATTTGAGCTATTTTTAGAACAGGCCAGCGGGCGACTCATCTGGTCCTTACGGGCTACCTGGTGCCCGCGGGCACCGCGTTGGTGACCCCTGATCTACAGTTTATTTACAGTATTACCACATAATTAGTCAGATATTGTATATATGGGGTAAAAAAATTATCAGTGGTGTAACAGGTTTGCCAAGATTTATTATACAAAATATATTTTAAAGTTAAGACTATTACATGATATATGCTATCAGAAAGTAGCATTAATTGTAAAATACATAACCACTAATAACAATTCACAGTTTTAATGTATATGCCCAATTGCCTACAAGTTTAGTTATAAATATATCAAAATACCAAATGTAAACATTTAATTATTTTTGCCAAAATAGGATATACATTTATGAAAATAATTAAAGATGTTTAGTATTGTTTACTCATATTTGAAAATAGGAAATAATAATAATGTGAGGACACTGACATATTGCATGAAACAAGTGTGAAAATATTGACCTTCAAGATTGTTACACCACTGACAATAGTTTCAAGAGACTACATAAGAACTTAATATTACAAAATAGTATTATATGCAAATTTATTTCAAATAAATTGTTAACTGGAATCAATAATGCGACTCTTTGAATTTCTGTAATTTCATAATATATTTTCACGTGGCTTTTTATTTTTAGAAAAAAACATTTATATTTCGCAAAGCAATAATTGGTTAATATTTCAAACAAACATGCGTATTTCGCAAGCAAATATATTTTAGCTTACCTCATTATTAACAACCCTGTCTGCAACTGAAGTGGGTTGTTTGGGTGGATCTTTCCTCTCGATGTAAACAAAGGATGAAGTCCGTAAGGTTTGCTCACTTTCGGTTGACATCCAAAAGTACCAGCTAGTGAAAAGTTGGTTTTCCTTGCTTCAAGTTGTTTCATATGTTTTTGGCGTTTCGCATGTACTTCCAAAGCCTTGAAACCTTGTGATCCATAGTCAATATTATCATGACACCACATGCACAAAACCTTTCCGGGACGATCGATTTTCCGAATAAAATCACCGAACAAAGTCGTAACTTCCTTCTTCCCAACAGTATCAGTGATTTCCCTTTCCATCCAGTCCCATTGAAACTTATTTTTGACATGTTTATCAATTTCTTTTACTCGTAAAGCGTCCTTTCTCTCGAGAAGCGACATCGTTTACATATGGAAAATGGCGGTAATAACCATTATGAATGATGACGTTATTAACGTCATCATTCATAACAGATGTCCTGATTGGTCACAAGGAACATATCGACCAATCAGCTACGGCGTAATATAAACTACGTCTCGAATCTTGATTTAGGGTCGGAAAAAAAAACGGGAAAACGGGAGATTTTTTTTTTTTTTTCCCGAGATGAAAAAAGACGGAATTCCAACTTTAGACGGAAAAATCACATGCCTGAACATTGCAACACATGCCAATACGGCCGGGTTAACTTATAAAGTGCAATTTTAAATTTCCCGCTAAACTTTCGGTTGAAAACGTCTATGTATGATGACGTATGCGCGTGACGTCAATGGTTGAAACGGAAGTATTCAGACACATTGTATCCAATACAAAAAGCTGTTTTCATCTCAAAATTCCACAGTATTCTGGACAACAGCAACACAACCAGGAGGACTTTGAGATGGATAGCAGACGCGCTATCCGACGCTAGCCGCCGACCGCATCTATGATCGGGTGAAGTCCTTCGTCGCGCCGTCGATCGGTGGAACGCAGGTGAGCACGGGTGTTGATGAGCAGATGAAGGCTGGCTGGCGTAGGTGGATAGCTAATGTTTTTAGCATAGCTCTGTGAGGTCCCGTTGCTAAGTTAGCTTCAATGGCGTCGTTAGCAACAGCATTGTTAAGCTTCGCCAGGCTGGAAAGCATTAACCGTGTAGTTACATGTCCATGGTTTAATAGTATTGTTGATTTTCTGTCTATCCTTCCAGTCAGGGGTTTAAGTCTTTTGTTTCTATCTGCATTTAAGCACGATGCTATCACGTTAGCTCCGTAGCTAAAGAGCTTCGCCGATGTATTGTCGTGGAGATAAAAGTCACTGTGAATGTCCATTTCGCGTTCTCGACTCTCATTTTCAAGAGGATATAGTATCCGAGGTGGTTTAAAATACAAATCCGTAATCCACAATAGAAAAAGGAGAAAGTGGAATCCAATGAGCCAGCTTGTACCTAAGTTACGGTCAGAGCGAAAAAAGACATGTCCTGCACTGCACTCTAGTCCTTCACTCTCACGTTCCTCATCCACGAATCTTTCATCCTCGCTCAAATTAACGGGGTAATCGTCGCTTTCTCGGTCTGAATCGCTCTCGCTGCATTGAAAACGATAGGAAAATGTGAGGAGCCTTTCAACTGACTACGTCACGCTACTTCCGGTACAGGCAAGGCTTTTTTTTTATCAGCGACCAAAAGTTGCGAACTTTATCGTCGATGTTCTCTACTAAATCCTTTCAGCAAAAATATGGCAATATCGCGAAATGATCAAGTATGACACATAGAATGGATCTGCTATCCCCGTTTAAATAAAAAAAATTCATTTCAGTAGGCCTTTAAATGCACCAAACATGGAGAATGTTTAGCATTTTTCCCCCTCATGCGTTGTAATTAATTTAAATGGGTGCAATTTTGATTATTTTTTAATAGTGCATGGGTGTTTCATAAAAATAATAATATCCACAAAGTTCAGTGAACTGGATTTGTTTCACCATAACTAGGGAAGGTTGTTTGCATTGGGTCATATAGGTATATTCTGTGCCTAATTTCATGCAAAGTTGTCCACTAGCAGCGAAATTGTCAAGATTTTTAAAACGAATGCAATCTCCCCTAAACTCATTGCGTCTCGTGGGGCATAGTTTGGACACCCCTTGGTTAGACCACCACAACGTACCCCAGAGGGCGTCCCTCCACCTGTGCTACTGTATCCTGCATGTGCAATCAAAGTGTCTCAATGTCTTAGTTGCACTGGAGAAGAACTGGAGAGCATCTTTGGTGTTAAGGAGCTTGTGGATACAAAAAAAAAAGAGAGCACCGGCTTGATTCATGTTTAACGAGCCCCCCCGCCCCCCCTTTTTTTTAATGGAATTCATAAAAAATCCACCAGGGTGATAAATGAGTGAGAGCCAGCGAGCTTATGTAAGTTACCTCAAGATCGCCTTTGGTGATGCACGCCTCTTCCACACGGAACTGCAGGTCTTCCACTTTCCTGTCACACACGCACACGCACACACACACACACAAAAAACACACACACGCACACACACACACACAGACACACACACACACACACACACACACACACACACACACGTTTAATAAGACATGCAAAATAGGCCAAATTTGAGTTTCTCTGGCAAAGCACTCGCCTCCTCTCCTCCTCCAGCTGGTTGAGCAGCTCCACCTTGTCGCGGTCGGCTGCTTCCACCATGGACCTCAGCTGGTCCAGCTTGGCCTCCGTCTCCATGGCGTACTGTCACACGCATACATATTGTTATGAAGGTGTCTGTTACTACATTATATATATACTTGCAGTGTGTATATTGTACATATTACATATTGTTATGAAGGTGTCTGTTACTACATTATATACATACTTGCAGTGTATATATTGTACATATTACATATTGTTATGAAGGTGTCTGTTACTACATTATATATATACTTGCAGTGTGTATATTGTACATATTACATATTGTTATGAAGGTGTCTGTTACTACATTATATATATACTTGCAGTGTGTATATTGTACATATTACATATTGTTATGAAGGTGTCTGTTACTACATTATATATATACTTGCAGTGTGTATATTGTACATATTACATATTGTTATGAAAAAAAAGTTGAAACCATAACTAAAAATGATAGATCAAATATAGCAGTTAAGATTGTCAAAGGGTGATACAACAGTTAAAAATGACACCTTTACCCATAATGCATTGGTACATTACTACATTTTTTGGCTACATTCAAGGATAAATCTGTTTTTTTTATTCATAATAAGTATAATACCTGATTGTATGGAATATTTACTTGCAAACAGGCTAAGTTTTAGGCGGAAAAAAAGTTGATACCATAACTAAAAATGATTGATCAAATATGGCAGTTAAGTTAAAAATAACATCTGTACCCATGATGCATTGGTGTGACAATACTCCATTTTTTTGGCTAGTTTCGGGGATAAATCAATGTTTTTTTTCTTTACAATAAAGTATAATACCTGATTGTATGGAGTATTTACTTACAAACAGGCTCACTGATTGAATGGAATATTTACTTGCAAACAAGGTCACTTTTAGGAGGGAAAAAGTTGAAACAGTAACTAAGAATGATTGATTAAATATAGCAGTTGAGATGGTCAGGCAGTGATACAACAGTTAAAAATGACACCTGTACCCATGATGCATTGGTGCAACATCACTACATTTTTTTGGCTAGTTTCGGGGATAAATCAATGTTTTTTTTCTTTACAATAAAGTGTAATACCTGATTGTATGGAATATTTACTTGCAAACAGGCTTACTTTTTAGGGGTGAAAAAAAATTGAACCCATAACTAAGAATGATTGATCAAATATGTTGTCAAAGAGTGATTCAGCAGTTAAACTTGACACCTGTACCCAAAATGCATTGGTGCGACAATACCACATTTTTAGGCTAGCTTCGGGTGATGAATCAATGTTTTTTTCTTTACAATAAAATATAATACCTGATTGTATGGAATATTTACTTGCAAACAGGCTCAGTTTTAGGGGGGAAAAAAAGTTGAAACCATAACTAAAAATGATTGATCAAATATTGCAGTTAAGTTAAAAATGACATCTGTACCTATGATGCATTGGTGCGACAATACTCCATTTTTGGCTAGTTTCGGGGATAAATCAATATTTTTTTCTTTACAATAAAGTATAATACCTGATTCTATGGAATATTTACTTGCAAATAGGCTCACTTAGAGGGAAAAAAGTTGAAACTGTAACTAAGAATAATTGATCAAATATAGCAGTTAAGTTTGTCAGGGAGTCATTCAACAAGTAAACATGACACCTATACCCATAATGCATTAGTGCAACAACACTACGTTCTTTGATTAGTTTCAGGGATAAATCACTGTTTTTTTTCCTTATAATAAAGAATAATACCTGATTGTATGAAATATTTACTTAAAAACAGGCTCACTTAGAGGAGGATAAAAAGTTGAAACCATAACTAAGAATAATTGATCAAATATAGCAGTTAATTTATTCGATGGGTAAAAAAGACACCTCTACCCATAATGCATTGGTGCAACAACCCTGCGTTCTTTGATTAGTTTTGGGGATAAATCAATGTTATTTTCTTTACAATAAAATATAATACCTGATTGTATGGAATATTTACTTGCAAACAGGCTCAGTTTTAGGGGGGAAAAAAAAGTTGAAACCATAACTAAAAATGATTGATCAAATATTGCACTTAAGTTAAAAATGACATCTGTATCTATGATGCATTGGTGCGACAATACTCCATTTTTGGCTAGTTTCGGGGATAAATCAATATTTTTTTCTTTACAATAAAGTATAATACCTGATTGTATGGAATATTTACTTGCAAATAGGCTCACTTAGAGGAAAAAAAGTTGAAATTGTAACTAAGAATAATTGATCAAATATAGCAGTTAAGTTTGTCAGGGAGTCATTCAACAAGTAAACATGACACCTATACCCATAATGCATTAGTGCAACAACACTACGTTCTTTGATTAGTTTCAGGGATAAATCACTGTTTTTTTTCCTTATAATAAAGAATAATACCTGAATGTATGAAATATTTACTTAAAAACAGGCTCACTTAGAGGAGGATAAAAAGTTGAAACCATAACTAAGAATAATTGATCAAATATAGCAGTTAATTTATTCAATGGGTAAAAAAGACACCTCTACCCATAATGCATTGGTGCAACAACCCTGCGTTCTTTGATTAGTTTTGGGGATAAATCAATGTTATTTTCCTTATAATAAAGAATAATACCTGATTGTATGGAATATTTACTTGCAAACAGGCTCAGTTTTAGGCGGAAAAAAAGTTGATACCATAACTAAAAATGATTGATCAAATATAGCAGTTAAGTTAATGACATCTGTACCCATGATGCATTGGTGCGACAATACTCCATTTTTTTTGGCTAGTTTCGGGGATAAATCAATGTTTTTTTTTTCTTAACAATAAAGTATAATACCTGATTGTATGGAATATTTACTTGCAAAAAAGGCTCACTTAGAGGAAAAAAAGTTGAAACTGTAACTAGGAATAATTGATCAAATATAGCAGTTAAGATTGTCAGGGAGTCATCCAACAAGTAAACATGACACCTATACCCATAATGCATTGGTGCAACAACACTGCGTTCTTTGATTAGTTTCAGGGATAAATCACTGTTTTTTTCCCTTATAATAAAGAATAATACTGATTGTATGAAATATTTACTTAAAAACAGGCTCACTTAGAGGAGGATTAAAAAGTTGAAACCATAACTAAGAATAATTGATCAAATATAGCAGTTAATTTATTCAATGGGTAAAAAAAGACACCTCTACCCATAATGCATTGGTGCAACAACACTGCGTTCTTTGATTAGTTTTGGGGATAAATCAATGTTATTTTCCTTATAATAAAGAATAATACCTGATTGTATGGAATATTTACTTGCAAACAGGCTCAGTTTTAGGCGGAAAAAAAGTTGATACCATAACTGAAAATGATTGATCAAATATAGCAGTTAAGTTAATAATGACATCTATACCAACGATGCATTGGTGTGACAATACTCCATTTTTTTTGGCTAGTTTCGGGGATAAATCAATGTTTTTTTTTCTTAACAATAAAGTATAATACCTGATTGTAGGGAATATTTACTTGCAAAAAAGGCTCACTTAGAGGAAAAAAAGTTGAAACTGTAACTAGGAATAATTGATCAAATATAGCAGTTAAGATTGTCAGGGAGTCATCCAACAAATAAACATGACACCTATACCCATAATGCATTGGTGCAACAACACTGCGTTCTTTGATTAGTTTTGGGGATAAATACATGTTTATTTCCTTATAATAAAGAATATATGCCTTTTATGGAATATTTACTTGCAAACAGGCTCACTTTATAGGGAAAAAAAAGTTGAAACCGTAACTAAGAATGATTGATCAAATTTAAACTCAAATCTTTCATCCTGGTTTATATCTGCATTTTTTAATCTGCTGCAGCTAACCTATGCTAAAATATTTTTTTCTTCTAAAATGTGACGGGTGGGGCTTTAATACTGGCAGGTTAGCAGTTCATAGAGTGGATTGTACGCCTGAGTCGTAAATTTACATTTAGGGGAGCCAAATACTTGAGAAGCAGCGTGTTCATCAGAGTATTTACGTCATCTATGTACCTGGTCTCTGCCCTTCCTCATGAGAAGCAGCTCCTGCTGCACCTCCCCGGCGTGGCTGGTGGCCTTGGCGACCTCGCATCGCTCCAGGTCACGCTCGGCCAGCAGCTGCTCGATGTGCTGCTGCTTCTCCTTCAGGGCCTCCTGCAGCGCCGTGGTGCCGGAGATCTTGCGGGCGTACCTGGCGGACGTCTCCGTCAGCTGAAGGAGAAAAGACAAGTTTCACGCGGGCGACCCGCGGCCCACGCCCGGACAACCTACCAGCCCCGCTCGGCTGGGCTTGCCGCTGACGGAGGAGGCGGTGGAGCTGATGGAGCTGATGGAGGAGGCGCTGGGGCTCCTCTTCAGGAGGGAGCGGCGCCGGGAGCCCTTGGCTTTGGTGGGCGTGGTGCAAGGGAAGCCGATGCGCGTCACCTTGTGGACGGGGGCGAAGAGGCCATACCTGGGCATGCACTGGAAGTACCTGGGCAGGAGGAGACGGGCAATTAGAGGAAAGCCCATTTCTGCCTCCAATATGACACTGAGTAAGTCCCACACCAGGTTTCTTTACAATGAGTCAGGGGATGTTTACCACAATCTTAAGGCGCGCTTCATTTGCTCACCTGAGCAACCTGGAGCCCTCACAAAAATGTAGGAAAATGGAAAAAGATGGGGGGAAAATACATTTTTTGTTTTAATACGGTTTCTGTAGGACAGAAGTGTCAAAATTGTTTTCACTGAGGGCCACATTGCAGTTATGTTTGGCCCCAGAGGGCCGCTTCTAATAGTGAATACTATTATTACACCATTTTGTATGCATTTTATTAATAGATTTAAAAATATATGTATGGTAAGTTGCAATAAATTGACCTAAAAATGTAGTGTATATTACTGTAAATGGAAAAACAGTACTGCTGTTTTTTTGGTTAAAAAAAAGGCAGCTAAGTTGTTACAGTTTTAATGTAAAAAAAAAAAAATAATGCAATTTTACAGTAAAATTTTGGCACCTGAGCTGCCAGTTTTTTTGTTTTGTTTTTACCGCAAATCAAAAACTAAATTTTTCAATGTATTACTGTAAATGCCAAAACGGCACCAGCGTTTATTACAGTTAACAAAAGTACTGATTTTATGCATTTTTTTACTAGATTAAAAAACAAACAAAAAAAAAACGTAAAAAAAATATGGTAAATTGCAATAATTTCACCTCAAAATGTAGTGTATATTACTGTAAATGGAAAAACAGTGCTGCTGTTTTAATGGTAAAAAAAGGAAGGCAGCTCAGTTGCCAGAATTTTACTGTAATTTGTTTTTTACTGTAAATTTTTAAAAAAATGCAATTTGACAGTAAAATTTTGGGACCTGAGCTGCCAAAATTTTTTTATTACATATTTTTTATGCATTTTATTAGCAGATTTTTTAAAAACTAAAATGTCAAAAAATATGTTAAGTTGCAATAACAACACCTCAAAATGTAGTGTATACTACTGTAAATGGAAAAACAGTGCTGCTGTTTTTATGGTTAAAAAAAGGCAGCTTAGTTGCCAGAATTTTACTGTAAAATGTACTTCTTTTTTTTTACTGTAAATAAAAAAAACTGCAATTTTACAGCAAAAGTTTTGGCACCTGAGCTGCCAGTTTGTTTTCTATTACACATTTTTTAATGCATTTTATAAGTAGATTTTTTTTTTAACTAAAATGTAAAAAAAATACGGTAAGTTGCAATAATTTCACCTCAAAATGTAGTGTATATTACTGTAAATGAAAAAACAGTACTGCTGTTTTTTTGGTAAAAAAAAAGGCAGCTCAGTTGCCAGAATTTTACTGTAAAATTTACATTTGTTTTTTTAATGTAAATTAAAAATAATTACATTTTACAGTAAAATTTTGGCACCTGAGCTGCCAGTTTTTTTTTACCGCAAATCAACAACTGTAGATTTTTCGGTGTATTACTGTAAATGCCAAAACGTCACCACAGTTTATTACACTAAAAAAAGTACTGTTTTTATGCATTTTTTTAACTAGATTTTTAAAAAACTGAAATGTAAAAACAAATATGGTAAATTGCAATAATTTCACCAAAATGTAGTGTATATTACTGTAAATGTAATAACAGTACTGCTGTTTTTATGCAATTTTACAGTAAAATATTGTCTCCTGAGCTGCCAGTTTAGTTTTTTTTACCGCAAATCAACAAGTGTAGATTTTTTGTGTATTACTGTAAATGCCAAAACGGCACCACTGTTTATTACAGTAAAAAAAGTACTGTTTTTATGCATTTTTTTTACTAATTTTAAAAAAACTGAAATGTAAAAAAAAAAAAAGATAAGTTGCAATAATTTCACCAAACTGTAGTGTATATTACTGTAAATGGAAAAACAGTACTGCTGTTCTTATGGTAAAAAAAACAAACAAGGCAGTTCTGTTGCCAGAATTTTACTGTAAAATTTACATTAGTTTTTTTTACTGTAAATAAAAAAAACTGCAATTTTACAGTAAAAGTTTTGGCACCTGAGCTGCCAGTTTTTTTTTGTACCGCAAATCAACAACTGTAGATTTTTCGGTGTATTACTGTAAATGCCAAAACGTCACCACAGTTTATTACACTAAAAAAAGTACTGTTTTTTATGCATTTTATTAGTAGATTTTTTTTTTTTTACTCAAATGTAAAAACAAATATGGTAAATTGCAATAATTTCACCAAAATGTAGTGTATATTACTGTAAATGTAATAACAGTACTGCTGTTTTTATGGTAAAAAAAAAAGGCAGCCCAGTTGCCCGAATTTTACTGTAATTTGTTTTTTACTGTAAATAAAAAAACTGCAATTTTACAGTAAAATATTGTCTCCTGAGCTGCCAGTTTAGTTTTTTTTTACCGCAAATCAACAAGTGTAGATTTTTTGTGTATTACTGTAAATGCCAAAACGGCCCCACTGTTTATTACAGTAAAAAAAAGTACTGTTTTTATGCATTTTTTTTACTAATTTAAAAAAAACTGAAATGTAAAAAAAAAAAAGATAAGTTGCAATAATTTCACCAAAATGTAGTGTACATTACTGTAAATGGAAAAACAGTACTGCTGTTCTTATGGTAAAAAAAAAAAAAAAAGGCAGCTCTGTTGCCAGAATTTTACTGTAAAATTTACATTAGTTTTTTTTACTGTAAATAAAAAAAACTGCAATTTTAGAGTAAAAGTTTTGGCACCTGAGCTGCCAGTTTGTTTTTTATTACACATTTTTTAATGCATTTTATTAGTAGATTTTTTTTTTTAACTAAAATGTAAAAAAAATATGATAAGTTGCAATAATTTCACCTCAAAATGTGGTGTATATTACTGTAAATGGAAAAAAAGTACTGCTGTTTTTATGGTTAAAAAAGGCAGCTCAGTTGCCAGAATTTTACTGTAAAATTTACATTTGTTTTTTTACTGTAAATAAAAATAAAAAAATTTTTACAGTAAAATTTTGGCACCTGAGCTGCCAGTTTTTTTTGGTTTTTTTTACCGCAAATCAACAAGTGTAGATTTTTCGGTGTATTACTGTAAATGCCAAAACGGCACCACTGTTTATTACAGTAAAAAAAGTACTGTTTTTATGCATTTTTTTTACTAGATTTTAAAAAAAATAAAATGTAAAAAAAAAAGATAAGTTGCAATAATTTCACCAAAATGTAGTGTATATTACTGTAAATGTAATAACAGTACTGCTGTTAAAAAAAGGCAGCTCAGTTGCCCGAATTTTACTGTAATTTGTTTTTTACTGTAAATAAAAAAAACTGCAATTTTACAGTAAAATTTTGGCTCCTGAGCTGCCAGTTTAGTTTTTTTTTTACCGCAAATCAACAACTGTAGATTTTTTGTGTATTACTGTTAATGCCAAAATGGCACCACAGTTTATTACAGTAAAAAAAAGTACTGTTTTTTATGCATTTTATTAGTAGACTTTTTTTTAAACTAAAATGTAGAAAAAAAAATATGTTAAGTTGCAATAATTTCCCCAAAATGTAGTGTATGTTACTGTAAATGGAAAAACAGTACTGCTGTTTTAATGGTAAAAAAAGGCAGCTCAGTTGCCAGAATTTTACAGTAAAATGTACATTTGTTTTTTTACTGTAAATAAAAAAACTGCAATTTTACAGTAACATTTTGGCACCTGAGCTGCCAGTTTGTTTGTTTTTTTGGTTTTTTTTACAGCAAATCAACAAGTGTAGATTTTTCGGTGTATTACTGTTAATGTCAAAACGGCACCACAGTTTATTACAGTAAAAAAAGTACTGTTTTTTTATGCATTTTATTAGTAGATTTTTTTTTTTTAAACTAAAATGTAAAAACAAATATGGTAAGTTGCAATAATTTCACAAAATGTAGTGTATATTACTGTAAATGGAAAAACACTACTGCTGTTTTTATGGTAAAAAAAAAAAAAAGGCAGTTCAGTTGCCAGAATTTTACTGTAAAATTTACATTCGTTTTTTTTAACTGTAAATAAAAAAAATGCAATTTTACAGTACAAGTTTTGGCACCTGAGCTGCCAGTTAGTTTTTTTTATTACACATTTTTTAATGCATTTTATTAGTAGATTTTTTTTTAAACTAAAATGTAAAAAAAAAAAAAGGTAAATTGCAATAATTTCACCTCAAAAGGTAGTGTATATTACTGTAAATGAAAAAACAGTACTGCTGTTTTTATGGTTAAAAAAGGCAGCTCAGTTGCCAGGATTTTACTGTAAAATTTACATTTGTTTTTTCACTGTAAATTAAAAAAAATTAAATTTTACAGTAAAACAAAAAGGTTTTTTTACCGCAAATCAACAAGTGTAGATTTTTCGGTGTATTACTGTAAATGCCAAAACGGCACCGCAGTTTACCGTAAAACAAAGTACCGGTACTGTTTTTAATGCATTTTATTAGTAAATTATTTTTTTTTACTCAAATGTAAAAACATATATGGTAAGTTGCAATAGATTCACCAAAATGTAGTGTATATTACTAAAAATGGAAAAACACTACTGCTGTTTTTATGGTAAAAAAAAAAAAAAAGGCAGTTCAGCTGCCAGATTTTTACTGTAATTTTTTTTTTTAAATGTAAATTTAAAAAAACTGCAATTTTACATTAAAATTTTGGCTCCTGAGCTGCCAGTTTAGTTTTTTTTGCCGCAAATAAACAACTGTAGATTTTTTGTGTATTACTGTAAATGCCAAAACGGCACCACAGTTTATTACAGTAAAAAAAAGTACTGTTTTTTATACATTTTATAAGTAGATTTTTTTTTACTGTAAATAAAAAAAAATGAAATTTTACAGTAACATTTTGGCACCTGAGCTGCCAGTTGTTTTTTTACTACACATTTTTAAATGCATTTTATTAGTAGATTTTTTTTAAACTAAAATGTAAAAAAAATATGGTAAGTTGCAATAACATCACCTCGAAGTGTAGTGTATATTACTGTAAATGGAAAAACACTACTACTGTTTTTATGGTAAAAAAAAGGCAGCTCAGTTGCCACAATTTTACTGTAAAATTTACATTTGTTTTTTTACTGTAAATAAAAAAAAAATTAATTTTACGGTAAAGTTTTGGCACCTGAGCTGCCAGGTTTTTTTTTGGTTTTTTTTACCGCAAATCAACAAGTGGAGATTTTTCGGTGTATTACTGTAAATGCCAAAACGGCACCGCAGTTTAATACAGTAAAACAAAGTACCGGTACTGTTTTTTATGCATTTTATTAGTAGATTTTTATTTTTTTACTCAAATGTAAAAACAAATATGGTAAATTGCAATAATTTCACCAAAATGTAGTGTATATTACTGTAAATGGAAAAACACTACTGCTGTTTTTATGGTAAAAAAAAAAGGCAGTTCAGCTGCCAGAATTTTACTGTAATTTTTTTTTTTACTGTAAATTTTTAAAAAAATGCAATTTTACATTAAAATTTTGGCTCCTGAGCTGCCAGTTTCGTTTTTTTTGCCGCAAATAAACAACTGTAGATTTTTTGTGTATTACTGTAAATGCCAAAACGGCACCACAGTTTATTACAGTAAAAAAAGTACTGTTTTTTATATATTTTATAAGTAGATTTTTTTACCGTAAATAAAAAAAACTGAAATTTTACAGTAACATTTTGGCACCTGAGCTGCCAGTTGTTTTTTTACTACACATTTTTAAATGCATTTTATTAGTAGATTTTTTTAAAACTAAAATGTAAAAAAAATATGGTAAGTTGCAATAACATCACCTCGAAATGTAGTGTATATTACTGTAAATGGAAAATGGTGCAATAACATCACCTCAAAATGTAGTGTATATTACTGTAAATGGAAAAACACTACTGCTGTTTTTATGGCAAAAAAGGCAGCTCAGTTGCCACAATTTTACTGTAAAATTTACATTTGTTTTTTTACTGTAAATAAAACAAAATTAAATTTTACGGTAAAATTTTGGCACCTGAGCTGCCAGGTTTTTTTTGTTTTTTTTACCGCAAATCAACAAGTGTAGATTTTTCGGTGTATTACTGTAAATGCCAAAACGGCACCGCAGTTTATTACAGTAAAAAAAGTACTGTTTTTTATATATTTTATAAGTAGATTTTTTAACTGTAAATAAAAAAAACTGAAATTTTACAGTAACATTTTGGCACCTGAGTTGCCAGTTGTTTTTTTACTACACATTTTTAAATGCATTTTATTAGTAGATTTTTTTTAAACTAAAATGTAAAAAAAATATGGTAAGTTGCAATAACATCACCTTGAAATGTAGTGTATATTACTGTAAATGGAAAAACAGTACTGCTGTTTTTATGGCAAAAAAAAGGCAGCTCAGTTGCCACAATTTTACTGTAAAATTTACATTTGTTTTTTTACTGTAAATAAAAAAAATGTAATTTTACGGTAAAGTTTTGGCACCTGAACTGCCAGGTTTTTTTTGTTTTTTTTTACCGCAAATCAACAAGTGTAGATTGTTCGGTGTATTACTGTAAATGCCAAAACGGCACCGCAGTTTATTACAGTAAAACAAACTACCGGTACTGTTTTTTATGCATTTTATTAGTAGATTTTTTTTTTTTTACTCAAATGTAAAAACAAATATGGTAAATTGCAATAATTTCACCAAAATGTAGTGTATATTACTGTAAATAGAAAAACACTACTGCTGTTTTTATGGTAAAAAAAAAAAAAAAGGCAGTTCAGCTGCCAGAATTTTACTGTAATTTTTTTTTTACTGTAAATTTAAAAAAACTGCAATTTTACATTAAAATTTTGGCTCCTGAGCTGCTAGTTTCATTTTTTTGCCGCAAATCAACAAGTGTAGATTTTTCGGTGTATTACTGTTAATGCCAAAACGGCACCGCAGTTTATTACAGTAAAACAAAGTACCGGTACTGTTTTTTATGCATTTTATTAGTAGATTTTTTTTTTTTTACTCAAATGTAAAAACAAATATGGTAAATTGCAATAATTTCACCAAAATGTAGTGTATATTACTGTAAATGGAAAAACACTACTGCTGTTTTTATGGTAAAAAAAAAGGCAGTTCAGCTGCCAGAATTTTACTGTAATTTTTTTTTTTTTCCTGTAAATTAAAAAAAACTGCAATTTTACATTAAAATTTTGGCTCCTGAGCTGCCAGTTTCATTTTTTTTGCCGCAAATAAACAACTGTAGATTTTTTGTGTATTACTGTAAATGCCAAAACGGCACCAAAGTTTATTACAGTAAAAAAAAGTACTGTTTTTTGTATATTTTATAAGTATATTTTTTTTAAACTAAAATGTAGAAAAAAAAATGGTAAGTTGCAATAATTTCACCTCAAAATGTAGTGTATATTACTGTAAATGGAAAAACACTACTGCTGTTTTTATGGCAAAAAAGGCAGCTCAGTTGCCACAATTTTACTCTAAAATTTACATTTGTTTTTTTACTGTAAATAAAAAAAAAAAAATTTTACAGTAAAATTTTGGCACCTGAGCTGCCAGGTTTTTTTTGGGTTTTTTTACCGCAAATCAACAAGTATTGGTAAGTTGCAATAATTTCACCTCAAAGTGTAGTGTATATTACTATGAATGGAAAAACAGTACTGCTGTTTTTATGGTTAAAAAAATGCAGCTCAGTTGCCAGAATTTTACAGTAAAATTTACTTTTTTTTTTTACTGTAAATAAAAAAAACCTGAAATTTTACAGTAACATTTTGGCACCTGAGCTGCCAGTTGTTTTTTTTACTACACATTTTTAAATGCTTTTTATTAGTAGATTTTTTTTAAACTAAAATGTAAAAAAAATATGGTAAGTTGCAATAACATCACCTCAAAATGTAGTGTATATTACTGTAAATGGAAAAACACTACTGCTGTTTTTATGGCAAAAAAAGGCAGCTCAGTTGCCACAATTTTACTGTAAAATTTACATTTGTTTTTTTACTGTAAACAAAAAAAAATGCAATTTTACAGAAAAATTTTGGCACCTGAGATGCCAATATGTTGTTGTTTTTTTTACTGCAAAACAACAAGTGTAGATTTTTTGGTGTATTACTGTAAATGCCAAAACAGCACCACAGTTTATTACAGTAAAAAAAGTACTGTTTTTTAATTTAGAGAAAAATGCTGTAAAAACCACAGACAATTTCACAATTTTACCATAAAATCTATTGCTACTTTTACATTGCACAATTTGATGGATAACTTGCTTTCGAATCATTATTATTAGTATTTAAAAAATGGTTTGATAATAAATCTTTGTATAATTAGACAATATTTAAGTGAACATAATTTGCCATTACATGAAGTACATATATTTGTTTTCTCCCAAAATAGAAAGAAAGAATACATTTAGTAAGAAAAGTTACAGTACTTTATTGATACATATTCTTTCCAGGCTTTCCAGGGCCAAATAAAACGAAGTGGCGGGCCTTGAGTTTGGCACCTGTGTTGTAGGAGGACAAACATGACTCAAACCTTCTTAATTGTTAGAAAGCCCACTGTTTAATACGTTTGTTTATGCGTCACCGATGAGAGTATTTCGCGAGCGCCGTTTTGTCCTACTAATTTCGGCGGTCCTTGAACTCACCGTAGTTTGTTTACATGTACAATTTTCTCCGACGTTCCCACAGAAATACAAGTTTTATGCCACTCCTTTGTCTCATTTTGTCCACCAAACGTTTTGTACTGTGCGTGAATGCACAAAGGTGAGCTTTGTTGATGTTATTGACTTGTTACTGTCTTAAAAGGGCTCACCTGGTCCCTGCTACGGCGCCGTCGTTCTTGCCCAGAGGCTCGTCCAGTTCCACCCCGCACCAGTCCCCTTTGGCAAAGTCCGTCTCTCCCAGAAACCGTACCACTCCCGCTTTGGTCCCAGCAACCTGGACAAGGAGTGAAGTAATATATACAGTACATTCTGTATATTTGGTCATGTGACTTGTGTAACGTATGTCCATATCCTGGCTTAGTGTTGTCAGTAACAAAGCAGATTACATGATCATTTTCCCCTCAATTAGTCATTTTCAATCATTAAAATGGCGGAATGGACTAAAAAGATGAATACTACAGTAGTATTATTGGTCACTAAGCTAAACCAAAACAATCAGACCGCGCTCCTCAGTATCGTGGCCACTGATTGGCTTAGCTTCAGGCAACATGACTAACATTACCACGCTACCTTTTTTAGCCAATTTTGCAACTGAACACATTAATAGTCATATAACCTGGTACTTGACATAAGCTAACTGTTAGCATCCTAACATTAGCATTCTAGCATGCTAATTTTACAGCCCCACACTTCAAGAGTCATGTAACTCGGTCACTGACAAATGCTTACTGTTAGCATGCTAACCCTAGCATTCTAGCATGGCAACATCGGCATGCAAAATTGTTCAGCCAATTTTGCAACAGACTACATCAGGGTCAGATAACATGGTACTTGACACATGCTAACTGTTAGCATGCTAACGTTAGCCTTCTAGTATGCTAACTTTTTTAGCCAATTTTTACAGCCCTCAAGAGTCATGTAACTTGGTGACTGACACAGGCTTACTCTTAGCATGCTAACCTTAGCATTCTAGCATTAACATTGGCATGCAAACTTTTTCAGCCAATTTTACAACTGAACACATCGGGGTCAAATAACATGGTACTTGACACATGCTAACTGTTAGTATGCTAACCTTAGCATTCTAGCATGGCAACATCGGCATGCAAACTTTTTCATCCAATTTTACAACTCAACACATCGGGCTCAAATAACATGGTACTTGACACTTGCTAACTGTTAGCATGCTAACCTTAGCATTCTGGCGTAATAACATTGGCCACAAATATAATATATGGAAATATATATGAATATATGGCTAATATATGGAAAATGTGTTTTTTTCTTCCAAAATTTCAAAAGTGTTAGCATGCTAACCTGCATTAACTTAGAATGCATTAACTAATATGCTAATACGTTAGTATTATTAGCGTACAACGTCATTCTTTTTGTATTGATTCCGTTTCGTAAATTTCCCGAAATGTACAGCTAAGTTCCGCGGCTGGTGTGTCCATGACGATGACCTCCGTTTTGTTTGATCGGCCGTTTTACTGCCCTTTGGAAACAATTCAGGTATGTAAATAAACATAAAAAAAATATTTCAGTGTAAATAACGAATTTCACAACCTGTATAGTCCAGTGCGGCTAATTTATGGAAAAAAAAATGTTCTTCTAAAATTTCGAGTGTTAGCATGCTAACCTGCATTAACTTAGAATACATTAACTAATATGCTAATATGTTAGTATTATTAGCGTACAACGGCATTCTTTTTGTATTGATTCCGTTTCGTAAATTTCCCAAAATGTACAGATGGCTTCCGCAGCTAGTGGGTCCATGACGATGACCTCTGTTTTGTTTGATCATCCGTTTTATTGCCCTTTGGAAACAATTCAGGTATGTAAATAAACATTCACAAAATATTTCTGTGTAAATAACTCCTTTTCTGTGGCTTATAGTCCGGTGCGGCTAATATGTAAATAATTGTTTTTTTTTCTTCTAAAATTTTGAGAATGTTAGCATGCTAACCTGTATTAACTTAGAATGTATGAACTAATATGCAAACACGTATCTGTGTTAGTATTATTAGAGTACAACGGCATTCTCTTTGTATTGATTCCGTTTTGTAAATTTTCCCAAAATGTACAGCTAGCTTCCACAGCTAGTGGGTCCATGACGATGACCTCCGTTTTGTTTGATCAGCCGTTTTACTGCCTTTTGGAAACAATTCAGGTATGCAAATAAACATTTACAAAATATTACCGTGAAAATAACTCATTTCACAACCTGTATGTCTGTGGCTTATAGTTTGGTGTGGCTTATATATAAAAAAATTGCTTTTTCATCTAAAACTTTGTGAGTGTTAGCACGCTAACCTGCAAAAACTAATATGCTATGTGTTTGTGTTAGTATTATTAGAGTACAACGGCATTCTTTTTGTATTGATTCCCAAAATGTACAGCCAGCTTCCGCAGCTGGTGGGTCCATGACGATGACCTCTGTTTTGTTTGATCAGCCGTTTTACTGCCCTTTGGAAACAATCATGCTAACCTAGCATTGCATAGCTGTGACTTATGTTTGATTTTCCTCTTGTGCGGCTGTTAAGGATGCCAACATGTTCCATAAAACATCTTAATGCGGCTCCAGTTTGAGGCTGGAACAGATTAATTCCCCTTGCGTCGTTCCCTACGCTAAACACGAGTGCAAGTCTGGGCCAATTAAACGGCGGATGTAAGTTTTTTTTGGACTTGGGAATAGTTTCCTACCAGAACTCGATCTCCTCTCCTCAGCTCGGGCTTGTTCTTCTTTGCGGATTCTGGATCGGAGAGGTTGGACACGGACTCGCTGGACGCGACCACTCGGTTCAGGACCCCGCTGGTCTTGCTGTACTGAGCTGGGAATCAAACACAGACTTCAGCGCAGTTATTCCCAGAGAAAGAACGTTGCGTGTTTACCCGGCGTGGTTTCAGCCGCCGCCGCCGGCTCACTTCCTGGATTGGGGACTCCGGGCCGGGCCCCGTTGGTCTCCTTCTCCGGCAGGGGACCCCTGGCCAGCTTGGAGGGCCGGGTGAAGATCCCCCTGCCGTCCTGGCACTGGAAGTAGCGCACCCCCGCCACCGAGCCGTCGTTCTTGCCGATGGGCTCGTCCAGCACGATGCCCGCCCACTGGCCCGGGGCGAACTGCGTGCCGCCCAGGAACTGGACCTGGCCGGGCTTGTTGCCGTTGACCCAGACCCTCTCGCCCACCTGGAAGTCGGCATCTTGGGTGGGGGAGGTGACGCTGCCCGGGGACTTCTCGGCGGGCTTGGGCGTTCCTGCAACCCCGGTTTGAGTCACAAGCGCCAGCTGGCGAAGTTAGCTCGATGCTTTCTTACCTGAGGATGGCGTGGTCCTGATGGCCACCAGCGGGGGGCGCACTATCTTACTGGGGGGCTTCAGCCCGCTGACCTTGCCTGCTGCGCTCATGGCTTTATGTGGGGGAGGCCAATGGAGGTCTGGCCTTCCCCACCACCCTGGGAAGTCCCAATGTGATGGAGGGGACCTGCAACATCCAAGGATGACAAGTGGTAAACAACCTCAGGGTCAAAGATCCTCTATATGACAGGACTTCTGCACTGGAAACATGTTGCAAAAAATGCGATTGCAAAGATCTTCTATGAGACAAGAGCGCTCTGCTGTTTTTAAGAACCGACTGACAAAAACCCCAATCAAAGATCCTCCAAGTGACAATCTACTGTTTTTAAGAATTTACTGCCAAAAAGGCTAATCAAAGATGGTCTATTTGACAAAAGAATTGCACTGTTTCAAAAAACCTATTGCTAAAAATGCGATGCAAAGATCTTCTATGAGACAAGAGCGCTCTGCTGTTTTTAAGAACTTACAGACAAAGACACTGATCAAAGATCCTCCAAGTGACAATCTACTGTTTTTAAGAATTTACTACCAAAAAGACTAATCAAAGATGGTCTATTTGACAAAAGAATTGTACTGTTTCCAAAAACCTATTGCTAAAAATGCGATGCAAAGATCTTCCATGTGATAAGAACGCTCTGCTGTTTTAAGAACCTACTGCCAAAAACACCAATCAAAGATCCACCATTTGACAATCTACTGTTTTTAAGAATGTACTACTAAAAAGACTAATCAAAGATCCTCTATTTGACAGAAGAATAGCACTGTTTAAAAGAACTATGCAAAGATCTTCTGTGACAAAAGCACTCTGCTGTTTTTTAGAACATTATGCCAAAAACACTTATAAAGATCCTCCAAGTGACAATCTACTGGTTTTAAGAATTTACTACCAAAAAGGCTAATCAAAGATGGTCTATTTGACAAAAGAATTGCACTGTTTCAAAAAACCTATTGCTAAAAATGTGATGCAAAGATCTTCTATGAGACAAGAGCGCTCTGCTGTTTTTAAGAACCGACTGACAAAAACCCTGATCAAAGATCCTCCAAGTGACAATCTACTGTTTTTAAGAATTTACTACCAAAAAGACTAATCAAAGATCCTCTATGCGACGATCTGCTGTTTTAAGAACCTACTGTCAAAGATCCCCTATGTGATAGGGGGTCTATGTTGTTTTTAAGAACCTACTGCAATAAAACACTAGTTAAAGAGCCTCCATGTGACAATCGGCTCTTTTTACGGGCCTACTGCAAAAAACACTAGTCAAAGATCCTCCATACGACGATCTGCTGTTTTAAGAACCTACTGCCAAAAACACTAGTCAAAGATCCTCTACAGGGCAGAAGGTTGATGCTTTTGTTAAGAACCTACTGCAAAAACACTAGTTAAAGATCCTCTATGCGACGATCTGCTGTTTAAAGAACCTACTGTCAAAGATCCCCTATGTAAAAGGAGGTCTATGTTGTTTTTAAGAACCTACTGCAATAAAACACTAGTTAAAGAGCCTCCATGTGACAATCTGCTCTTTTTACGAGCCTACTGCAAAAAACACTAGTCAAAGATCCTCTATACGACGATCTGTTGTTTTAAGAACCTACTGTCAAAGATCCCCTATGTAAAAGGAGGTCTATGTTGTTTTTAAGAACCTACTGCAATAAAACACTAGTTAAAGAGCCTCCATGTGACAATCTGCTCTTTTTACGAGCCTACTGCAAAAAACACCAGTCAAAGATCCTCTATGCGACGATCTGCTGTTTTAAGAACCTACTGTCAAAGATCCCCTATGTAAAAGGAGGTCTATGTTGTTTTTAAGAACCTACTGCAATAAAACACTAGTTAAAGAGCCTCCATGTGACAATCTGCTCTTTTTACGAGCCTACTGCAAAAAACACTAGTCAAAGATCCTCCATACGACGATCTGCTGTTTTAAGAACCTACTGCCAAAAACACTAGTCAAAGATCCTCTACAGGGCAGAAGGTTGAGGCTTTTGTTAAGAACCTACTGCAAAAACACTAGTTAAAGATCCTCTATGCGACGATCTGCTGTTTTAAGAACCTACTGTCAAAGATCCCCTATGTGACAGGAGGTCTATGTTGTTTTTAAGAACCTACTGCAATAAAACACTAGTTAAAGAGCCTCCAAGTGACAATCTGCTCTTTTTACGAGCCTACTGCAAAAAACACTAGTCAAAGATCCTCTATACGACGATCTGTTGTTTTAAGAACCTACTGCCAAAAACACTAGTCAAAGATCCTCTACACGACAATCTGCTGTTTTAAGAACCTACTGCCAAAAATACTGGTCAAAGATCTTCTATATGGCAGAAGTTTGATGATTTTGTTAAGAACCTCCTGCAAAAAACACTAGTCAAAGATCCTCTATACAACGATCTGCTGTTTTAAGGACCTACTGTCAAGGATCCCCTGTGACAGGATGTCTATGTTGTTTTTAAAAACCTACTGCAATAAAACACTAGTTAAAGAGCCTCCAAGTGACAATCTGCTCTTTTTACGAGCCTACTGCAAAAAACACTAGTCAAAGATCCTCTATACGACGATCTGTTGTTTTAAGAACCTGCCAAAAACACTAGTCAAAGATCCTCTATACGACAATCTGCTGTTTTAAGAACCTACTGCCAAAAATACTGGTCAAAGATATTCTATATGGCAGAAGGTTGATGCTTTTGTTAAGAACCTCCTGCAAAAAACACCAGTCAAAGATCCTCTATACGACGATCTGCTGTTTTAAGGACCTACTGTCAAAGATCCCCTATGTGACAGGAGGTCTATGTTGTTTTTAAAAACCTACTGCAATAAAACACTAGTTAAAGAGCCTCCAAGTGACAATCTGCTCTTTTTACGAGCCTACTGCAAAAAACACTAGTCAAAGATCCTCTATACGACGATCTGTTGTTTTAAGAACCTACTGCCAAAAACACTAGTCAAAGATCCTCTATACGACAATCTGCTGTTTTAAGAACCTACTGCCAAAAATACTGGTCAAAGATCTTCTATATGGCAGAAGGTTGATGCTTTTGTTAAGAACCTCCTGCAAAAAACACCAGTCAAAGATCCTCTATACGACGATCTGCTGTTTTAAGGACCTACTGTCAAAGATCCCCTATGTGACAGGAGGTCTATGTTGTTTTTAAAAACCTACTGCCAAAAACACTAGTCAAAGATCCTCTATACGACGATCTGTTGTTATAAGAACCTACTGCCAAAAATACTAGTCAAAGATCCTCTATATGGCAGAAGGTTGATGCTTTTGTTAAGAACCTCCTGCAAAAAACACTAGTCAAAGATCCTCTATACAACGATCTGTTGTTATAAGAACCTACTGCCAAAAATACTAGTCAAAGATCCTCTATATGGCAGAAGGTTGATGCTTTTGTTAAGAACCTCCTGCAAAAAACACTAGTCAAAGATCCTCTATACAACGATCTGTTGTTATAAGAACCTACTGCCAAAAACGCTAGTCAAAGATCCTCTATAAGGCAGAAGGTTGATGCTTTTGTTAAGAACCTACTACCAAAAAGACTAATCAAAGATCCTCCATGTGACAATCTGCTCTTTTTAAGAACCTACTGCCAAAAAAATATATATTTATATTATATTATATATTTATATTTATATGACAGGAGCGCTCTTGTTTTTAAGGAAATTACTATCGAAAACATGAGCCAAAGATCCTTTATATGACAGGAGCCCGAGGCTGTTTTGAGGAACCTACTGCCAAAACACTAGTCAAAGATCATTTAAATGACAGGAACACTGCTGTTTTGAAGAACCTACCTCTGAAAATCCCTGTCAAAGATCCTCTCTGTGACAGAAACGTGATGCTGCCTACATTCAAAGATCGTCTATGGTGACATCCCCGTGGTGTTTAAAAATGTTAGCTTCTTAAATGAACTGCTATTGCTGTGCTCGATTTGGACCGCGGCCCTCCCGTTTGTTCGAAGAGCAACATAACCCCGCCCAGTCGGCGTACCCGCACCGCAACAACGAGCACTCCTCGAGCCAGGAGGCTTGTTGACTCTACTTAATGACTTTAAAAAGACGCCAATCACAAACATGTCGGAGATAAAAGGCTTTGTTTTCTCCGTAACACTTCTCACAGTCCAACTTCTAATAATTTAACCGCGTTTACACTTTTATTTGCACTTTAATTGTGATAAAACATTGGCATATGGAGCTCTGGTAGCAGTAAATTAAGGGTGTTTGATTTGTGTTTAAGATGATTTTGCTCGTCCCTGCTGTGTTAGCCCAGTTAGCTAGCTCGCGATAGATTATCAATAAAAGGCGTCCACATGAAGACAAACTGAGAGTGTGGCGGCTAAAAGTGAGAGGCAAACTACACGGGATGGCAGACGTCGCTGCGGAGGCTTACTTGCTCTGTTCGGGCGAGCTGGGTCCCAGCAGGGTGGATGCGGAGCACCGTTACATGTTTTTCAAGCCTGGACCAGCCCAGTGTGACGTCACCACGGCGCCTTCAGGGACCTTGACTGGAGCTGGGTCATCGCGGTATTAACCGTTTCAAAATCGCAGGATTACAGCGCCCGTGAATGCCACTTGATTGTCGGTACGTTAGTTTTTATTGCAATTTAAAACGAGGGATTACTATATATATATATATATATATATATATATATATATATATATATATATATATATATATACATATATATATATATATATATATATATATATATATATATATATATATATATATATATATATATATATATATATATATACATATATATATATATATACATATATATATATATATATACATATATATATATATATATATATATACATATATATATATACATATATATATATACATATATATATATACATATATATATATATATATATACATATATATATATATATATATATATATACATATATATATATATATATATATATATATATATATATATATATATATATATATATTATATATATATATATATATATATATATATATATATACATATATATATATATATATATATATGTATATATATATATATATATATATACATATATATATATATATATATATATATACATATATATATATATATATATATATATATATATATATATATATATACATATATATATATATATATATATCTCTCTAGGTCGTCCTCAGACGAGCC
>NC_084738.1:78859855-78984855 GCF_033978785.1 Entelurus aequoreus | reverse complement strand
ACGGCCAAAAATACTAGTCAAAGATCCTCCATGTGCCAATCTGCTATTTTTAAGAACCTACTACAAAAAAGACTAATCAAAGATCCTCTATTTGACAGTAGTTTGAAAAAAAACCCTATTGCTAAAAACGCTGTGCAAAGATCTTCTATGTGACAAAGGCGCTCTGCTGTTTTTAACAACCTACTGACAAAAACGATAGTCAAAGATCCTCTATATGACAGAAGCTTGACACTTTTTTTTAAGAACTTACTGCCAAAATCACTAGTCAAAGATCCACCATGTGACAATCTGCTGTTTTTAAGGACCTACTTCCAAAAAATGCCAGTCAAAGATCCTCTTTGCGAAAGGAGGTCCATGCTGTTTTCAAGAACCTACTGCCAAAAACACCAGTCAAAGATCATTCATGTGACAGGAGGTTCTTTGCTGTTTTTAAGAACCTACTGCAATAATACACAAGTTAAAGATCATCCATGTGACAACCTGCACTTTTTAAGGACCTACTGCCAAAAAGATCCTGTATTTGACAGGAGTACAGCACTGTTTAAAATAAAATCTATTGCTAAAAACTGTCTGCAAAGATCTTCTATGTGACAAAATGCTCTGCTCTTTTTAAGAACCCACTGACAAAAACGCTAGTCAAAGATCCTCTATACGACAGAAGCTTGATGCTTTTTTGAAGAACCCACTGCCAAAATCACTAGTCAAAGATCCTCTGTGAAAATCTGCTGTTTTTAAAAAGGACCTACTGCCAAAAAATGCCAGTCAAAGACCCTCTCTGCGACAGCACGTTAATGCTGTTTTTAAGAACATAATGCCAAAAACACCAGTCAAAGATCATTCATGTGACAATCTGCTGTTTTAAGAATCTACAACAAAAATGCCAATCAAAGATCCTCTACGTGACAGGAGGTCTATGCTCTTTTTAAGAACCTACTGCAATAAAACAAGTTAAAGATCCTCAATGTGACAATCAGCTCTTAAGAACATACTGCCAAAAACGCTAGTCAAAGATCTTCTATACGGCAGAAGTTTGATGCTTTTGTTAAGAACCTACTGCAATAAAAGACTAGTTAAAGATCCTCCATGTGACAATCTGCTCTTTTTAACAATCTTCTGCCAAAAAAAAGAACAGCATGCTGTTATGTACAAGGGGGGAAAAGGTCAGTATAGTACTGTTCTTGATTCATTACTACGGCAGTATTTCATTAGTACCAGATACCGTACAACCCTATTAGAAAGTAGCAAGTAACAAACGTGTCCGTATCATGAGCTTAACTTCATGAATGATTGTGTCCACTAAGTGTCGCCAAAAAAACAATTACCACTCCACTTGGTGTTTTCCATAGCTACCATTGTTCTCTGTTTGACCATTTTCACTTCAGCAGACTTTTTCTAACATTCCACACCGCTCGTCTGAAATGGACTTGTGCTGTTTTCAAGTTGAAGTGGAGTGGTCATTTGTTGTTTGGTGACAGCGAGTAGCCACAGTAATTTAGTTAAAGTTAAAGTGCAAATAATTGTCACACACACACACTAGGTGTGGCGAAATTATTATCTGCATTTGACCCATCACCCTTGATCACCCCCTGGGAGGTGAGGGGAGCAGTGAGCAGCAGCGGTGGCCGCGCCCGGGAATAATTTTTGGTGATTTAACCCCCAATTCCAACCCTTGATGCTGAGTGCCAAACAGGGAGCGAATGGGTCCCATTTTTATAGTCTTTGGTATGACTCGGCCGGGGTTTGAACACACAATCTACCCATCTCAGGGCGGACACTCTAACCACTAGGCCACTGTGAATGATGCAGTCACGTTTGTTACTGGATACTTTCTAATACGTTCCTGCCTTGGAGACTTTGTATGTAATAGGCAACTGTAATAATTTGATACTGACAAATGTGCTGTTTTATGGTAGAGTTATAACATATGTCTAGCTTGTATGCTATTGTGTGCTTAGCTGTTGTGTAGCTGCTTGCTCCTGGAAGCCTATAGCCTGGCATGGTACCTCAGTGTATATGACTTGGGTGAAATGGAAGGTATTGTGCGAGGACATTTTGATGTTGAAGTCAAACGAGTCTTACCTCAGGCCACTTCTCTTGGATGACGTCGATGATGTCATCGGTGAAATCTCCCTGAATGATTATTTCATCCTCGGCCGTGACGGAGGCGCCACAAGAGAATTTCTGTGCAAAGAAGCGCTGAGCCTCTTTGAGTTCGATGTCTGCCAGAGAGACCGCAAGCGTTAGCGTTCAAAAGCGGCCTTTTCATAATAAAAAATAATTTAAAAAAAGGTACGTGATGATTAAAAGGGTGAACTTACCAAAAGTGGCCATGCCGCACACTCGCGTGACGTATTTTTTCTTGGCTCGCGGGATCTTTGCTATCGTGATTTTCTGAGGCACCGTCTTCTTCTTCTGTTTGATCTGGCCACGCCCACCTACACAACAAACATAGCATGAGTAACGTGTGACGGCCTGCAGTACCAGCCAGCAACCAGCAGAGGGCCCCGCTGAATTCAGGCCCGACTGGGCTGCTGCTCCAACAGGAAGTACAAAATTATTTAAAAAATTTAATACACCTTTATTTTGTAAAGTTCAACATTTACAAACAAACATATGAACAAAGACAATTAATGGTGCCGAGTGTCTGAATCTGTGAGTTTTAGGTGTAACCGTACAAAATGAGCTAGAGCTAGCCTAAAATGTTAGCATGCACACATTAAAAAACCTCTAAAGGCTTAGTGGCCACATGCGTGGACAGCACCTTTTAGCTCTTATTTCCAAAATTGTGTACACTACTGAATTGGGGTCTTATGGCCGCTTATGTGGACACTTATACTGCCATCTGGTGGTGTGTGAAGAGCATAACATACAATGGAAAAAAAGTGTAAAAATAAGAATTAGCATGTCACTAAACATGAAGTACACATTTGTGTACTTATGGACTAAGTACATCATATCAAAAGATGATTCTTAGTTTTTATTCTAATTAGGGTCCAATAAGCCCAAACAGCAAAGAGAAATAAAAAAAAAAGCATGTAAACAAACAGTTTGGGCCTTAAGAGGTTAAAATGCTAACACTTAGCATGTGTGCTAACGACGGCCTGCTAACAGTTAGCATGTCTCAAGTAACACGGCTGTAAGGTGTATGGCTGTGGAAATAGAGAAAAAAAGTGTAAAATTAGATGAAAAAGTTAGCATGCTTAAGGTAGCTTGCTAGCATGCTAACATTAGCACACTAACAGATAACAGATGTCACATACCAAGTTGTATGACTGTAGGTTAAACGGGTTGCAAAATTAGCTCAAAATGCTAGCACGCAAACGTAAACCTGCTGCTCCTGGTCTGAGCTGCTGTGACCTAGATTACCGCAGGGCTCGAATTTAACCACGGGAACCGTGGCAAAAGCCGCGACCGCTCACGTCGTTTGCCGTAATGCCCTAAAAAAAATGACCGAAATCGACGGCAAGAACATGCCTTGACCGCCTTTGACTTTGTACTTGTTAATGGACGAGAAATGTAACAATAAACGGTATAATGATAATTTGCGATAGAATTCCAGACGGTTAGTAATACCGCCTAATTTTTTAATTACTGAAAAAATGTCATTTATTAATGCATTTTAGGCAACAGGAAGTCAGGCGCACTATCGTCGTTTGGTTTGATAATTATGGCTGACCAACGACATCGACTTTGCTGCGGAGATTTCCCCTCGGAGTAAACTGAGCCGAGCGCTTGGTTTAACCTCAATTTCCCTCACTTCACGGCGCGTGTTCAAGAGCGCACTGCTGTGTTTGGATGGAGACAAGTATGGACAATATTGGAGACAATTGTCTCCATACTAAAAGTATACAGCCAAGGAGAAAAGTTTGATGTTGCTTTTATTTTGTCAATACAGCCTCCATCAGCCGCTGTGACTGAGAGTCAATGAGGTGAGGAAACATGCAGCAGGCGATGTTTCACATGTTGTCACAACTTTTTTATAAAGTTTGTTTACTGGGGTGTTCACGCCATTATTTAACTGCAAACTGTATCAGTGTTCCAATAACATCAATAATAGCTCAAATGCTTTGTCATCTCATTGAATTGAACACAGGCTGTGAAGATTGTGTATTTGATGTGTGAGGTGTCACTCCTCTTTTGTTTTTGTTGGCCAAACTGTTGCACTGAACGACAAGGAGGCGTTGTTGGAGAAGAACAAAGCTTGTTTATTAGACTTTATCTTCATTAGCCAAACTGATTTGTTTTATTTTAATATCAAAAAGTAAACATGCTTGTTTAAATTTCTTGTGTTTTTGTCATGTCACAAAAGGTATTACTTCAAAAACCATTCATGTGACACATCATTTTGTTAATGTATTATTGTGTATTGTTGATTCCTATATGACATATTTTCGCTCAAAATCTTAATGGATCTGTCCGGACACAGCATCTACATGTACATATAAATGTACATCACTTAGAAACAAATAAATAATACAAAAAAAAATACCTCCCTCTATCAAAATGTAAAAATTTAGATAAAAGGCATCATTTAGTGACAAAAAGCTGACAAGTTGATATTATTAAATAATTACAAAAACAGTATATATATATATATATATATACACATACACACAACCTACTCAGTGGCCTAGTGGCTAGAGTGTCCGCCACTAGATGGGTAGGTTGTGAGTTCAAACCCTAGCCGAGTCATACCAAAGACTATGAAAATGGGACCCATTACCTCCCTGCTTGGCACTCGGCATCAAGGGTTGGAATTGGGGGTTTAATCACCAAAAATTATTCCCGGGCGCGGCCACCGCTGCTGCTCACTGCTCCCCTCACCTCCCAGGCGGTGACCAAGGGGATGGGTCAAATGCAGAGGACAAATTTCACCACACCTAGTGTGTGTGTGACAATCATTGGTACTTTAACTTGACTTTAACTAAAATATGAGCCCTCCTTTAAGGCAACACTTGCCTTGACCTTAAAAAGTTAAAATGTGAGGCCTGTTGCCGTAATAACTCGTGAAACACTTAAAAGTGCAGATTTCAACCATTGAAATAATAATAATAGATTTTATTTGTAAAAAGCACAATACATTGAGCAAACAACCTCAAAGTGCTACAGTGTATTAAAAAAATCAAAATAAATAGATAATAAAAATAAAAACTACAACAGCCTAAAAGCTAGAACTAGTATGCATATATCTAAAAAAAAAGGCTTTTAAAAAAAAGAAGGGTTTTTAAGCCTTTTTTAAAAACATCCACAGTCTGTGGTGCCCTCAGGTGGTCAGGGAGAGCGTTCCACAGACTGGGAGCGGCGAAGCAATAATACTTTATTTCCGGTCATTTAAAAAACAGCACTGCACATCTGAATGGCAGCTACAGTTTGGATGTGTAAGGTCTAAAAAAATGATGTAGAACATCTGGCGGGCCGGATTGAAAATCTTAATGGGCCGTACTTTGCCCAGGTGTGGTGTATGGGGACGGTTTCTGCACGCACCTCTCTTCTGCTTCTTCTTCTCCTCCTCCTCGCCAGCAGGGGGAGCGTCTCCAGCGTCGGGATCCTGTTTGGGCGCCTTTGCTGCCGGGCCAGTTGGACAGAAGGACGAGGCAAACTGTTAGGAATCAACTTATTAGCGGCGTGGCGGCCAAAGTGGGCTCACCGAGAGTCATCCTGGCAAAAACGTCAGGGAAGTTCTTCTCCAGCCACTGCCGACATTTGGCGGGCTCGGGCATGTACTCGCAGTACTACGGACAAGAGACAGATTACTCGCAAAAGTTCTTGGCTTGAACCCGAGGATGGTTGAACTTACCTCTGAAGGCAGAGAGCACACTGTAGGGGGGACAACGGCAGTTGGTTATTGATGGAGAAGTGAGAAAACGGTGAAGGTACAAATGATATAAAGTACCTCCACAATAAAGCACCTTCAATGGGTACTTGGAGTCTGGGTCCACGGTGGTCTCTTGTTCTGTTCTGCTTTCTAAATCCATCTCAGTAGCCATTACAAACTGTCTAGAAAACAACATTGCAGAGTTTTTTACTGTAAAATCAACTTTGGTACTGTTTTTTTCTACATACAGTAAGACACTAAAACATTAAAAAACAAACAATAAAAACATTAAAACAACAAGAATTTACAGCTAAAAACAGTGGTATTGTAATTCCATTCTATTTATTCCATTTTTTTATATGCGGTAAAAAATCCACTGCTTTTACTGTAAAATTCTGGTGACTGAGCTGCCAGTTTTTAAAGTAAAATACATTTTAAAAAAGTGCTGCGTATGTAAAAATATATTGTTAATGTATTATATATCCATCCATCAATTTCTACCGCTTGTCCCTTTTGGGGTCGCGGGGGGTGCTGGAGCCTATCTCAGCTGCATTCGGGCGGAAGGCGGGGTACACCCTGGACAAGTCGCCACCTCATCGTATATATACACATGTATATTCATATATGGTGACTAAGCTGCCAGTTTTTAAGAGTAAAATAAATGTTAAAAATTTGCTGTGTATGTAAAAAAATATGTTGTTAATGTATTATATATACACATGTATATTCATATATTACTCATTGTTAAACGCGGCCCTCTAAGGGCAACCATAACTGCGATGTGGCCCTCAATGAAAACGAGTTTGACACCCCTGATGTATATAAAACGATGACGGATGCTTCCGGATGTTTTTAGAGCGCTTTATAGGCGGATTAGAGCCACTCCTATTGGCTCCGTTAGCTGACTTTTGCTAGCGTTTATTTACGAGTTAGAATGCATAGAAATGTAATAACATGGGTTTGGAAGCTGCATCTGTTTAGCACACAGCTTCCTCCTTATATTCATGCTCAAAAAGATACGTTTCTGGATCGTCATTTGTCCCAAAGTAGTTGTCAACGCTCATGAAGTCTGCCATGATGCGTAGTGTTGTTTTTGAAAGGAAAAACGAACACGGTGATGAGTCTGTGAAATGAATACTTTTAAAATTAGCAAAACATGTCAATATTACATGTTATTATGAATGTTACTCCATTACAGCATGTATATAAAACGACGACGGATGCTTTCGGATGTTTTTAGAGTGCTTTATGGGCGGATTAGAGCGACTCCTATTGGCTCTGTTGTTAGCTGACTTTTGCTAGCATTTTTTTACGAGTAAGAATGCATAGAAATATAACAATGTGTTCTTGTCTTACATGGGGATTGTAAATGACGTCCCTGTACAAGTGGAAATTGTGCAGTAAGTGATTGTTTTATCATGTTCGTAGTTTGTCGATCTTGTTCAACACTTAGCAATAATGCTACATGATGCTTAGTAATTCACTGAAGCTGCATCTGTTTAGCACGCAGCTTCCTTATATTCATGCTCAAAAATATAAGTTTCTGGATCATCTTTTGTCCCAAAGTAGTTGTTAACGCTCACGAAGTCTGCCATGATGCGTAGTGTTGTTGTTGAAAGGAAAAACGAACACTGTGATGAGTCTGTGAAATGAATACTTAAAATGAGCAAAATATGTCAATATTACATGTTCAGTGTTTCCCATAAACTGCCAAGATACCTGTGGCGGTGGGGGCATGGCTATGGGCGTGGTTACCATGACATCACCGAGTAATTTGCATAATTTACTACAATGATTTGATTTTCTTTAAAAAGGCTCAAAAAATGTATACTTACTAATTAATAATAACAGTTTTGTTTTAAACGTCCATCCATCCATCCATTTTACAATATAATTACAACACTTTATGTACATATTTATATACAGATTTGAACAATAAGTTATTCACTGAAATATATTAATTGTGGTTCTTACAAAAAATATATCTTATAAAATATAAAAGCTAAAATGTCTCAAAGTTCTGCCCCTTTAATTAGTGCATACTAAATAATTTAACTTTAGCCTACTACTACAACCATATTATTTACCAGCAACATAAAGTGAAACAGAGGCAGAGGTGTCCTGCCACAGTCAGTAACAAATAAACAGAAAACAGTAGTGGTGGTAGATAGACACAGAGCTTCATCAAACATCTGATCCACTGAACAAAGAGCTCCAAAAATCTTGAACTTTAGACTGCCATCAGTTTTACTCCCTATATTATTTACCAGCAACATAAAGTGAAACAGAGGCAGAGGTGTCCTGCCACAGTCAGTAACAAATAAACAGAAAACAGTAGTGGTGGTAGATAGACACAGAGCTTCATCAAACATCTGATCCACTGAACAAAGAGCTCCAAAAATCTTGAACTTTAGACTGCCATCAGTTTTACTCCCTATATTATTTACCAGCAACATAAAGTGAAACAGAGGCAGAGGTGTCCTGCCACAGTCAGTAACAAATAAACAGAAAACAGTAGTGGTGGTAGATAGACACAGAGCTTCATCAAACATCTGATCCACTGAACAAAGAGCTCCAAAAATCTTGAACTTTAGACTGCCATCAGTTTTACTCCCTACACTTAACCGTGTGTTTCCTACTGCCTGCAGACTTTGCACCCTTTGTTATATACAGTGGTGTGTTTCTAATATAAATACATATAATAAAGTCAAATACAAATAAGGCAATAAGAGAAGTATCCTACACTTCTCTTTTGTAAAGTAAATCTGAACAGCCGATATGGGCATCTACATCAACTATATGATTTGCCTGAGAAGCTGGAGAGGACAAAAGAAAAATTTAAAAAAAAATTTTAAAATTTTTTTAAATTTATTTTTATTTGTGGCGGACGTAATTCTTTCGTGGCGGGCCGCCACAAATAAATGAATGTGTGGGAAACCCTGATGTTATTATGATTGTTACTCCATTAAAGCATGTATATAAAACGACGACGGATGCTTTCGGATGTTTTTAGAGCGCTTAATAGGCGGATTAGAGCGACTCCTATTGGTTCCGTTGTTAGCTGACTTTTACTAGCGTTTATTTACGAGTTAGACTGCATAGAAACGTAATAACATGGGTTTGAAAGCTGCATCTGTTTAGCACGCAGCTTCCTCCTTATATTCATGCTCAAAAATATACATTTCTGGATCATCTTTTGTCCTAAAGTAGTTGTCAACGCTCATGAAGTCTGCCATGATGCGTAGTGTTGTTGTTAAAAGGAAAAACGGACACTGTGATGAGTCTGTGAAATTAATACTTAAAATGAGCTAAATATGTAAATATTACATGTTATTAGGAATGTTAGTCCATTACAGCATGTATATTAAACGATAACGAATGCTTTCGGATGTTTTTAGAGCGCTTTAGAGCAACTCCTATTGGCTCCATTGTTAGCTGACTTTTGCTAGCGTTTATTTACGAGTTAGAATGCATATAAACATAACAACATGGGTTTGGAAGCTGCATCTGTTTAGCACACAGCATCCTCCTTATATTCATGCTCAAAAATATAAGTTTCTGGATCATCATTTGTCCCAAAGTAGTTGTTAACACTCACAAAGTATGCCATGATGCGTAGTGTTGTTGTTGAAAGGAAAAACGAACACTGTGATGAGTCTGTGAAATTAATACTTTTAAAATGAGCAAAATATGTCAATATTACATGTTATTATGAATGTTATTCCATTACAGCATGTATATAAAACGATGACGGATGTTTTTAGAGCGCTTTATAGGCGGATTAGAGCAACTCCTATTGGCTCCGTTGATAGCTGACTTTTACTAGCGTTTATTTACGAGTTAGAATGCATAGAAGTATAATAACATGTGTTCTTGTTTTACATGGGGATTGTAAAAGTGCACTTCCCCTTCAAGTGAATGAATGGGCTACAATTGAACACTGACTAAATAATACCTAAATGAATTATAATTTCCAAACCCGCATAAAACATACTTTGTTCGAGTGCTCGAATAGAGAAGTCGGAAGTTTACTATTAGCTTTCTTGCTAGCATGACTAGCCAAGCTAGCTAACACATGCGAGCGTTACACCGGCTCGGGCTCCTAAATGGTACGAATTTGTAAAGTTATTAGCAAAGAAGAGTTGTCGAATTTCTCCTCAATAGTGTAAATATGTGTTTCTAGTATCGTAAAAGTGGCATTTGAGTGTCATCTCCTGCCATCATGTTATGTTGAGTCACACAGCTGTCACCGTTAGCTTAGCATCGAACTCCTCTTTGAAAATAATATGTATAATAAATAAAAAGGTACGTACCCCAACCAAATAATTCTTTAAAACTGCTTTCTTTCCGATAGCAAGACTGGCATCGTTGATGTTGATTTATGCTTCAGAATGTCATTCTTGTTGGGCTTATGGAGGTTTTTAGTTTGCGTAGTTTAAAGCACGCCTCTGCTGGCCTTCTTGCTCGTTTAAGTGATTGGAGGAAGACGGAGAAAAGTGTGCTCGCTAGTGATGACGCCCCCTGGCGCTTTGGAGCAGAACGACATAGCCAGAACGTTTTGAAATGACACTGTATCTACTTATTTCAGTTTACTAAAAAGAAAAAATAGCATAAAACTTGTATTTCGAAACATAATATTAAGTATTCATTGAGCAGGTGTGCTTTTTTGTCGTCTTAATCGCAGCGCCCTGTATTTGGGGATTTTCAAAATAAAAGACAATTCGTTTTAAAACCGTGCTAATTCGATACAATAAAGAACTCAATAATTTCCAAATAAAAAATATTTTATAAAATAATTAGTAAACATAGGATACATGTTTTAACATACTCGTTTTATGTTCAGTTATGTCGGTAAATATTTTTAATTGGAAAGGAAATACTCACTCGGCATTTCCGCCTCAGGGAGGAAACCCAGTGTAGTCCGGTTTTTAAAAAAAAGAACTAAAACTGCGCAAACTATCCCATAATCTTACCCTTTGAAAATAATATGTAAAATTAAAAAAAAGTACGTACCCCACCAAATATTCTTTAAAACTGCTTTCTTTTCGATAGCAAGACTGGCATCGTTGACGTTGATTTATGCTTCAGAATGTCGTTCTTGTTGGGCTTTTCAAAATAAAGACAATTAGTTTTAAAACCGTGCTAATTCGATACAATAAACAACTCAATAATTTCCAAATGAAATTATTTCGTAAAATAATTAGTAACCATAGGATATATGTTTGAACATACTCGTTCATGTTCAGTTATGTTGGTAAATATTTTTAATTGGAAAAGAAATACTAACTCGGCATTTCCGCCTCAGGGAGGAAACCCAGTGTAGTCCGGCTTTAAAAAATAAATTAAAATCTGTGCAAACTAACCCATCATCTTACAATTTGCCTGACCCAAAATATAAGATGTTTCGCCGTTTCGCCACACCTGACGCGCCTTCTAAATATGGGGGCTTTTCGTGCACGTTAATGGCCTCTAAAAGGCGTCCAAAATAAAATGAAATAAAATAAACCCCCCCCCCCCGCTGTTGTCCCGCTCCAAACAGGACCGCAAACCTGTGTCCGCGGCACTGCCTGGCGGGAAGTCGACACGACGCTTCCAGGTAGCAATGGAGAGGCGCTCTAGTTCCTCCTCTTGATCGACGGCTTTCCCGTCCAGCCGCATTCCTGGAGCGCGTTACCGTCTCCCGTCACGTTACCGACTTGACGTTTATTACAAATCAGGCGACTGATACCGTGTTGCCCCACGGTTGTGTGAGAACGGATGTACCTAATGTTGTGTCCATTAAGACTGCAGCGTTTACATGCATTCAAAATATTTAATCGAATGATCTAATATTTTATTTCTCTCCTACATGACGTTTTCTCCTTCCTAAAATAATAATACATTTAATCTATGGTGCCTTTTTGATCAGGAGATCTCAAAAGGCTTCTTTAAGATAGGTACATTCTGGTGCTAGCTGGCGATATTTTCAGCAAGTAAAACTTGAATAGTGTATTTGTGTTCTTATTATAATATTTATTTAAATCTATTATAATATATATATATATTTTTTTTCTGTCACTCACAAAAGCAACTAAGAATTTTAGCAGCAAGTTGTTGTTATCGTAGACATCTTATAAGTAGACGCAACAATGGCTGCTGTGACGCGAGAAATTGGGCCGCCATCTTGAAGTGGTGATGACTAAACTGACAGTTGACAGGTAGAAAACAAAGATGGTGTTCAGCGTTTTCCTGCTCAAATGAGCGGACTGTTGAAAATAGGAATCGGGGGATTACTTTCCACAAGTAAGACTTAACATTAACGTACTATTGGTTGCATTTTGTGAAAAGAATATTACCACAGAGTTGAGAAGGAGCAAAGATCTTCAATAGTACAGAAATTGTAGCCGCTAGCAAACAACAGTATGAACATAATAGAATTGCTTGTCAATTAAATTAATTAAATTTAAAAATGTCATACTTGAATAACATAAAGTTGAAATAAATGATGAAGATAAAGATTGTAAAAGACAACAGCGGTAAAAGTTAGGACCACAGTCCAGATTGTGTAGGGGGGGGGGTAAGTAATATATGTTAGCTAACTAGACAATCAGATGGACAGTGGCTATACAGTATTATACAAGTCTAAATTTAGTCTAGCTTTCCAACCCTATTTTTATGTAGGATATACGCATGTATATATAACCTAATCCTATTGTTTCTTGAATTTAAAAATAGCTGACCGTTTTTTTCCCCCTTCTCTGGGATTATATTCCCAGTTTTCATCTCGGACGTCTGGTCACTTAAAGCATATAAAATTATTCTATTACTGTTAAGCAAACTATGAATAATAAAACATGTGTCTTTTATCATAGCTACACGTATGACAAAAAAGCGCGTGAAAATCAGTGGTATTCAGTGAGGTAAAATGAATTGCACTGAGTGGAGCGGACCACCACTCCAAGATGGTGGCCCCGCGACTTGTCAGCGCCAGTAGGCAGTAGCGCTCCATGCTGCGTCTACTTATAAGATGTCTATGGTTGTTATGATAGCACATGATAGCTAGCCTTTGTAGCTAAAGTTTGGTAAATCGCTGTCATTAGCTGACAACACAAAGCTTTACGTAAGCCCGAGTTTACGTCATTACCCTGGAAAAGTTAGCGTTCTTTAAGCAGCCACAGTAAAGGTTGGAAACAGCCCCTTTTAAGAAAATTAGCTTTGTCATTTAGTTGCGAGAATCGGTTTGAATCGAGACTCCGGTTGAATTGAGAATAGATTCGAAATCGAATTAAATCCTACATTTTTGTAAGATTACCATCCCTGATGATGATACTCCTAAAATATACTATAATTGTCCTGATAAATTAGTATTTTGGGACCAAAATATATTTCAATACTTTTCTAACCTTTTCAAAATAAAGGGTATTGTATTATTTTTGTCAAAATTATGAGGGACAAGCGGTCAAAAATAGATTGTTAATATCTGCTTACTTCTAGAGATGTCCGATAATATTGACCTGCCTTTAAAATGTAATATCGGAAATTATCGGTATCGTTTTTTTTATTATCGGTATCGTTTTTTTTGTGTTTTTAAAAAAAAAATTAAATCAACATAAAAAACACAAGATACACTTACAAATAGTGCACCAACCCAAAAAACCTCCCTCCCACTCATTCACACAAAAGGGTTGTTTCTTTCTGTTATTAATATTCTGGTTCCTACATTATATATCAATATATATCAATACAGTCTGCAAGGGATACAGTTCGTAAGCACACATGATTGTGCATGCTGCTGGTCCACTAATAATACTAACCTTTAACAGTTAATTTTACTCATTTTCATTAATTACTAGTTTCTATGTAACTGTTTTTATATTGTTTTACTTTCTTTTTTATTCAAGAAAATGCTTTTAATTTATTTATGTTATTTTATTAATATTTAAAAAAAGGACCTTATCTTCACCATACCTGGTTGTCCAAATTAGGCATAATAATATGTTAATTCCATGACTGTATACATCAGTATCGGTTGATATCGGTATCGGTTGATATCGGTATCGGTAATTAAAGAGTTGGACAATATCGGAATATCGGATATCGGCAAAAAGCCATTATCTGACATCCCTACTTACTTCCTGTTTCAACATGTTCTATCTACACTTCTGTTCAAATGTAATAATCACTTATTCTTCTGATACTTTACATAAGTATGGCTGATATTACACATGTTGTTATCGATCCGATACCAAGTAGTTACAGGATCATACATTGGTCATAGTTAAAGTCCTCCTGTGTCTAGGAACTTATTTCCTGAGTTGATATTTTATATTATTATAAATTACATTCTATTTCCAGGAAAACCGGAATTTGGTTTGTAACTTGGGAAAGTGTTAGTTTGAATGTCCAGGATGAGTGGAATGTGTTGATGTTGGAATGGGTTGAATAGGTTGAAAAATGTGGGAATTGTGCAACTTGGAAACATGTCCCATTCATTTCAATGGGAACTTCCTAAAATTTGGGAAATTGAGATTTAAAAAAAAAGATTGATAGCATGAATGTCCTGAATGAGCTGAATTGGTTGGTTTCAAAATTGTTTTAATCGGTCGAGAAATGTTGAAGTAGGAACAGTTTTTAATTGAGAAATGTAATTACGGAATTTCGGGAAAAACGGGAATGTTTCTAGGTCCTAAACCAACTTGTTTTATTGTCCTGACTAAGAAAAATGTTTTGACGGTGAAACATTTGAAATGGGATGAAAAAAGGAAAAGGAGTAGTCAAACGAAAAAGGTCTGAAATAGGGTTAGAAAAGGACAGGAATTCCTGGAAATTTGTTGAAGGTGGAAAAATGGTAGCTTGAATGTCGAGGATGAGTTGAATGTGTTGATGGTGGAATGGTTTGAATTAGTGGGAATTGTGGAACTTTGCAGAATGTCCCATTGAAATTTTTCCAAAAGTAGGAATTTTGGGAAAAGTGGGAATTTTTTTGAAAATGGTAAAAAAAAAAACTTGAATGAGTTGGAATGGTTGGTGTTGGAAGAAATGTTGAAGTAGTAACATGTTGAACTGAGAAATGGTATTACGGAATTTCGGGAAAACCGGGAATTTTTACAGTTCAAAAAACAACTTTGTTTCTTTTCCTAATTAAAAGGAATGTTTTGACGGTTGAAATACGTCGAAAAATGTGGCAGGAGTAGTCGCCAGAAAAAAAGGGTGGAAATAGGGCTTTGGAAAACCAGGAATTCTGGAAGATCCTGGAATTTTTTTGAACTTGGAACAAAAGGTAGTTTAAATTTCCAGAATGGTGGAATGTGTTGAAGGAGCAATGGTTTGAATCGGTTGAAAAATGTGGAAATGGTGGAAGTTTGAAAAATGGCCAATTCGTTTTGAATGGGGAAAAATGTTCCGGAAAACCTGGAATTCTGGGGAATTTTTCGGAATTTGTCAAGAAAAAGCCCGCGATTCCCGAATAGGCCGAACAGTTTGAAGTCGGAACGGTTTGAATTGGATGACATGTGGAAGGTAGAGCGCGCCAAATTCTGGAGAAGAAGAAGAAAAAGTGCCGTTTCTGCTTGTACGTGCTCTCTGTGTGTGTGTGTGTGTGTGTGTGTGTGTGTGTGTGTGTGTGTGTGTGTGTGTGTGTGTGTGTGTTGACTCACACGAAAAAAAAAAAAAGTACTGGTATTATATTGCCTTATTATTGATCTTACATGCAGTATAGGCACTAGGTACTATTTTGACTCACACACAAAAAAAAGTACTGGTATTATATTGCCTTATTATTGATTTTACATGCAGTATAGGCACTAGGTACTATGTTGACTCACACAAAAAAAAAGTACTGGCATTTTTCAAAGGCAGTGTAGTACCTTTTTAAAAATGAATTAGTACCACAGTACTTTATTAGTACCCGTATATCGTACAACCCTATTTTTGGTGGAGATGTTGCGTCCCGTTTCGGGCCCCCTTAAAGGCCTACTGAAAGCCACTACTACCGACCACGCAGTCTGATAGTTTATATATCAATGATGAAATCTTAACATTGCAACACATGCCAATACGGCCGGGTTAACTTATAAAGTGACATTTTAAATTTCCCGCTAAACTTCCGGTTGGAAACACCTTTGGAGGATGACATATGCGCGTGACGTAGCCAGTTTAACAGAGGTATGGCTCCCCCATTGAAGCCAATACGAAATAGCTCTGTTTTCATCTCATAATTCCACAGTATTCTGGACATCTGTGTTGGTGAATCTGTTGCAATTTGTTCATTGCATTATGGAGAAAGAAGCTGAGCAAGCAAAGAAGAAAGTTGTCGGTGCGATGCGGAGTATTTTGCGAGGGAAGTCAGCAACACAACACAGCCGGCGTTTCATAGTTTACATTCCCGAAAGATGCAGTCAAGATCGAAGAACTCGGACAACAGAGACTCTTACCAGGAGGACTTTGATTTGGATACACAGACGCCTGTAGAGAACTGGGACAACACAGACTCTTACCAGGATTACTTTGATTTGGATACACAGACGCAGACGCGATACCGTGAGTACGCAGCTGCGCTTCCAAACATTTGATCGCTTGCCCGTACGTGCGTGTCACGTACGTAACTTTGGTTAAATATATAAGCTTTATGAACCTTGGGTTAGGTGAACGGTCCTTTGGGCTGAGTGAGTGTGTGTGTTGTGCAGGTGTTTGAATTGTATTGGCGGGTTATATGGACGGGATCCCGTCCATATAACTCGCTCGAGCTATAACTAGCTCGAGCTAGTAGCTAGGAGCTAGCATAACAAACACCTAGGTGTTTTTACGCGGGATTAATTTGTGGCATATTAAATATACGCCTGGTTGTGTTGTGGCTAATAGAGTACCGTAATTTCCGGACTATAAGCCGCACCTGACTATAAGCCGCACCAGCTAAATTTAGGAGAAAATACAGATTGCTCCATATATAAGCCGCACCCGACTATAAGCCGCAGGGTTTTGATGTGTAATTACCGTAGTATATAGGGGTTCCTGCTACCACGGAGGGGATTGTCGGGACAGAGATGACTGTTTGGGAACGCAAAGCGTCCCATTTATTAACAATAAATCTTTCAATCATTCAATCAAACTTTCACATCTTTGACATGGCGAACAGCATTCGTGCAGAGTACAAATAATACAACGGTGCAAAGTAATACAAAGTGCTCGCCTGTACGTTATCAAAAATAACCAGCCTACCGGTACATGAAAAGTCAGTCTTTAATCATTGTGTCATCGTCTTCCTCCTGCGTACTAAAACCACCGAAATCCTCTTCGTCGGTGTCGGAGAAGAACAGGCCGTAAATAAGCCGCACCCTTGTATAAGCCGCAGGGACCAGAACGAGGGGAAAAAGTAGCGGCTTATAGTCCGGAAATTACGGTATATATATGTCTTGTGTTTATTTACTGTTGTAGTCATTCCCAGCTGAATATCAGGTCCCACCCGCCTCTCACAGCATCTTCCCTATCTGAATCGCTTCCACTCCCCACTAGTCCTTCACTTGCCTTTTCCTCATCCACAAATCTTTCATCCTCGCTCAAATTAATGGGGAAATCGTCGCATCATTGTAAACAATAGGGAACTTTGCGTATATGTTCAACTGACTACGTCACGCTACTTCCGGTAGGGGCAAGCCTTTTTTTATCAGATACCAAAAGTTGCAATCTTTATCGTCGTTGTTCTATACTAAATCCTTTCAGCAAAAATATGGCAATATCGCGAAATGATCAAGTATGACACATAGAATAGATCTGCTATCCCCGTTTAAATAAAAACATTTAATTTCAGTAGGCCTTTAAGGGGCCCTGGCCTTGGAACGTCGGAGGACCACAAACTCGTTTTGCTAGCAGAACGACCTGTTTCCATGCATCAAAAATCTCCCGTGCAGTCCGGGTGTGTTCCGACGCCCGTCGTCTTTCAGAGCGCCGAGACTCCGCCCAAAGGGGGCGGGGTTTGAGGCGTCCTGACAGCGACCGGCTTTCCTTTGGGCCGCAAACGTCACATTTTCACCTCGTCGTCGTTCAGCCAAGTGTGGCGTTAACCTCTGGATAGTCGGTCCCTCCTGGTTTGAGTTCTCTAGTGGTTTCTGATGGCATCTTAAAGGGAAGAATCCGTTTTTTGAAGTGAGGTGTGGAACCAGTCGGGCAGGGTGGATTGGTGCTTCATGTTGGGTAATACCAGTTTCTCTTCTTCGCCGTCTCGATTAAACCTTTCTTTCTTCACAAGCTCTTCTGCTCAGCTTTATTATGAAGGCCGAAAATTTTCACAAACACCATTTATTCATTTTTTTTTAACCACAAAGGTTTCCTGGATTTTGATGCACTAAAGACGCTTCCGGAAGGCTGCAGGACTTGACTGGAGCAAAGGGCAAGGGCTATTTTTCCTTCTTGTTGGACCTGTGTGTGTGTGTTGTGTGCTTTGTAAGTCCTTCCAGTCAGCAAGATGAGCAAAACGAAGAACAAAAGTGAGAACAAGACAGAAAAAGCTTTAGCGGCTGAAAAGGGGCAATTTGGGAAACAACAGGTAAGGATTTTTATTTTGTTATTGTACGCTCTTATTGGCTAAAACTGTCTTTTTCCAGGTCCAATTCACTAAAATACATCAAATATTGTTACATCATTGACATATAGTGTTAATAATTGAACAAAACCAGAGTTTTTATGGTTTAATGCACTAAAAGACATCAAATATTGCCTCATTATTGATATTAAATACTGTTAATAAATAAATGAAACATCACTTTTTTAGTCCCACTCACTAAAAGACATCAAATATTGCCTCATTTATGATATTAAATACTGTTAATAAATAAATGAAACATCACTTTTTTAGTCCCACTCACTAAAAGACATCAAATATTGCCTCATTTATGATATTAAATACTGTTAATAAATAAATGAAACAGCACTTTTTTAGTCCCACTCACTAAAATACATCAAATATTGCTACATCATTGACATATACTGTTAATAATTGAACAAAACCGCAGTTTTTTGTGGTTTAATTCACTAAAATACATAATTTATTGCCACTTTTTTGACATATAGTGTAAATAAATAAATGAGACAGCACTTTTTTTAGTCCCATTCACTAAAATACATTAAATATTCTTGAATTATTGACATATACTGTTAATTGAACAAAACCACAGTTTAATGGTTTGATTCACTAAAATACATCATTTATTGACACAATATTGACACATACTGTAGAAAATAAATGACACTACACCTTTTTAGTCCCATTCACAAAAATACATCAAATATTCCTGAATTATTGACATATAGTGTGACTATATTGACAATACAATGCTTTTTGTGGTGAAATTCATTAAGCTACATCAAATATTGCCACGTTATTGACATATAATGTATATTTATTGACAGAGCACTGCTTTATGTGATCAAATTCACTAAAATACATCAAATATTGTTACATCATTGACATATAGTGTTAATAATTGAACAAAACCAGAGTTTTTATGGTTTAATGCACTAAAAGACATCAAATATTGCCTCATTATTGATATTAAATACTGTTAATAAATAAATGAAACAGCACTTTTTTAGTCCCACTCACTAAAATACATCAAATATTGCTACATCATTGACCTATACTGTTAATAATTGAACAAAATCGCAGTTTTTTGTGGTTTAATTCACTAAAATACATAATTTATTGCCACTTTTTTGACATATAGTGTAAATAAATAAATGAGACAGCACTTTTTTTAGTCCCATTCACTAAAATACATAAAATATTCTTGAATTATTGACATATACTGTTAATAATTGAACAAAACCACAGTTTTATGGTTTAATTCACTAAAATACATCATTTATTGACACAATATTGACACATACTGTAGAAAATAAATGACACTACACCTTTTTAGTCCCATTCACAAAAATACATAAAATATTCCTGAATTATTGACATGTAGTGTGACTATATTGACAATACAATGCTTTTTGTGGTGAAATTCATTAAGCTACATCAAATATTGCCACGTTATTGACATATAATGTATATTTATTGACAGAGCACTGCTTTATGTGATCAAATTCACTAAAATACATCAAATATTGTTACATCATTGACATATAGTGTTAATAATTGAACAAAACCAGAGTTTTTATGGTTTAATGCACTAAAAGACATCAAATATTGCCTCATTATTGATATTAAATACTGTAAATAAATAAATGAAACAGCACTTTTTTAGTCCCACTCACTAAAATACATCAAATATTGCTACGTCATTGACATATACTGTTAATAATTGAACAAAACCGCAGTTTTTTGTGGTTTAATTCACTAAAATACATAATTTATTGCCACTTTTTTGACATATAGTGTAAATAAATAAATGAGACAGCACTTTTTTTAGTCCCATTCACTAAAATACATAAAATATTCTTGAATTATTGACATATACTGTTAATTGAACAAAACCACAGTTTAATGGTTTGATTCACTAAAATACATCATTTATTGACACAATATTGACACATACTGTAGAAAATAAATGACACTACACCTTTTTAGTCCCATTCACAAAAATACATCAAATATTCCTGAATTATTGACATATAGTGTGACTATATTGACAATACAATGCTTTTTATGGTGAAATTCATTAAGCTACATCAAATATTGCCACGTTATTGACATATATTGTATATTTATTGACAGAGCACTGCTTTATGTGATCAAATTCACTAAAATACATCAAATATTGTTACATCATTGACATATAGTGTTAATAATTGAACAAAACCAGAGTTTTTATGGTTTAATGCACTAAAAGACATCAAATATTGCCTCATTATTGATATTAAATACTGTTAATAAATAAATGAAACAGCACTTTTTTAGTCCCACTCACTAAAATACATCAAATATTGCTACATCATTGACATATACTGTTAATAATTGCACAAAACCACAGTTTTTTATGGTTTAATTCACTAAAATACATAATTCATTGCCACTTTTTTGACATATAGTGTAAATAAATAAATGAGACAGCACTTTTTTTAGTCCCATTCACTAAAATACATAAAATATTCTTGAATTATTGACATATACTGTTAATAATTGAACAAAACCACAGTTTTATGGTTTAATTCACTAAAATACATCATTTATTGACACAATATTGACACATACTGTAGAAAAAAAATGACACTACACCTTTTTAGTCCCATTCACAAAAATACATCAAATATTCCTGAATTATTGACATATAGTGTGACTATATTGACAATACAATGCTTTTTATGGTGAAATTCATTAAGCTACATCAAATATTGCCACGTTATTGACATATAATGTATATTTATTGACAGAGCACTGCTTTATGTGATCAAATTCACTAAAATACATCAAATATTGTTACATCATTGACATATAGTGTTAATAATTGAACAAAACCAGAGTTTTTATGGTTTAATGCACTAAAAGACATCAAATATTGCCTCATTATTGATATTAAATACTGTTAATAAATAAATGAAACAGCACTTTTTTAGTCCCACTCACTAAAATACATCAAATATTGCTACATCATTGACATATACTGTTAATAATTGAACAAAACCGCAGTTTTTTGTGGTTTAATTCACTAAAATACATAATTTATTGCCACTTTTTTGACATATAGTGTAAATAAATAACAGCACTTTTTTTAGTCCCATTCACTAAAATACATAAAATATTCTTGAATTATTGACATATACTGTTAATTGAACAAAACCACAGTTTAATGGTTTGATTCACTAAAATACATCATTTATTGACACAATATTGACACATACCGTAGAAAATAAATGACACTACACCTTTTTAGTCCCATTCACAAAAATACATCAAATATTCCTGAATTATTGACATATAGTGTGACTATATTGACAATACAATGATTTTTGTGGTGGAATTCATTAAGCTACATCAAATATTGCCACGTTATTGACATATAATGTATATTTATTGACAGAGCACTGCTTTATGTGATCAAATTCACTAAAATACATCAAATATTGTTACATAATTGACATATAGTGTTAATAATTGAACAAAACCAGAGTTTTTATGGTTTAATGCACTAAAAGACATCAAATATTGCCTCATTATTGATATTAAATACTGTTAATAAATAAATGAAACAGCACTTTTTTAGTCCCACTCACTAAAATACATCAAATATTGCTACATCATTGACATATACTGTTAATAATTGAACAAAACCGCAGTTTTTTGTGGTTTAATTCACTAAAATACATAATTTATTGCCACTTTTTTGACATATAGTGTAAATAAATAACAGCACTTTTTTTTAGTCCCATTCACTAAAATACATACAATATTCTTGAATTATTGACATATACTGTTAATTGAACAAAACCACAGTTTAATGGTTTGATTCACTAAAATACATCATTTATTGACACAATATTGACACATACTGTAGAAAATAAATGACACTACACCTTTTTAGTCCCATTCACAAAAATACATCAAATATTCCTGAATTATTGACATATAGTGTGACTATATTGACAATACAATGCTTTTTGTGGTGAAATTCATTAAGCTACATCAAATATTGCCACGTTATTGACATATAATGTATATTTATTGACAGAGCACTGCTTTATGTGATCAAATTCACTAAAATACATCAAATATTGTTACATCATTGACATACAGTGTTAATAATTGAACAAAACCAGAGTTTTTATGGTTTAATGCATTAAAAGACATCAAATATTGCCTCATTTATGATATTAAATACTGTTAATAAATAAATGAAACAGCACTTTTTTAGTCCCACTCACTAAAATACATCAAATATTGCTACATCATTGACATATACTGTTAATAATTGAACAAAACCGCAGTTTTTTGTGGTTTAATTCACTAAAATACATAATTTATTGCCACTTTTTTGACATATAGTGTAAATAAATAACAGCACTTTTTTTAGTCCCATTCACTAAAATACATAAAATATTCTTGAATTATTGACATATACTGTTAATTGAACAAAACCACAGTTTAACACGCGAAGTCCCAGAGAAGGGTCAATTGACATTTTTACCTAGAAAACACACAAGAGGGTCATTTGACCCCTAGTCCCCCCTGTGGACACTCCTTTTGTTATGAAAATGTGGCTGTTAGTGGCACACGGCAGGGGGCCACTTGAGCCTGTGTGGGGGAGGGGACCTTACAGCTCAAGCTTTAGTTCTGAGGTAGGTTGTGTGTGTTTTTGCAAGGATCAACAGAATGAAGGGATCAACACTCTGACATTTATTGTTAAAAAAAATACAAAACAAAACATATTTACAAAGAATGAAAAAGCAACTGTTTTCCCAGTTTTGGTGTGGAGGGTTGTTGCAGAAGCAATTGTTATTTTTGTGTGCCAAAAATAGTTTAAAAAAAAAATTTTACAAAGAAAAAAGCATATTTACAAAGAATGAAAAACCATGTCCATGTAAACGTGACTGACATACATTTGAGCAGTCACTCACAATCCTGGCACTGCCATTGCTCCTTTCGGCATTTCTCACATGTATAATTTTTCTGTCTACCTAGACAAACTGCCCCTAACAGCCTCATTACCATAACAAAATGAGTGATTAGTGTATTCGGGAAAAGCGTCGGGCCAAATGACCCCTCTCTGGGTCTTCTAGGTAGACAGAAAAATGCTGGGACTTCTAGTGTTAATGGTTTGATTCACTAAAATACATCATTTATTGACACAATATTGACACATACTGTAGAAAATAAATGACACTACACCTTTTTAGTCCCATTCACAAAAATACATCAAATATTCCTGAATTATTGACATATAGTGTGACTATATTGACAATACAATGATTTTTGTGGTGAAATTCATTAAGCTACATCAAATATTGCCACGTTATTGACATATAATGTATATTTATTGACAGAGCACTGCTTTATGTGATCAAATTCACTAAAATACATCAAATATTGTTACATCATTGACATATAGTGTTAATAATTGAACAAAACCAGAGTTTTTATGGTTTAATGCACTAAAAGACATCAAATATTGCCTCATTATTGATATTAAATACTGTTAATAAATAAATGAAACAGCACTTTTTTAGTCCCACTCACTAAAATACATCAAATATTGCTACATCATTGACATATACTGTTAATAATTGAACAAAACCGCAGTTTTTTGTGGTTTAATTCACTAAAATACATAATTTATTGCCACTTTTTTGACATATAGTGTAAATAAATAAATGAGACAGCACTTTTTTTAGTCCCATTCACTAAAATACATGAAATATTCTTGAATTATTGACATATACTGTTAATAATTGAACAAAACCACAGTTTTATGGTTTAATTCACTAAAATACATCATTTATTGACACAATATTGACACATACTGTAGAAAATAAATGACACTACACTTTTTTAGTCCCATTCACTAAAATATGTCAAATATTCCTGAATTATTGACATATAGTGTGACTATATTGACAATACAATGCTTTTTATGGTGAAATTCATTAAGCTACATCAAATATTGCCACGTTTTTGACATATATTGTATATTTATTGACAGAGCACTGCTTTATGTGATCAAATTCACTAAAATACATCAAACATTGTTACATCATTGACATACAGTGTTAATAATTGAACAAAACCAGAGTTTTTATGGTTTAATGCACTAAAAGACATCAAATATTGCCTCATTATTGATATTAAATACTGTTAATAAATAAATGAAACAGCACTTTTTTAGTCCCACTCACTAAAATACATCAAATATTGCTACATCATTGACATATACTGTTAATAATTGAACAAAACCGCAGTTTTTTGTGGTTTAATTCACTAAAATACATAATTCATTGCCACTTTTTTGACATATAGTGTAAATAAATAAATGAGACAGCACTTTTTTTAGTCCCATTCACTAAAATACATTAAATATTCTTGAATTATTGACATATACTGTTAATAATTGAACAAAACCACAGTTTTATGGTTTAATTCACTAAAATACATCATTTATTGACACAATATTGACACATACTGTAGAAAATAAATGACACTACACTTTTTTAGTCCCATTCACTAAAATATGTCAAATATTCCTGAATTATTGACATATAGTGTGACTATATTGACAATGCAATGCTTTTTATGGTGAAATTCATTAAGCTACATCAAATATTGCCACGTTATTGACATATATTGTATATTTATTGACAGAGCACTGCTTTATGTGATCAAATTCACTAAAATACATCAAATATTGTTACATCATTGACATATAGTGTTAATAATTGAACAAAACCAGAGTTTTTATGGTTTAATGCACTAAAAGACATCAAATATTGCCTCATTATTGATATTAAATACTGTTAATAAATAAATGAAACAGCACTTTTTTAGTCCCACTCACTAAAATACATCAAATATTGCTACATCATTGACATATACTGTTAATAATTGAACAAAACCACAGTTTTTTGTGGTTTAATTTACTAAAATACATAATTTATTGCCACTTTTTTGACATATAGTGTAAATAAATAAATGAGACAGCACTTTTTTTAGTCCCATTCACTAAAATACATTAAATATTCTTGAATTATTGACATATACTGTTAATAATTGAACAAAACCACAGTTTTATGGTTTAATTCACTAAAATACATCATTTATTGACACAATATTGACACATACTGTAGAAAATAAATGACACTACACTTTTTTAGTCCCATTCACTAAAATATGTCAAATATTCCTGAATTATTGACATATAGTGTGACTATATTGACAATACAATGCTTTTTATGGTGAAATTCATTAAGCTACATCAAATATTGCCACGTTATTGACATATATTGTATATTTATTGACAGAGCACTGCTTTATGTGATCAAATTCACTAAAATACATCAAACATTGCTGCATCATTGACATACATTGTTTTTTCTTTTGTCCCACTCACTAGAATACATTATACATTGTCACATTATTGACATATAGTGTCAATAAATATATTACATATCACTTCTTTTGGTCAATTTCACTATACAAAAAATCAACTATTGCTTCATTATTGATATTATATACTGTAAATAAATTGATGAAACAGCACGTTTTTAGTCCCATTCACTAGAATACATCAAATATTGCCACATTATTGATATTATATACTGTAAATAAATTGATGAAACAGCACTATTTTAGTCACATTAACAAAAATACGTAAAATATTGCCTCAACATTTATATTATATACTGTAAATAAATAGTTGAAACGGCACTTTTTTAGCCACATGAACAAAATACATCAAATATTGCCTCATTATTGATATTATATACTGTAAATAAATTGATGAAACAGCACTTTTTTAGTCACATGAACAAAATACATCAAATATTGCCTCATTATTGATATTATATACTTTAAACAAAGGGATGCAACAGTACTATTTCAGAGACATTCACTAAAACACATAAATGTTTGCCTCATTATTGGTATTATATACTGTGAACAAAGTGATGAAACAGCGCTTTTTTAGTCACATTCACTAAAATACATCAAATATTGCCTCATTATTGACATTATATACTCTAAATAAACTTTTTTAGTCACATGAACAAAATACATCAAATATTGCGTCATTATTGATATTTTATACTGTAAATAAATTGATGAAACAGCTTTATTTTAGTCACATTCACTAAAATAATCCAATATTGTCACATTAGTGACACAGACTACAAGTAAAAACAAACAAAAAGCACCAAAACATGAATTAAATCTTCCATGTTGAATAAAACAGCCTATTTAGTGGTTGACCATCAAAAATGGAGCTGAGACATATTTTGTGTTTTGCCCCTCAGCTTGGAAAACCTTGTCTTGGTCCATGTTGTGTGGTTTTGTTGTGTACATGAGTGAAATAAGTGAGGACACACACTAAAGTGCTACAGGTGGTCCTCACACTGACAACTAACACTAAAGTGCTACAGTCGGTCCTCACACTGACGACACACACTAAAGTGTCGGCCCTCACACTGACGACACACACTAAAGTGTCGGTCCTCACACTGACGACACACACTAAAGTGTCGGTCCTCACACTGACGACACACACTAAAGTGTCGGCCCTCACACTGACGACACACACTAAAGTGTCGGCCCTCACACTGACGACACACACTAAAGTGTCGGCCCTCACACTGACGACACACACTAAAGTGTCGGTCCTCACACTGACGACACACACTAAAGTGACGACACACACTAAAGTGTCGGTCCTCACACTGACGACACACACTAAAGTGTCGGCCCTCACACTGACGACACACACTAAAGTGTCGGTCCTCACACTGACGACACACACTAAAGTGTCGGTCCTCACACTGACGACACACACTAAAGCAGGGGTGGGCAATTAATTTTTACCGGGGGCCGCATGAGCTACCCGAGCACTGCTGGAGGGCCACATCGACAATATTTCAATTAAATTTTGCTCAATATTATTTTTGATATATACCGTAAGATAAATAATAATAATAATAATAATAATAGTAATACTTCAACATAGTGTGTGTAACAGCATTCCATGACTAATATATATAAATTAACATTAATAATAAATGACAGTAAAATAAGCACACGTATGACTGACGAGTCATAGTGTAACTTTGTGTGGTGTTTGAGTTGTCCGACTTTTTGTGTGGCCTTAAACGCACCAGTGGTTTAGTGCTATGCGTGTTGGTGACAGATGACAAGTTGGTTTTGGCCTGGTTTGTACGGCAGAAAATGACTAGTTTTTCGAGATATAATTGTTTTACTCATGTTTTTGGTGTGGTTATGTCCGAATATAAACAGTTTTGTTCAATAAAGTGATCGATATAATTCCTGTCCTCGAAGCATCTCGATAGACGTTACAATAATTGAACGGTGTTCAATTGAACGGTGTTGACGAACACACTTAGGGCCGCTTGTTGTCACTGTCACTCAAAGTTGCATTGCAAAATTCCATAGAATAAATATGTTTATTTTGTTTAGAATTCAGATGGGATTTGATTTGGTGCGCGGCATATACTTGCTGCGCGCAGCGGACGCTTGAGCAGTGCACAATTGCGCAGGCACGCACCTTAGAGGGGACGTTGCTTTGCAGTTCATGTGTTGTTGAAAACACGGCATTCCTCATCAACTTTTCTCTTTTTAGCGTCTCTGGTGTAAACCGTGCATCACTTGTCGCTGCATGTGCACCTTCACTCGCAGGTTACACACGGACACACGCCCATAAATAATACTTTTCAAAATAAAAGCAGCACAGTTGTATTGCGCGCACGACATAGATGTTTTTTCAACTTTATTTTGTAATTGCAGTTGTTCACATTCACTCACAATCACGCATACGTCCACACGGAAGTAATACAAATAACGATTTTCAAAACAAAAGCAGCACCGTTGTATTGCACACTCGACATAGATACTTTTTTAAATTTATTTTGTAATTTATAATTGGCCTCACGTGGGCCGGACAGGGACGCACAAAGGGCCGGATGCGGCCCGCGGGCCGCAGAATGCCCAGGTCTGCACTAAAGTGTCGGTCCTCACACTGACGACACACACTAAAGTGTCGACCCTCACACTGACGACACACACTAAAGTGTCGGTCCTCACACTGACGACACACACTAAAGTGTCGGCCCTCACACTGACGACACACACTAAAGTGTCGGTCCTCACACTGACGACACACACTAAAGTGTCGGCCCTCACACTGACGACACACACTAAAGTGTCGGCCCTCACACTGACGACACACACTAAAGTGTCGGTCCTCACACTGACGACATACACTAAAGTGTCGGTCCTCACACTGACGACACACACTAAAGTGTCGGCCCTCACACTGACGACATACACTAAAGTGTCGGTCCTCACACTGACGACACACACTAAAGTGACGACACACACTAAAGTGTCGGTCCTCACACTGACGACACACACTAAAGTGACGACACACACTAAAGTGTCGGCCCTCACACTGACGACACACACTAAAGTGTCGGTCCTCACACTGACGACACACACTAAAGTGTCGGCCCTCACACTGACGACACACACTAAAGTGTCGGCCCTCACACTGACGACACACACTAAAGTGTCGGTCCTCACACTGACGACACACACTAAAGTGCTAGAGTCGGTCCTCACACTGACGACACACACTAAAGTGTCGGCCCTCACACTGACGACACACACTAAAGTGACGACACACACTAAAGTGTCGGTCCTCACACTGACGACACACACTAAAGTGACGACACACACTAAAGTGTCGGCCCTCATACTGACGACACACACTAAAGTGTCGGCCCTCACTCTGACGACACACACTAAAGTGTCGGCCCTCACACTGACGACACACACTAAAGTGTCGGTCCTCACACTGACGACACACACTAAAGTGTCGGCCCTCACACTGACGACACACACTAAAGTGTCGGTCCTCACACTGACGACACACACTAAAGTGTCGGTCCTCACACTGACGACACACACTAAAGTGTCGGCCCTCACACTGACGACACACACTAAAGTGTCGGTCCTCACACTGACGACACACACTAAAGTGTCGGCCCTCACACTGACGACACACACTAAAGTGTCGGCCCTCACACTGACGACACACACTAAAGTGTCGGTCCTCACACTGACGACATACACTAAAGTGTCGGTCCTCACACTGACGACACACACTAAAGTGTCGGCCCTCTCACTGACGACATACACTAAAGTGTCGGTCCTCACACTGACGACACACACTAAAGTGACGACACACACTAAAGTGTCGGTCCTCACACTGACGACACACACTAAAGTGACGACACACACTAAAGTGTCGGCCCTCACACTGACGACACACACTAAAGTGTCGGTCCTCACACTGACGACACACACTAAAGTGTCGGCCCTCACACTGACGACACACACTAAAGTGTCGGCCCTCACACTGACGACACACACTAAAGTGTCGGTCCTCACACTGACGACACACACTAAAGTGTCGGCCCTCACACTGACGACACACACTAAAGTGTCGGCCCTCACACTGACGACACACACTAAAGTGTCGGCCCTCACACTGACGACACACACTAAAGTGTCGGTCCTCACACTGACGACACACACTAAAGTGCTAGAGTCGGTCCTCACACTGACGACACACACTAAAGTGTCGGCCCTCACACTGACGACACACACTAAAGTGACGACACACACTAAAGTGTCGGTCCTCACACTGACGACACACACTAAAGTGACGACACACACTAAAGTGTCGGCCCTCATACTGACGACACACACTAAAGTGTCGGCCCTCACTCTGACGACACACACTAAAGTGTCGGTCCTCACACTGACGACACACACTAAAGTGTCGGCCCTCACACTGACGACACACACTAAAGTGTCGGTCCTCACACTGACGACACACACTAAAGTGTCGGCCCTCACACTGACGACACACCCTAAAGTGTCGGTCCTCACACTGACGACACACCCTAAAGTGTCGGTCCTCACACTGACGACACACACTAAAGTGTCGGTCCTCACACTGACGACACACACTAAAGTGTCGGCCCTCACACTGACGACACACACTAAAGTGTCGGCCCTCACACTGACGACACACACTAAAGTGTCGGTCCTCACACTGACGACACACACTAAAGTGTCGGTCCTCACACTGACGACACACACTAAAGTGTCGGCCCTCACACTGACGACTCACACTAAAGTGTCGGCCCTCACACTGACGACACACACTAAAGTGTCAGTCCTCACACTGACGACACACACTAAATAGTCGGTCCTCACACTGACGACACACACTAAAGTGTCGGTCCTCACACTGACGACACACACTAAAGTGTCGGTCCTCACACTGACGACACACACTAAAGTGACGACACACACTAAAGTGTCGGTCCTCACACTGACGACACACACTAAAGTGTCGGTCCTCACACTGACGACACACACTAAAGTGTCGGTCCTCACACTGACGACACACACTAAAGTGACGACACACACTAAAGTGTCGGTCCTCACACTGACGACACACACTAAAGTGTCGGTCCTCACACTGACGACACACACTAAAGTGTCGGTCCTCACACTGACGACACACACTAAAGTGTCGGTCCTCACACTGACGACACACACTAAAGTGTCGGCCCTCACACTGACGACACACACTAAAGTGTCGGTCCTCACACTGACGACACACACTAAAGTGTCGGCCCTCACACTGACGACACACACTAAAGTGTCGGCCCTCACACTGACGACATACACTAAAGTGTCGGTCCTCACACTGACGACACACACTAAAGTGACGACACACACTAAAGTGTCGGCCCTCACACTGACGACACACACTAAAGTGTCGGCCCTCACACTGACGACACACACTAAAGTGTCGGTCCTCACACTGACGACACACACTAAAGTGTCGGCCCTCACACTGACGACACACACTAAAGTGTCGGCCCTCACACTGACGACACACACTAAAGTGTCGGTCCTCACACTGACGACACACACTAAAGTGCTAGAGTCGGTCCTCACACTGACGACACACACTAAAGTGTCGGCCCTCACACTGACGACACACACTAAAGTGTCGGTCCTCACACTGACGACACACACTAAAGTGTCGGCCCTCACACTGACGACACACACTAAAGTGTCGGCCCTCACACTGACGACACACACTAAAGTGTCGGTCCTCACACTGACGACATACACTAAAGTGTCGGTCCTCACACTGACGACACACACTAAAGTGTCGGCCCTCACACTGACGACATACACTAAAGTGTCGGTCCTCACACTGACGACACACACTAAAGTGACGACACACACTAAAGTGTCGGTCCTCACACTGACGACACACACTAAAGTGACGACACACACTAAAGTGTCGGCCCTCACACTGACGACACACACTAAAGTGTCGGTCCTCACACTGACGACACACACTAAAGTGTCGGCCCTCACACTGACGACACACACTAAAGTGTCGGCCCTCACACTGACGACACACACTAAAGTGTCGGTCCTCACACTGACGACACACACTAAAGTGTCGGCCCTCACACTGACGACACACACTAAAGTGTCGGCCCTCACACTGACGACACACACTAAAGTGTCGGCCCTCACACTGACGACACACACTAAAGTGTCGGTCCTCACACTGACGACACACACTAAAGTGCTAGAGTCGGTCCTCACACTGACGACACACACTAAAGTGTCGGCCCTCACACTGACGACACACACTAAAGTGACGACACACACTAAAGTGTCGGTCCTCACACTGACGACACACACTAAAGTGACGACACACACTAAAGTGTCGGCCCTCATACTGACGACACACACTAAAGTGTCGGCCCTCACTCTGACGACACACACTAAAGTGTCGGTCCTCACACTGACGACACACACTAAAGTGTCGGCCCTCACACTGACGACACACACTAAAGTGTCGGCCCTCACACTGACGACACACACTAAAGTGTCGGTCCTCACACTGACGACACACACTAAAGTGTCGGCCCTCACACTGACGACACACCCTAAAGTGTCGGTCCTCACACTGACGACACACCCTAAAGTGTCGGTCCTCACACTGACGACACACACTAAAGTGTCGGTCCTCACACTGACGACACACACTAAAGTGTCGGCCCTCACACTGACGACACACACTAAAGTGTCGGCCCTCACACTGACGACACACACTAAAGTGTCGGTCCTCACACTGACGACACACACTAAAGTGTCGGTCCTCACACTGACGACACACACTAAAGTGTCGGCCCTCACACTGACGACTCACACTAAAGTGTCGGCCCTCACACTGACGACACACACTAAAGTGTCAGTCCTCACACTGACGACACACACTAAATAGTCGGTCCTCACACTGACGACACACACTAAAGTGTCGGTCCTCACACTGACGACACACACTAAAGTGTCGGCCCTCACACTGACGACTCACACTAAAGTGTCGGCCCTCACACTGACGACACACACTAAAGTGTCAGTCCTCACACTGACGACACACACTAAATAGTCGGTCCTCACACTGACGACACACACTAAAGTGTCGGTCCTCACACTGACGACACACACTAAAGTGACGACACACACTAAAGTGTCGGTCCTCACACTGACGACACACACTAAAGTGTCGGTCCTCACATTGACGACACACACTAAAGTGTCGGTCCTCACACTGACGACACACACTAAAGTGACGACACACACTAAAGTGTCGGTCCTCACACTGACGACACACACTAAAGTGTCGGTCCTCACACTGACGACACACACTAAAGTGTCGGTCCTCACACTGACGACACACACTAAAGTGTCGGTCCTCACACTGACGACACACACTAAAGTGTCGGCCCTCACACTGACGACACACACTAAAGTGTCGGTCCTCACACTGACGACACACACTAAAGTGTCGGCCCTCACACTGACGACACACACTAAAGTGTCGGCCCTCACACTGACGACATACACTAAAGTGTCGGTCCTCACACTGACGACACACACTAAAGTGACGACACACACTAAAGTGTCGGCCCTCACACTGACGACACACACTAAAGTGTCGGCCCTCACACTGACGACACACACTAAAGTGTCGGTCCTCACACTGACGACACACACTAAAGTGTCGGCCCTCACACTGACGACACACACTAAAGTGTCGGCCCTCACACTGACGACACACACTAAAGTGTCGGTCCTCACACTGACGACACACACTAAAGTGCTAGAGTCGGTCCTCACACTGACGACACACACTAAAGTGTCGGCCCTCACACTGACGACACACACTAAAGTGACGACACACACTAAAGTGTCGGTCCTCACACTGACGACACACACTAAAGTGACGACACACACTAAAGTGTCGGCCCTCATACTGACGACACACACTAAAGTGTCGGCCCTCACTCTGACGACACACACTAAAGTGTCGGTCCTCACACTGACGACACACACTAAAGTGTCGGCCCTCACACTGACGACACACACTAAAGTGTCGGCCCTCACACTGACGACACACACTAAAGTGTCGGTCCTCACAGTGACGACACACACTAAAGTGTCGGCCCTCACACTGACGACACACCCTAAAGTGTCGGTCCTCACACTGACGACACACCCTAAAGTGTCGGTCCTCACACTGACGACACACACTAAAGTGTCGGTCCTCACACTGACGACACACACTAAAGTGTCGGCCCTCACACTGACGACACACACTAAAGTGTCGGCCCTCACACTGACGACACACACTAAAGTGTCGGTCCTCACACTGACGACACACACTAAAGTGTCGGTCCTCACACTGACGACACACACTAAAGTGTCGGCCCTCACACTGACGACTCACACTAAAGTGTCGGCCCTCACACTGACGACACACACTAAAGTGTCAGTCCTCACACTGACGACACACACTAAAGTGTCGGTCCTCACACTGACGACACACACTAAAGTGTCGGTCCTCACACTGACGACACACACTAAAGTGTCGGTCCTCACACTGACGACACACACTAAAGTGACGACACACACTAAAGTGTCGGTCCTCACACTGACGACACACACTAAAGTGTCGGTCCTCACACTGACGACACACACTAAAGTGTCGGTCCTCACACTGACGACACACACTAAAGTGACGACACACACTAAAGTGCTAGAGTCGGTCCTCACACTGACGACACACACTAAAGTGTCGGTCCTCACACTGACGACACACACTAAAGTGTCGGTCCTCACACTGACGACACACACTAAAGTGTCGGCCCTCACACTGACGACACACACTAAAGTGTCGGCCCTCACACTGACGACACACACTAAAGTGTCGGCCCTCACACTGACGACACACACTAAAGTGTCGGCCCTCACACTGACGACACACACTAAAGTGTCGGTCCTCACACTGACGACACACACTAAAGTGACGACACACACTAAAGTGTCGGTCCTCACACTGACGACACACACTAAAGTGACGACACACACTAAAGTGTCGGTCCTCACACTGACGACACACACTAAAGTGTCGGTCCTCACACTGACGACACACACTAAAGTGACGACACACACTAAAGTGTCGGTCCTCACACTGACGACACACACTAAAGTGACGACACACACTAAAGTGTCGGTCCTCACACTGACGACACACACTAAAGTGTCGGTCCTCACACTGACGACACACACTAAAGTGACGACACACACTAAAGTGTCGGTCCTCACACTGACGACACACACTAAAGTGACGACACACACTAAAGTGTCGGCCCTCACACTGACGACACACACTAAAGTGTCGGTCCTCACACTGACGACACACACTAAAGTGACGACACACACTAAAGTGTCGGTCCTCACACTGACGACACACACTAAAGTGTCGGCCCTCACACTGACGACACACACTAAAGTGACGACACACACTAAAGTGTCGGCCCTCACACTGACGACACACACTAAAGTGTCTGTCCTCACACTGACGACACACACTAAAGTGACGACACACACTAAAGTGTCGGTCCTCACACTGACGACACACACTAAAGTGTCGGTCCTCACACTGACGACACACACTAAAGTGACGACACACACTAAAGTGTCGGTCCTCACACTGACGACACACACTAAAGTGACGACACACACTAAAGTGTCGGCCCTCACACTGACGACACACACTAAAGTGTCGGTCCTCACACTGACGACACACACTAAAGTGACGACACACACTAAAGTGTCGGTCCTCACACTGACGACACACACTAAAGTGTCGGCCCTCACACTGACGACACACACTAAAGTGACGACACACACTAAAGTGTCGGCCCTCACACTGACGACACACACTAAAGTGTCTGTCCTCACACTGACGACACACACTAAAGTGACGACACACACTAAAGTGTCGGTCCTCACACTGACGACACACACTAAAGTGTCGGTCCTCACACTGACGACACACACTAAAGTGACGACACACACTAAAGTGTCGGTCCTCACACTGACGACACACACTAAAGTGACGACACACACTAAAGTGTCGGCCCTCACACTGACGACACACACTAAAGTGTCGGTCCTCACACTGACGACACACACTAAAGTGACGACACACACTAAAGTGTCGGTCCTCACACTGACGACACACACTAAAGTGACGACACACACTAAAGTGTCGGTCCTCACACTGACGACACACACTAAAGTGACGACACACACTAAAGTGTCGGTCCTCACACTGACGACACACACTAAAGTGACGACACACACTAAAGTGTCGGTCCTCACACTGACGACACACACTAAAGTGACGACACACACTAAAGTGTCGGTCCTCACACTGACGACACACACTAAAGTGACGACACACACTAAAGTGTCGGTCCTCACACTGACGACACACACTAAAGTGTCGGCCCTCACACTGACGACACACACTAAAGTGTCGGTCCTCACACTGACGACACACACTAAAGTGACGACACACACTAAAGTGTCGGTCCTCACACTGACGACACACACTAAAGTGACGACACACACTAAAGTGTCGGTCCTCACACTGACGACACACACTAAAGTGACGACACACACTAAAGTGTCGGTCCTCACACTGACGACACACACTAAAGTGACGACACACACTAAAGTGTCGGTCCTCACACTGACGACACACACTAAAGTGACGACACACACTAAAGTGTCGGTCCTCACACTGACGACACACACTAAAGTGTCGGTCCTCACACTGACGACACACACTAAAGTGTCGGTCCTCACACTGACGACACACACTAAAGTGTCGGTCCTCACACTGACGACACACACTAAAGTGACGACACACACTAAAGTGTCGGCCCTCACACTGACGACACACACTAAAGTGTCGGTCCTCACACTGACGACACACACTAAAGTGTCGGTCCTCACACTGACGACACACACTAAAGTGACGACACACACTAAAGTGTCGGTCCTCACACTGACGACACACACTAAAGTGACGACACACACTAAAGTGTCGGTCCTCACACTGACGACACACACTAAAGTGTCGGTCCTCACACTGACGACACACACTAAAGTGACGACACACACTAAAGTGTCGGTCCTCACACTGACGACACACACTAAAGTGACGACACACACTAAAGTGTCGGCCCTCACACTGACGACACACACTAAAGTGTCGGTCCTCACACTGACGACACACACTAAAGTGACGACACACACTAAAGTGTCGGTCCTCACACTGACGACACACACTAAAGTGTCGGCCCTCACACTGACGACACACACTAAAGTGACGACACACACTAAAGTGTCGGCCCTCACACTGACGACACACACTAAAGTGTCTGTCCTCACACTGACGACACACACTAAAGTGACGACACACACTAAAGTGTCGGTCCTCACACTGACGACACACACTAAAGTGTCGGTCCTCACACTGACGACACACACTAAAGTGACGACACACACTAAAGTGTCGGTCCTCACACTGACGACACACACTAAAGTGACGACACACACTAAAGTGTCGGCCCTCACACTGACGACACACACTAAAGTGTCGGTCCTCACACTGACGACACACACTAAAGTGACGACACACACTAAAGTGTCGGTCCTCACACTGACGACACACACTAAAGTGTCGGCCCTCACACTGACGACACACACTAAAGTGACGACACACACTAAAGTGTCGGCCCTCACACTGACGACACACACTAAAGTGTCTGTCCTCACACTGACGACACACACTAAAGTGACGACACACACTAAAGTGTCGGTCCTCACACTGACGACACACACTAAAGTGTCGGTCCTCACACTGACGACACACACTAAAGTGACGACACACACTAAAGTGTCGGTCCTCACACTGACGACACACACTAAAGTGACGACACACACTAAAGTGTCGGCCCTCACACTGACGACACACACTAAAGTGTCGGTCCTCACACTGACGACACACACTAAAGTGACGACACACACTAAAGTGTCGGTCCTCACACTGACGACACACACTAAAGTGACGACACACACTAAAGTGTCGGTCCTCACACTGACGACACACACTAAAGTGACGACACACACTAAAGTGTCGGTCCTCACACTGACGACACACACTAAAGTGACGACACACACTAAAGTGTCGGTCCTCACACTGACGACACACACTAAAGTGACGACACACACTAAAGTGTCGGTCCTCACACTGACGACACACACTAAAGTGACGACACACACTAAAGTGTCGGTCCTCACACTGACGACACACACTAAAGTGTCGGCCCTCACACTGACGACACACACTAAAGTGTCGGTCCTCACACTGACGACACACACTAAAGTGACGACACACACTAAAGTGTCGGTCCTCACACTGACGACACACACTAAAGTGACGACACACACTAAAGTGTCGGTCCTCACACTGACGACACACACTAAAGTGACGACACACACTAAAGTGTCGGTCCTCACACTGACGACACACACTAAAGTGACGACACACACTAAAGTGTCGGTCCTCACACTGACGACACACACTAAAGTGACGACACACACTAAAGTGTCGGTCCTCACACTGACGACACACACTAAAGTGTCGGTCCTCACACTGACGACACACACTAAAGTGTCGGTCCTCACACTGACGACACACACTAAAGTGTCGGTCCTCACACTGACGACACACACTAAAGTGACGACACACACTAAAGTGTCGGCCCTCACACTGACGACACACACTAAAGTGTCGGTCCTCACACTGACGACACACACTAAAGTGTCGGTCCTCACACTGACGACACACACTAAAGTGTCGGTCCTCACACTGACGACACACACTAAAGTGACGACACACACTAAAGTGTCGGTCCTCACACTGACGACACACACTAAAGTGTCGGCCCTCACACTGACGACACACACTAAAGTGTCGGTCCTCACACTGACGACACACACTAAAGTGACGACACACACTAAAGTGTCGGTCCTCACACTGACGACACACACTAAAGTGACGACACACACTAAAGTGTCGGTCCTCACACTGACGACACACACTAAAGTGACGACACACACTAAAGTGTCGGTCCTCACACTGACGACACACACTAAAGTGACGACACACACTAAAGTGTCGGTCCTCACACTGACGACACACACTAAAGTGACGACACACACTAAAGTGTCGGTCCTCACACTGACGACACACACTAAAGTGTCGGTCCTCACACTGACGACACACACTAAAGTGTCGGTCCTCACACTGACGACACACACTAAAGTGTCGGTCCTCACACTGACGACACACACTAAAGTGACGACACACACTAAAGTGTCGGCCCTCACACTGACGACACACACTAAAGTGTCGGTCCTCACACTGACGACACACACTAAAGTGTCGGTCCTCACACTGACGACACACACTAAAGTGACGACACACACTAAAGTGTCGGTCCTCACACTGACGACACACACTAAAGTGACGACACACACTAAAGTGTCGGTCCTCACACTGACGACACACACTAAAGTGTCGGTCCTCACACTGACGACACACACTAAAGTGACGACACACACTAAAGTGTCGGTCCTCACACTGACGACACACACTAAAGTGACGACACACACTAAAGTGTCGGCCCTCACACTGACGACACACACTAAAGTGTCGGTCCTCACACTGACGACACACACTAAAGTGACGACACACACTAAAGTGTCGGTCCTCACACTGACGACACACACTAAAGTGTCGGCCCTCACACTGACGACACACACTAAAGTGACGACACACACTAAAGTGTCGGCCCTCACACTGACGACACACACTAAAGTGTCTGTCCTCACACTGACGACACACACTAAAGTGACGACACACACTAAAGTGTCGGTCCTCACACTGACGACACACACTAAAGTGTCGGTCCTCACACTGACGACACACACTAAAGTGACGACACACACTAAAGTGTCGGTCCTCACACTGACGACACACACTAAAGTGACGACACACACTAAAGTGTCGGCCCTCACACTGACGACACACACTAAAGTGTCGGTCCTCACACTGACGACACACACTAAAGTGACGACACACACTAAAGTGTCGGTCCTCACACTGACGACACACACTAAAGTGTCGGCCCTCACACTGACGACACACACTAAAGTGACGACACACACTAAAGTGTCGGCCCTCACACTGACGACACACACTAAAGTGTCTGTCCTCACACTGACGACACACACTAAAGTGACGACACACACTAAAGTGTCGGTCCTCACACTGACGACACACACTAAAGTGTCGGTCCTCACACTGACGACACACACTAAAGTGACGACACACACTAAAGTGTCGGTCCTCACACTGACGACACACACTAAAGTGACGACACACACTAAAGTGTCGGCCCTCACACTGACGACACACACTAAAGTGTCGGTCCTCACACTGACGACACACACTAAAGTGACGACACACACTAAAGTGTCGGTCCTCACACTGACGACACACACTAAAGTGACGACACACACTAAAGTGTCGGTCCTCACACTGACGACACACACTAAAGTGACGACACACACTAAAGTGTCGGTCCTCACACTGACGACACACACTAAAGTGACGACACACACTAAAGTGTCGGTCCTCACACTGACGACACACACTAAAGTGACGACACACACTAAAGTGTCGGTCCTCACACTGACGACACACACTAAAGTGACGACACACACTAAAGTGTCGGTCCTCACACTGACGACACACACTAAAGTGTCGGCCCTCACACTGACGACACACACTAAAGTGTCGGTCCTCACACTGACGACACACACTAAAGTGACGACACACACTAAAGTGTCGGTCCTCACACTGACGACACACACTAAAGTGACGACACACACTAAAGTGTCGGTCCTCACACTGACGACACACACTAAAGTGACGACACACACTAAAGTGTCGGTCCTCACACTGACGACACACACTAAAGTGACGACACACACTAAAGTGTCGGTCCTCACACTGACGACACACACTAAAGTGACGACACACACTAAAGTGTCGGTCCTCACACTGACGACACACACTAAAGTGTCGGTCCTCACACTGACGACACACACTAAAGTGTCGGTCCTCACACTGACGACACACACTAAAGTGTCGGTCCTCACACTGACGACACACACTAAAGTGACGACACACACTAAAGTGTCGGCCCTCACACTGACGACACACACTAAAGTGTCGGCCCTCACACTGACGACACACACTAAAGTGACGACACACACTAAAGTGTCGGCCCTCACACTGACGACACACACTAAAGTGACGACACACACTAAAGTGTCGGTCCTCACACTGACGACACACACTAAAGTGTCGGCCCTCACACTGTCGCTTCTTGTCAGCTGCACAACATCAGCAAGTCTCTCACCGCCAACGAAGCGCCGCCCAAGTCCAAGTACGTGCGCAGTATCCTTTGCTCCCGCGTGGGCGGTGTGGCAGGTTTGTTAGGCGCTCTCCTCCTCCTTCCTTGACACGCCACGACATCCTCCTGGGGACGCACAAGGAGGGCGGTGCCGCCACCTTCTGGTCGTACACCCTCAACCTGCCGCTGTCCAGCAACGCCATCGTCAGCTGGAAGTTCTGCTACGTGCTGCACAAAGTGCTCCGAGACGGCCATCGCAATGTAAGCGTCCGCCACGCCACGCCTCCCCCATTCCCTCGCCCCTTGCTGAGCTTTGCCGTCCTTTGTGTGTGTTCCGCCGCAGTGCGTCCGAGACTCGCACAGGTACTGCCGCAACGTGAAGGACATGGGGGCACTGTGGGTGAGTACTCTTCCGCCGCCACCTTGTCAAAAAAAAAGGACTCTTCCGAGCTGGTTACGAGGACAGGAAGTTGCGCAGACAAACACCAACAAGTGGGAATGTATTTTTTACGAAAGTCATTTTTCAAAAAAGGTCAACATGAAGCTAGTCGCCACACAGCGGCTAAGCTCGCGATACGCACAAGCCAGACGCACGTAACAATAATTGATGCCAAATAATGAGTAGTGGCCGATACCGACATATCAACAGGAAGCAGACATACTTTTTATTTTTGTATTATTTTGTAGCCAGAGAACAATGGTAGGTAGGAAAAAAATAACCTAATTATTAATAACCACCTGGAATGGACTTATGCTGTCTTTAAGTTGAAGTGGAGTGGTCATTTTTACATTTATTTTTTTTATTTTTTTTGCTGACACGTAGTTCTCGCAGTAATTCATGAAGCTCATGAACCTTAAAATGTTTTTTACAGTACTTGTTTTTTTACACTGAATTAGAGATGTCCGATAATAACAATAAATGCTTTAAAATGTAATATCGGAAATTATCGGTATCGTTTTTTTGTTTTTTTTTTGTTTTTTTTGTTTTTATTAAATGAACATAAAAAACACAAGATACACTTACAATTAGTGCACCAAGCCAAAAAACCTCCCTCCCCCATTCACACTCATTCACACAAAAGGGTTGTTTCTTTCTGTTATTAATATTCTGCTTCCTACATTATATATCAATATATATCAATACAGTCTGCAAGGGATACAGTCCGTAAGCACACATGATTGTGCGTGCTGCTGCTCCACTAAAAGTACTAACCTTTACCACTTAATTTGACTAATTTTCATTAAATTACTAGTTTCTATGTAACTGTTTTTATATTGTTTTACTTTCTTTTTTTATTCAAGAAAATCTTTTTAATTTATTTATGTTATTTTATTTTATTAATTTTTTTAAAAAGGACCTTATCTTCACCATACCTGGTTGTCCAAATTAGGCATAATAATGTGTTAATTCCACGACCGTATATATCGGTATCGGTTGATATCGGTATCTGTAATTAAGAGTTGGACAATATCGGAATATCGGATATCGGCATAAAAGCCATTATCGGACATCCCTACACTGAATCTTTTTTACACTGAATTTTTTTCAATGAAATTGTCAGCATAATTTGATGTAAAAAAAACTTCAGTTCACAAAATTCAAACACAAAAGATGTAGTTACATGAATTCAGTGTCAAAAAAAGCTTTCATACGAAAGACACAAATTAAACTCCATCGTTAAATTAAAAATATATATATATATTATTTGTATTTTATTTTATTTTATTTTATTTTATTTTATTTTATTTTATTTTTATTTTTATTTTATTTTATTTCATTTTTATTTTATTTTTGTATTATTTTGTAGTCAGAGAACAATGGTAGGTAGGAAAAAAATAACCTAATTATTATTAAACATCTGGAATGGACTTATGCTGTCTTTAAATTGAAGTGGAGTGGTAACAATTTTTTTTATAAATATATTTTTTTGCTGACACCTAGTTCTCGCAGTAATTCATGAAGCTCATGAACCTTAAAATGTTTTTTACAGTAAACAATTTTTACACTGAATTTTTTTTACACTGAATTTTTTTCAATGAAATTGTCTGCATAATTTGATGTAAAAAAAAATTAAATTCACAAAATTCAAACACAAAAAATTTAGTTACATGAATTCAGTGTCAAAAAAAGTAGGGTCCGATAATGGCTTTTTTTTTTTTACCGATATCCGATATTCCGATATTGTCCAACTTTTAATTACCAATACCGATATCAACCGATACCGATATATACAGTCGTGGAATTAACACATTATTATGCCTAATTTGGACAACCAGGTATGGTGAAGATGAGGTCCTTTTTTAAAAAATTAATAAAATAAAACAAGATAAATAAATTAAAAACATTTTCTTGAATAAAAAAGAAAGTAAAACAATATAAAAACAGTTACATAGAAACTAGTAATGAATGAAAATGAGTCAAATTAAGTGTTAAAGGTTAGTACTATTAGTGGACCAGCAGCACGCACAATCATGTGTGCTTACGGACTGTATCCCTTGCAGACTGTATTGATATATATTGATATATAATGTAGGAAGCAGAATATTAATAACAGAAAGAAACAACCCTTTTGTGTGAATGAGTGTAAATGGAGGAGGGAGGTTTTTTGGCTTGGTGCACTAATTGTAAGTGTATCTTGTGTTTTTTATGTTGATTTAATTAAAAAAAAACAAAAACAACTGATACTGATAATAAAAAAACAGATACCGTTAATTTCCGATATTACATTTTAAAGCATTTATCTGCCGATATTATTGGACATCTCTAAAAAAAAGCTTTCGTACGAAAGGCACAAATTAACCTCCATCGTTAAATTAAAAAAATATATATATTATTTTTTAACATGTTTTATGACTGAGACCCTTCCGGGTCCCTGGGACCAAAAGGTTAAAAAAAATATACATTGTATTGGTTTTTAAAATAAAAAATATCCAAATGGCCCCCGCATGATTTGAGTTTTCAGCATGTGGCCCTGGACACCCCCTGTTCAAGATCTTTGTATCCGCCCTGGGAATGTGAGAAGAGAGAGAAAGGGTTGATTGTGAACAGGAATGTTTAGGTTAAGGCAGTAATACAGCATCAATCACGAAAGGAACCCATTTGTAGAGTAACCTTTGACCACAAGACAAATAATCACAGCAGCCTTTGTCCCATGTTCTGGGAACGACGTAGGAAGACCCAAGCAGGACTTTAGCAGGGCTAATGCAGTGACGAGAAGCAATACAGCATAAATCACATGACTGTGACTTATATGAGTTTTGCCACAACGCAGGGCAACTTGCACGACCGATACGGCCACATCGTCGCCCTGTCCGCCAAGTTCCTCTGCCTCAAGATGGCGTTCCACGGCAAGGTGACGCAACATCCCTCGCCTCCTGACGAGCACGGACACTGACGCCTCTTTTCCCGCGCAGCACAAAACCATTCCTGGCAACCTGGAGGCCTCGGACGAGACGTTGCACCGGGAAGCGGGAGGCGACATGGACAACGTGTAAAGTGCCCACCGCCGAAACCGCGTGTCGTTTCCCCCGCAGCTGTGGCATCATTGTGGGGTTTTTTTTGTGTGTGGGCTGCAGGCTGGATATGACGCAGGAGCTGTTGGATTGTTTTGAAGCTGCGCTGAAGATGTCCGAGACAGGTTGGACTCCATCTTTCCACGCACAGTTACGTTAGCTACGTGCTAACAACACTACTTTAACGGCAGCGTCATGCTAGGTTAGCATATTTGCTAAAAAAAAAAAACACACAAAAAATCCGATTTACAGCTTCCACATTGGTAGCTGGCAGAACTTCAGGCTGTGTTTTAAGATGTGTAGTGAAGCCTGCTTCTGTTTATTATTTTTCTACCCAAAGCCAAAAACACTAGCATGGCTATGTTAGCTCCATGCTAACGTTACGCTCACATTTTCCCAGCGACATTATGCTAGGCTAGTTAAGGGGGTATATTTCAAGGCTGCATTTTAAGATGTGTAGCGAAGCCTGCTTTTTTTGTGTGTGTTTTTTTTCTTCCCAGAAGCAATTATGTCCATTGGGGAAGGATGTTTCTCCCTGGATGACATGATCAAATCCCCAAACTTGAAAAGCGGCATATTTCTAGGCTGCATTTTAAGATGTGTAGTGAAGCCTGTTTTTTATTTATTATTTTTATTACACAAAGCCAAAAACACTAGCATGGCTATGTTAGCTCCATGCTAACATTACGCTCACATTTTCCCAGCGACATCATGCTAGGCTAGTTAAGGGGGTATATTTCAAGGCTGCATTTTAAGATGTGTAGCGAAGCCTGTTTTTTATTTATTATTTTTATTACACAAAGCCAAAAACACTAGCATGGCTATGTTAGCTCCATGCTAACATTACGCTCACATTTTCCCAGCGACATCATGCTAGGCTAGTTAAGGGGGTATATTTCAAGGCTGCATTTTAAGATGTGTAGCGAAGCCTGTTTTTTATTTATTATTTTTATTACACAAAGCCAAAAACACTAGCATGGCTATGTTAGCTCCATGCTAACATTACGCTCACATTTTCCCAGCGACATCATGCTAGGCTAGTTAAGGGGGTATATTTCAAGGCTGCATTTTAAGATGTGTAGCGAAGCCTGTTTTTTATTTATTATTTTTATTACACAAAGCCAAAAACACTAGCATGGCTATGTTAGCTCCATGCTAACATTACGCTCACATTTTCCCAGCGACATCATGCTAGGCTAGTTAAGGGGGTATATTTCAAGGCTGCATTTTAAGATGTGTAGCGAAGCCTGTTTTTTTTGTGTGTTTTTTTTTCTTCCCAAAAGCAATTATGTCCATGGGGAAGGATGTTTGTCCTTTAATGACATGATCAAATCTCCATAGTTAAAAAGCGGCATATTTCTAGGCTGCATTTTAAGATGTGTAGTGAAGCCTGTTTTTCATTTATTATTTTGTTTACACAAAGCCAGAAACAATAGCAAAACTAGCATAGCTTTGTTAGCTCCATGCTAACATTACGCTCACATTTTCCCAGCGACATCATGCCAGGCTAGCGCCCACATTTGTAGCTGCCTGTTGGATGGAACTCAGAACTCCAGGCTGCATTTTAAGATGTGTAGCGAAGCCTGCTTTTCTAATTTTAATTTTTTATTTTTTCCCGAGAAGCAATTTGTCCTTGGGAAGGATGTTTCTCCCTGTATAACATGCTAAAATCTCTAAACTTAAAAGTGGCATATTTTTTAGGCCGCATTTTAAGATGTGTAGCGAAGCCTGCTTTTTTTTTTTTTTTTTTGACCCAGAAGCAATATGTCCCTGGGGAAGGATGTTTCTCCTTGAATAAAATGATAAAATCTCTAAACTTAAAGCGGCATATTTTTTAGGCTGCATTTTAAGATGTGTAGCAAAGCCTTTTTTAATTTTTTTCTTTTTTTTAATAAACTTCCAGAAGCAATATGTCCATGAGGAAGGATGTTTCTCCATGAATGACATGATCAAATCCCCAAACTTGAAAAGCGGCATATTTCTAGGCTGCATTTTAAGATGTGTAGTGAAGCCTGTTTTTAATTTATTATTTTTATTACACAAAGCCAAAAACACTAGCATGGCTATGTTAGCTCCATGCTAACATTACGCTCACATTTTCCCAGCGACATCATGCTAGGCTAGTTAAGGTGGTATATTTCAAGGCTGCATTTTAAGATGTGTAGCGAAGCCTGCTTTTTTTTGTGTGTGTGTTTTTCTTCCCAAAAGCAATATGTCCATGGGGAAGGATGTTTCTCCTTTAATGACATGATCAAATCTCCATAGTTAAAAAGCGGCATATTTCTAGGCTGCATTTCAAGATGTGTAGCGAAGCCTCTTTCTTTTTTTTTCTTTCTTTTTTTTAGTTCCAGAAGCAATATGTCCATGGGGAAGGATGTTTCTCCCTGGATGACATGATCAAATCCCCAAACTTGAAAAGCGGCATATTTCCAGGCTGCATTTTAAGATGTGTAGTGAAGCCTGTTTTTTTTTTGTTTTTGTTTTTTACACAAAGCCAAAGACAATAGCAAATCGAGCATAGCCATGTTAGCTCCATGCTAACATTACGCTCATATTTTCCCAGCGACATCTTGCTAGGCTAATTAAGGGGGTATATTTCAAGGCTGCATTTTAAGATGTGTAGCGAAGCCTGCTTGTGTTTTTTTTCTTCCCAAAAGCAGTATGTCCACGGGGAAGGATGTTTCTCCTTTAATGACATGATCAAATCTCCATAGTTAAAAAGCGGCATATTTCTAGGCTGCATTTCAAGATGTGTAGCGAAGCCTCTTTTTTTTTTCTTTTTTGTTTTTTTTGTTTGTTCCAGAAGCAATATGTCCATGGGGAAGGATGTTTCTCCCTGGATGACATGATCAAATCCCCAAACTTGAAAAGCGGCATATTTGTAGGCTGCATTTTAAGATGTGTAGTGAAGCCTGTTTTTATTTATATATTTTTTTTACACAAAGCCAAACACAATAGCAAATCGAGCAAAGCCATGTTAGCTCCATGCTAACATTACGCTCATATTTTCCCAGCGACATCATGCTAGGCTAATTAAGGGGGTATATTTCAAGGCTGCATTTTAAGATGTGTAGCGAAGCCTGCTTGTGTTTTTTTCTTCCCAAAAGCAATATGTCCACGGGGAAGGATGTTTCTCTTTTAATGACATGATCAAATCTCCATAGTTTAAAAGCGGCACATTTCTAGGCTGCATTTCAAGATGTGTAGCGAAGCCTCCTTTTTTTTTTCTTTTTTTTTTTTTTTAGTTCCAGAAGCAATGTCAATGGGGAAGGATGTTTCTCCATGAATGACATGATCAAATCCCCAAACTTGAAAAGCGGCATATTTCTAGGCTGCATTTTAAGATGTGTAGTGAAGCCTGTTTTCATTTATATCTATTTTTTTTACACAAAGCCAAAGACAATAGCAAATCGAGCATAGCCATGTTAGCTCCATGCTAACATTACGCTCACATTTTCCCAGCGACATCATGCTAGGCTAGCTCCCACATTTGTAGCTGCCTGTTGGATGGAACACAGAACTTGAGGCTGCATTTTAAGATGTGTAGCAAAGCCTGCTTTTTTCTTTTCTTTTCCCAGAAGCAATATGTACATGGGGAAGGATTTTTCTCTTTGGATAACCTGATCAAATCTCCAAAGTTAAAGTGGCAAATTTCTAGGCTGCATTTTAAGATGTGTAGCGAAGCCTGAATTTAAAAAAAATGTCCCCCCATAAACAGTATGTCCATGGGGAAGGATGTTTCTCCTTGAATGACATGATCAAATCTCCAAACTTGAAAAGCGGCATATTTCTAGGCTGCATTTTAAGATGTGTGGTGAAGCCTGTTTTTTTTGTTTTTTTTACACAAAGCCAAAAACAATAGCAACACTAGCATAGCTATGTTAGCTCCATGCTAACATTACGCTCACATTTTCCCAACTACATCATGCTAGGCTAGCCCCCACGTTAGTCTGTTGGATGGAACACAGAACCCCAGGCTACATTTTAAGATGTGTAGCAAAGCCTGCTTTTTTCTTTTCTTTTCCCAGAAGCAATATGTACATGGGGAAAGATTGTTCTCTTTGGATAACCTGATCAAATCTCCAAAATTAAAGTGGCAAATTTCTAGGCTGCATTTTAAGATGTGTAGCGAAGCCTGAATTAAAAAAAAAATTCCCCCCATAAACAGTATGTCCATGGGGAAGGATGTTTCTCCTTGAATGACATGATCAAATCTCCAAACTTGAAAAGCGGCATATTTCTAGGCTGCATTTTAAGATGTGTAGTGAAGCCTGTTTTTTTTTTGTTTTTTTTACACAAAGCCAAAAACAATAGCAACACTAGCATAGCTATGTTAATGTTAGCTCCATGCTAACATTACGCTCACATTTTCCCAACTACATCATGCTAGGCTAGCCCCCACATTAGCCTGTTGGATGGAACACAGAACCCCAGGCTACATTTTAAGATGTGTAGCAAAGCCTGCTTTTTTCTTTTCTTTTCCCAGAAGCAATATGTACATGGGGAAAGATTTTTCTCTTTGGATAACCTGATCAAATCTCCAAAGTTAAAGTGGCAAATTTCTAGGCTGCATTTTAAGATGTGTAGCGAAGCCTGAATTTTTTAATTTCCCCCCCCCATAAACAGTATGTCCATGGGGAAGGATGTTTCTCCTTGAATGACATGATCAAATCTCCAAACTTGAAAAGCGGCATATTTCTAGGCTGCATTTTAAGATGTGTAGTGAAGCCTTTTTAAAATTTTATTTATTTTTTTACACAAAGCCAAAAACAATAGCAACACTAGCATAGCTATGTTAATGTTAGCTCCATGCTAACATTACGCTCACATTTTCCCAACTACATCATGCTAGGCTAGCCCCCACATTAGCTTGTTGGATGGAACACAGAACCCCAGGCTACATTTTAAGATGTGTAGCAAAGCCTGCTTTTTTCTTTTCTTTTCCCAGAAGCAATATGTACATGGGGAAAGATTTTTCTCTTTGGATAACCTGATCAAATCTCCAAAGTTAAAGTGGCAAATTTCTAGGCTGCATTTTAAGATGTGTAGCGAAGCCTGAATTTTTTAATTTTTTCCCCCCATAAACAGTATGTCCATGGGGAAGGATGTTTCTCCTTGAATGACATGATCAAATCTCCAAACTTGAAAAGCGGCGTATTTCTAGGCTGCATTTTAAGATGTGTAGTGAAGCCTGTTTTTTTTTTTTTTTTTTACACAAAGCCAAAAACAATAGCAACACTAGCATAGCTATGTTAATGTTAGCTCCATGCTAACATTACGCTCACATTTTCCCAACTACATCATGCTAGGCTAGCCCCCACATTAGCCTGTTGGATGGAACACAGAACCCCAGGCTACATTTTAAGATGTGTAGCAAAGCCTGCTTTTTTCTTTTCTTTTCCCAGAAGCAATGTGTACATGGGGAAAGATTTTTCTCTTTGGATAACCTGATCAAATCTCCAAAGTTAAAGTGGCAAATTTCTAGGCTGCATTTTAAGATGTGTAGCGAAGCCTGAATTTTTAAATCCCCCCCCCCCCCCCCCCCATAAACAGTATGTCCATGGGGAAGGATGTTTCTCCTTGAATGACATGATCAAATCTCCAAACTTGAAAAGCGGCATATTTCTAGGCTGCATTTTAAGATGTGTAGTGAAGCCTTTTTTTTTTTTTTTTTACACAAAGCCAAAAACAATAGCAACACTAGCATAGCTATGTTAGCTCCATGCTAACATTACGCTCACATTTTCCCAACTACATCATGCTAGGCTAGCCCCCACATTAGCCTGTTGGATGGAACACAGAACCCCAGGCTACATTTTAAGATGTGTAGCAAAGCCTGCTTTTTTCTTTTCTTTTCCCAGAAGCAATATGTACATGGGGAAAGATTTTTCTCTTTGGATAACCTGATCAAATCTCCAAAGTTAAAGTGGCAAATTTCTAGGCTGCATTTTAAGATGTGTAGCGAAGCCTGAATTTTTTTATTTTTCCCCCCCATAAACAGTATGTCCATGGGGAAGGATGTTTCTCCTTGAATGACATGATCAAATCTCCAAACTTGAAAAGCGGCATATTTCTAGGCTGCATTTTAAGATGTGTAGTGAAACCTGTTTTTTTTTGTTTTTTTACACAAAGCCAAAAACAATAGCAACACTAGCATAGCTATGTTAATGTTAGCTCCATGCTAACATTACGCTCACATTTTCCCAACAACATCATGCTAGGCTAGCCCCCACATTAGCCTGTTGGATGGAACACAGAACCCCAGGCTACATTTTAAGATGTGTAGCAAAGCCTGCTTTTTTTCTTTTCTTTTCCCAGAAGCAATATGTACATGGGGAAGGATTTTTCTCTTTGGATAACCTGATCAAATCTCCAAAGTTAAAGTGGCAAATTTCTAGGCTGCATTTTAAGATGTGTAGCGAAGCCTGAATTTAAAAAAAAAAATTCCCCCCATAAACAGTATGTCCATGGGGAAGGATGTTTCTCCTTGAATGACATGATCAAATCTCCAAACTTGAAAAGCGGCATATTTCTAGGCTGCATTTTAAGATGTGTAGTGAAGCCTGTTTTTTTCTTTTCTTTTCCCAGAAGCAATATGTACATGGGGAAGGATTTTTCTCTTTGGATAACCTGATCAAATCTCCAAAGTTAAAGTGGCAAATTTCTAGGCTGCATTTTAAGATGTGTAGCGAAGCCTGAATTTTAAAAAAATGTCCCCCCATAAACAGTATGTCCATGGGGAAGGATGTTTCTCCTTGAATGACATGATCAAATCTCCAAACTTGAAAAGCGGCATATTTCTAGGCTGCATTTTAAGATGTGTAGTGAAGCCTGTTTTTTTTTTTTTTTTTACACAAAGCCAAAAACAATAGTAACACTAGCATAGCTATGTTAGCTCCATGCTAACATTACGCTCACATTTTCCCAACTACATCATGCTAGGCTAGCCCCCACGTTAGTCTGTTGGATGGAACACAGAACCCCAGGCTACATTTTAAGATGTGTAGCAAAGCCTGTTTTTTTTTTTCTTCTTCTTTTTCCCTCACAAACAGACATATTACCACCACAACACACGTCTAATAGTTTGTTGTTTTGCATCTTTTGAACGCCGCCGCACTCCCTTGGTCCGGTCCAAAAGTCTTCCGCCAGCTGGACACCAACGGAGCCAAAGCCAACACTCCGGCCGGACAGTGTCGACTCATCCCGCTCATCCCGCTCATCCCGGAGTGCAGCTTCCTCTACCACTTCTGCGTCATCCTGCTCTTCAAGCTGCACAGCCGTGAGTGATCTCCGCTTGCTCGCCGTAACCAAGACCTCTCACGTGGCGCCGTCTTCTCCCGCCCGCAGGCATCGCGCACGACGTTCTTCTTGGACACAGAGATAGATTCCGGGAACTGTTTAACAGGTCCCAAGCCATTTCTCAAAAGTTTTTATTCGACATCCATGAGCCATGTTAAAAAGTTGTTGTCCTTTCCTCCGCAGCCTCAAGCAGTTCTTCGACAGAGCCAGAGAGATGGAGTTCTTCAAAAGTATCATCCAGATCCCGGATCTCCCGGATGTGCGTGACAGGTTTTTACATCATGTTAGGGTAGAGGCGTCCCAGTAAAAATGTTTCACGTCCGATGTGTATTATTAAAAAAATAAATCGATTTTCGGATCAATCGCAATTTTTAATCAATTAAAAAAATAAAATAATATATTTTTTTAATCTGTTCTGTCCAGACTCTCAGGCAAATCATGTTGTTGATGTATTGTTGAATTTATTAAATGTTTGGGTAGAATTGTATTAAACAAAACCAGTTTTTTGTTTTAAGTAATATAAAAATTTATCAGAGCTATTATTTATTTGCTGGAGGAATGTAGTTCAATGTAGAACTCGCACCCAATGTTATTAAAAAAAAGTGTTGATTTTGAATCGAGAATCGACTCTGAATTGAGTCAATACCCCCAAGAATCGAATCAAATCGTGTGGCGGCCAAAGATTCACAGCCTAATATGTATATATGTGTATATATATATGTATATATGTGTGTGTGTACATATATACCTGTGTATATATATATATATATATATATATATATATATATATATATATATATATATATATATAGTTGTTGTTGTCTTCCCCATATGTTTCTGTACTGTAGTTTTTAGCATCAGAGGCACAAAGAAAAAAAAAAGTATATATTTTTTGTAAATGTATTTAATTTATTAATTGTATTCTAACTTTTTTTTCGTTGATTATTATCATTATTTTTTATTTATTGAACTAATATTTGTTTTTAATGAATGTATATATTTTGGATTTGTTGTGCTCTATTTTTATAGAATATTTTATAAATGATTTATTATATATATTAAATCAATATGATACAATATTAAAAACTATAATAAAAATATATTTATAGAATTATAGAATAATTATTCAGATTTTCGGATCTGTTCTTTTTTCTATAAAATATTTTATAAAAATGTTATAATAATTAATAACTATATAGAGTACATAAATAAATAATAACTATAATTATAATTAATATTATGAAGAATATAAGTTTATTATTCAATATAAGATATATATATATATAATACAAAATAAATATTACAAAATATAATAAATAAATAAATGATAAATGGGTTATACTTGTATAGCGCTTTTCTACCTTCAAGGTACTCAAAGCGCTTTGACAGTATTTCCACATTCACCCATTCACACACACATTCACACACTGATGGCGGGAGCTGCCATGCAAGGCGCTAACCAGCACCCATCAGGAGCAAGGGTGAAGTGTCTTGCCCAAGGACACAACGGATGTGACTAAGATGGTAGAAGGTGGGGATTGAACCCTAGTAACCAAATATTTGTTTATTATGTATTTATTGTTTTATTTATTATAGATAAATAAAAATAACACATATTCTATAAATAAAATGTTATAAAATTGTAGTGTAAATAATATATTATTTTTGGTCATTAATGTACTTTAATCATACAATTATATAGATTTTTTAAATGTATTTTTCATCTGTTTTGTTCTATTTTCAATAAAATATTTTATAAAACAAATTATAATAATGAGTAACTATATACATGAATAAATATAATTATAATAAATATTATATAGAATATATGTTTATTATTCAATATAATATGTATATAATACACAATAAATATTACAAAATATAATACAATATTTATTTGTTATCTATTTATTTTTTAATTTATTATAAATAAAATAAAATAAAAATTATGTAAATAAAATTTTATAAAATTGTAGTGTAAATAGTATATAATTTTTTGTCATTAATGTAATTTAATCATACAATGATTCAGATTTATATAGAAAGAAAAAGAACCCTTCCCTCAATGACCTAGCTCCACTAACCACGTTAAACCCAGATTCCGAACTAACAAAGGTCTTAACTCATTCTCTTTCTATGCCACATCAATGTGGAATGCGCTCCCAACAGGTATAAAAGAAAGGGCATCTCTATCCTCCTTCAAAACCGCAATAAAAGTTCACCTCCAGGCAGCTACAACCCTAAACTAACACCCTCCCCGGATTGCTAATAACCAAATGTAAACAATCAAATGTAAACAATCAAATGCAGATACTTTTTGTTATGCCTTCTGATCTCTCTCTCTCTCTCTCTCTCTCTCTCTCTCTCTCTCTCTCTCTCTCTCTATGTCCACTACTTGCTGTCCATATCCTACCCCCCCCCCCCTCCACACCCCTGATTGTAAATAATGTAAATAATTCAATGTGATTATATTGTGTGATGACTGTATTATGATGATAGTATATATCAGGGGTCACCAACCTTTTTGACACCAAGAGCTACTTCTTGGGTAGTGATTAATGCGAAGGGCTACCAGTTTGATACACACTTAAATAAATTGCCAGAAATAGCCAATTTGCTCAATTCACCTTTAACTCTATGTTATTATTAATAATTAATGATATTTACACTTAATTGAACGGTTTAAAAGAGGAGAAAACACGAAAAAAATGACAATTAAATTTTGAAACATAGTTTATCTTCAATTTCGACTCTTTAAAATTCAAAATTCAACCGAAAAAAAGGAGAAAAACTGGATAATTCGAATCTTTTTATGGAACATCATTAGTAATTTTTCCTGATTGATTCATTTTAGAATTTTGATGACATGTTTTAAATAGGTTAAAATCCAATCTGCACTTTGTTAGAATATATAACAAATTGGACCAAGCTATATTTCTAACAAAGACAAATCATTATTTCTTCTAGATTTTCCAGAGCAAAAATTTTAAAAGAAATTCAAAAGACTTTGAAATAAGATTTAAATTTGATTCTACAGATTTTCTAGATTTACCAGAATAATTTTTTTGATTTTTAATCATAATAAGTTTGAAGAAATATTTCACAAATATTCTTCGTCGAAAAAACAGAAGCTAAAATGAAAAATTAAATTAAAATGCATTTATTATTCTTTACAATAAAAAAAAAAAAATTTACTTGAACATTGATTTAAATTGTCAGGAAAGAAGAGGAAGGAATTTAAAAGGTAAAAAGGTATATGTGTTTAAAAATCCTAAAATCATTTTTAAGGTTGTATTTTTTCTCTAAAATTGTCTTTCTGAAAGTTATAAGAAGCAAAGGAAAAAAAAGAATGAATTTATTTAAACAAGTGAAGACCAAGTCTTTAAAATATTTTCTTGGATTTTCAAATTCTATTTGAGTTTTGTCTCTCTTAGAATTAAAAATGTCGAGCAAAGCGAGACCAGCTTTCTAGTAAATAAATAAAATTTAAAAAATAGAGGCAGCTCACTGGTAAGTGCTGCTATTTGAGCTATTTTTAGAACAGGCCAGCGGGCTACTCATCTGGTCCTTACGGGCTACCTGGTGCCCGCGGGCACCGCGTTGGTGACCCCTGGTATATATGATAGTATATATCTGTATCATGAATCAATTTAAGTGGACCCCGACTTAAACAAGTTGAAAAACTTATTCGGGTGTTACCATTTAGTGGTCAATTGTACGGAATATGTACTTCACTGTGCAACCTACTAATAAAAGTCTCAATCAATCAATCAATCACCTTTCATCCTGACAAAGGCTCCTCCCAACTTCCTGCGTGCCGCCGCCTTGGCCGAGTATAAGAGGCCCGTGGTGGTGATGGCCAACGAAGATCGCTTTGGTGTTGAAGATCCGCAACCGGAGCTTAAGGACTCGCAACAGGTTCTGTTTGTGGGAATAAATGCAAGTTATTGTTGTTTGTGAGATGACACTGTCTTGTTGTCCCGGCAGTACTTCACGCTCAGTCAGATGGGAGTGCCTGAGGTGGACCAGTGGGAGCAGCAGGGGGCGGAGAACCAGATTCTGAGGAGAGAACTCGACGTCCTGAAACCAGAACTCGAGCTCATCAAGTCTGAGGTAAGTCAGGATTACTGCTGGAAGAAGCTAAGACAGAACCTTAAGGTACTCCACGCTCGTGTCCGCAGGCTCAGAGGTGTGTCACGGAGCTCCGGGGCCAGGTGAAACACCTGGAGGCGGAGGTGGAGGAGCAAAGCACCCACAAGCAGATGGCCCAGGTGGATAACGAACACCTGCGGATGGAGGTGGAGGCACTGAGGAGCGCCAACATGGCAAGCGCCGGCGCTCAGCTCGGCTTCAAGGAGGCGGACGGTGAGCGCCGTTTGGTTTCTCCCGCGGGCCTTCAGGTGACGCTGACTTGTCTCCCTCGGCAGGCCGAGCGCAGGCGGCAGAGTTCCGGTTCACTCAGCTCAAGGACAAGCACGCCGAGCTGGTGACGAGCCACGCCGACCTCATGAAGAAGGTACCTTTAATTACAGGACCCAAAACCAGTGAAGTTGGCACGCTGCGTAATTCGTCAATTGTTGTAACACGTGGCTTGGCATTGTCCTGCTGAAATAAGCAGGGGCGTCCATGATAACGTTGCTTGGACGGTACCCACCTAGGGTTGTACGGTATACGGATCGATACCTAGATTTGTGGTATCATCCAGAACTAATGTAAAGTATCAAAGAAGAGAAGAATAAGTGATTATTACATTTTAACAGAAGTGTAGATAGAACATGTTAAACAGAAAATAAGCAGATATTAACAGTAAATGAACAAGTAGACTAATAATCCATTTTTACAGTTTGTCCCTCATAATGTTGACAAAATAATAGGTAGATAAATGACACAATATGTTACTGCATACGTCAGCAGACTAATTAGGAGTCTTTGTTTGTTTACTTATAAATAAATGATAAATGGGTTATACTTGTATAGCGCTTTTCTACCTTCAAGGTACTCAAAGCGCTTTGACAGTATTTCCACATTCACCCATTCACACACACATTCACACACTAAGACAAGTTGTATAGTATGTTCACTATTTTATTGAGTGGAGTATTATAGTATGTTTACTATTTTATTTAAGGATAACATTCCAATAATTAATAATTTTTTTTATACATTTTTGATAAATTAATAATAAAATAATAATAATTTTATAATAAATGTTTTGGAGTTTTATTGTATAGTATGTTTACTATTTTATTGAGTGGACTATTATAGTATGTTTACTATTTTATTTAAGGTTAACATTGCAATAATTAATGATTTTTTAAAGACATTTTTAATAAATTAATAATAATAATACATTTTTTATAAATTGTTTTGAGTTTTGTTGTATAGTATGTTTACTATTTTATTGAGTGGAGTATTATAGTATGTTTACTATTTTATTCAAGGATAACATTGCAATAATTAATATTTTTTTAAATACATTTTTAATAAATTAATAATAATAATACATTTTTAATAAATTGTTTTGAGTTTTATTGTATAGTATGTTTACTATTTTATTGAGTGGAGTATTATAGTATGTTTACTATTTTATTCAAGGATAACATTGCAATAGTTAATAATTTTTTAAATACATTTTTAATAAATTAATAATAATAATGATAATACATTTTTAATAAATTGTTTTGAGTTTTATTGTATAGTATTTTTACTATTTTATTGAGTGGAGTATTATAGTATGTTTACTATTTTATTTAAGGATAACATTGCAATAACTAATAATTTTTTAGTATGTTTTTAATAAATTAATAATAATAATAATATATTTTTAATAAATTGTTTTGAGTTGTATAGTATAGTATGTTTACTATTTTATTGAGTGGAGTATTATAGTATGTTTACTATTTTATTTAAGGTTAACATTGCAATAATTAATAATTTTTTAAAGACATTTTTAATAAATTAATAATAATAATAAATTTTTTATAAATTGTTTTGAGTTTTATTGTATAGTATGTTTACTATTTTATTGAGTGGAGTATTATAGTATGTTTAATATTTTATTCAAGGATAACATTGCAATAATTAATAATTTTTTTAATACATTTTTAATACATTAATAATAATAATAATACATTTTTTATAAATTATTTTGAGTTTTATTGTATACTATGTTTACTATTTTATTGAGTGGAGTATTATAGTATGTTTACTATTTTATTCAAGGATAACATTGCAATAATTAATAATTTTTTAAATACACTTTTAATAAATTAATAATAATAATAATAATTTTTTAATAAATGTTTTGGAGTTTTATTGTATAGTATGTTTACTATTGTATTGAGTGGAGTATTATAGTATGTTTAATATTTTATTTAAGGATAACATTGCAATAATTAATAATTTTTTAGTATGTTTTTAATAAATTAATAATAATAATAATATATTTTTAATAAATTGTTTTGAGTTGTATAGTATAGTATGTTTACTATTTTATTGAGTGGAGTATTATAGTATGTTTACTATTTTATTTAAGGATAACATTGCAATAATTACTAATTTTTTAAAGACATTTTTAATAAATTAATAATAATAATACATTTTTAATAAATTGTTTTGAGTTTTCTTGTATAGTATTAATACTTTTTTATTGAGTGGAGTATTATAGTATGTTTGCTATTTTATTTAAGGATAACATTGCAATAATTAATAATTTTTTTAATACATTTTTAATAAATTAATAATAATAATAATTAATTTTTAATAAATTGTTTTGTGTTTTATTGTATAATATGTTTACTATTTTATTGAGTGGAGTATTAAAGTATGTTTACTATTTTATTTAAGGATAACATTGCAATAATTAATAATTTTTTTAAGACATTTTTAATAAATGTATAATAATAATAATAATACATTTTTAATAAATTGTTTTGAGTTTTATTGTATAGTTTATTTACTATTTTATTGAGTGGAGTATTATAGTATGTTTACTATTTTATTTAAGGATAACATTGCAATAATTAATACTTTTTTTAATACATTTTTAATAAATTAATAATAATAATAATACATTTTTAATAAATTGTTTTGTGTTTTATTGTATAGTATGTTTACTATTTTATTGAGTGGAGTATTATAGTATGTTTACTATTTTATTTAAGGATAACATTGCAATAATTAATACTTTTTTAAATACACTTTTAATAAATTAATAATAATAATAATAATAATAATTTTTTAATAAATGTTTTGTAGTTTTATTGTATAGTATGTTTACTATTGTATTGAGTGGAGTATTATAGTATGTTTACTATTTTATGTAAGGATAACATTACAATAATTAATAATTTTTTAAAGACATTTTTAATAACATAATAATAATAATACATTTTTAATCAATTGTTTTGAGTTTTATTGTATAGTATGTTTACTTTTTTATTGAGTGGAGTATTATAGTATGTTTGCTATTTTATTTAAGGATAACATTGCAATAACTAATCATTTTTAAGATTTAAGATTTTAAGGATAACTTTGCAATAATTAATCATTTTATTTAAGGATAACTTTGAAATAATAAACATATGTTTAATGTATTCCAAGCGCATGTTTAATACAATAATTTATACCTAATATAAATAATTTCCTAAATACAATAATTTACACCTAAATAATGGTTTAATACAATAATTTATACCTAATACAAATAATTTCCTAAATACAAAAATTTACACCTAAATAATGGTTTAATGTACCCTAAGCGCTAATAATAAACATGTGTTTAATGTACCCTAAGATTTTTTGTTCAAATAAAGCCAATAATGACATTTTTTGTGGTCCCCTTTATTTAGAAAAGTATCGAAAAGTATCAAAATACATTTTGGTACCGGTACCAAAATATGGGTATCGAAACAACCCTACACCCATCCCTAACTGGCACATTCTTAGTTCTTTCACATGTGACTACAGTGTTTCCCATAAACTGCCAAGATACCTGTGGCGGTGGGGGCGTGTCTGTGGGCGTGGTCACCATGACATCATCGAGTAATTTGCATAATTTACTACAATGATATGATTTTCTCTAAAAAGGCTAAAAAAATGTATACTTACTAATTAATAATAACAGTTTTGTTTTAAACGTCCATCCATCCATCCAGCCATCCATTTTACAATATATTTACAACACTTTATGTACATATTTATATACAGATTTGAACAATAAGTTATCCACTGAAATATATTTATTAATTGAGGTTCTTACAAAAAATATATCTTATAAACGCTAAAATGTCTCTTAAAGCTCTGCCCCTTTAATTAGTGCATACTAAATAATTTAACTTTAGCCTACTACTACAACCATATTATTTACCAGCAACATAAAGTGAAACAGAGGCAGAGGTGTCCTGCCACTGTCAGTAACAAATAAACAGAAAACAGTAGTGGTCAAATACAAATAAGGCAACAAGAGAAGTATCCTACACTTCTCTTTTGTAAAGTAAATCTGAACAGCCTATATGGGCATCTACATCAACTACATGATTTGCCTGAAAAGCTGGATAGGACAAAAAAAAAAATAAAATAAAATAAAATATTTTTTTAAAAATTTGTGGCGGACGTAATTCTTTCGTGGCAGGCCGCCACAAATAAATGAATGTGTGGGAAACACTGGACTAATGCCAGGTTGAGGTGCCACAAACTTTTCCCACGTACGTGCTGAAGGGTTGGCGGTGGTGTGTGATGGATCAAGGATGACGCGGGTGATGATCCCTGAACGAAGACTACTTTATTGAACACGCCAGCGGCATAAAAGGTCCTGTAGAACCTGGGGGAAGTTTAGCCACCCACCTTTATTACCCCCAGTGCTGCCCCCCTTCTAGTCTTAGTCAAAAAATTGGACTCCTACGTGTCTCAGCCCTTGGCCTTTGGGCTGTTAACGAGCTCCAGATCTGTCCGGCCTTCCAATACACAATCGACTTACTAACTCACGGATTGTCTTTGTCTCCCTGGTGTGCGTAGAACGCAGACACGGTGAAGCAGCTGGCCCTCACCAAACAAGACCAGGACGGCTTGTGGCGGGCCAAGCAGAATCTGGAAAGCGAGCTGGAAAGCCTGCGTCAGGAGACAAGAAACTTGGTGAAGAACAACACCCTGAAGTTTGTCTTTAAAGTGGCCCGCACGGGGGGACGGAATCTGGATTCAAGAAGTGGGTGGTGGGCACATGGTTGGCTCGATTGTGGCAATACATCGGCGAAATGCTTTAGCTACGAGCTAACGTGATAGCATCGTGCTTTAACTGCATATAGAAACAAAAAAAATAACCCCCTGACTGGAAGGATAGATAGAAAATCAACAATACTATTAAACCGTGGACATGTAAATACACGGTTAATGCTTTCCAGGCTGGCGAAGGTTAACAATGCTGTGCTAACGACGCCATTGAAGCTAACTTAGCAACCGGACCGCACAGAGCTATGCTAAAAACATTAGCTCTCCACCTACGCCAGCCAGCCCTCATTTGCTCATCAACACCCGTGCTCACCTGCGTTCCAGCGATCGGCAGAAGGACGAAGGACTTCACCCGATGCGTTTGGCGGCCCGGAGACGTAGGAAGTCAAGGTGAGGTCGGCGGCTAGCGCGGCTAGCGCTCCAACAAAGTCTTCCTGGTTGTGTTGCTGTAGTCCGCTGCTAATACACCGATCCCACCTACAACTGTCTTCTTTGCAGCCTTCATTGTTCATTAAACAAATTGCAAAAGATGTCCAGAATACTGTGGAATTATGAAATGAAAACAGAGCTTTTTGTATAGGATTCTACGGGGTACCATAACTTCCGTTACTCTGACTTCGTCACGCGCATACGTCATCATACCGCGACGTTTCAGCCGGATATTTCCCGGGAAATTTTAAATGTCACCTTATAAGTTAACCCGGCCGTATTGGCATGTGTTGCAATGTTAAGATTTCATCATTGATATATAAACTATCAGACTGCGTGGTCGGTATTAGTGGGTTTCAGTAGGCCTTTAAATGACTCCCGCCTCCTGGTGGTAGAGGGCGCTAGTGATCCTTCTTGCGACTGCTGGTACTGCAGAAGAGTGCTGCAGAAGAAGACAACCGGCAGCAAGAGTGCGCAGCCATTGTTTGCTTGGACTTTTACCATGGAGGATTACATATCTAAAATAAAACAGTTTTCTAAGCTGGACTTTCAATCGAAGCAGGAGTTAATACTTAAAAGGAAGATCTCCATCGAGACAGAGAGACTTTTAAAACTGAAGAAAGATAAGGAAGACTTCTATATCAATGCTTTTCTTCAAAAGGAGCTGGCATGGACTCATTTACATGGTAAGACAATAATAACGTTTTTTTTTAATTAAATGTGCTTTTCATGATAAGGTAAGCGCCGGAGTGAGAAGAGGTTTTAAAATAATTAGCGCATGCTTGGCCATCCCGCAGGCTTCTGGTAAGCGCCGGAGTGACAGGAGGTTTTAAATTAATTAGCGCCCCTGCGGCTATTCAAGGAAATACGGTATACACATGTTACGACACAGAAACCAATGACTAAAAAGGCGTGGAGTGGGGGCATGAGTGCATAAGTGCAGTCCGTGGTGCGTGTGTGTGTGTGTGTGTGGGTGTGTGTGTGTGTGTGTGTGTGTGTGCTCAGTTGTAATGCACTTTTCCACCGTACTGATGTATGCGTGGATCTCATCACTGAAGGTAAAAGAGCTTGTACGGTCAAAATAAATTGCATGATTAATCTAAATGTGTACATGATAATGCGATATTTTTGTGATTAATCACATGAGTTGACTTGTTAATTTTGACTTCTGTAATTACTTTCCAAAATTGCCTTTTGAAAACGTGCCAGGGACATATCACCCGACAAGCTTCAGTCCGAGTGGTGTTTTTCCCGCCTGGCTCAAGTGTTTGACTTGCCTCCATTTAATAACATGACATTATTTCTTGGGCTGTCAAATGATTAATTTTTTAAATGACATTTGGGAATGTGGATTAATCATAATTAATTACAGTTGATTACTCGCTTGCGTAATTCAAATCTGCTCAAGAAAAGACCCCAATATTTGTACATTTTATTGTCAGAATGTCATCCACAAACGTTTTTAAACATTTTACTTGAATGCATGTCATTTATTTGTCACAAAGCCTGGTAACAGTTTTACCTAAAGTTCTTACAGGATGTATTTTGGAGTGAAATGTCTCTCTTCACTAATTTTTGTACTGAGGTATGCGTAGATCTGATCACTGACCGTATAGCAGCTAAGGTAAAAGAGCTTATTCGAACAAAATAAATTGCATGATTAATCTAAATGTGTACATGATAATGCGATATTTTTGTGATTAATCACATGAGTTAACTTGTTAATTTTGACGTCCCTAATTACTTTCAAAAATTGCCTTTTGAAAAAGTGCCAGGGACATACCATCCGACAAGCTTCAGTCCGAGTGGCGTTTTTCCGCCTGGCTCAAGTGTTTGACTTGCCTCCATTAAATAACATGACATTATTTCTAGGGCTGTCAAATGATAATTTTTTTAAATCACATTTGGTAATGTGGATTAATTATGATTAATTACAGTTGATTACTCACTTGGGACCTGCTCAGTGGCCTAATGGTTAGAGTGTCCGCCCTGAGATCGGTAGGTCATGAGTTCAAACCCCGGCCTCCCTGCTTGGCACTCAGCATCAAGGGTTGGAATTGGGGGTTAAATCACCAAAAATTATTCCCGGGCGCGGCCACCGCTGCTGCTCACTGCTCCCCTCACCTCCCAGGGGGTGATCAAGGGTGATGGGTCAAATGCAGAGAATAATTTTGCCACACCTAATGTGTGTGTGACAATCATGGGTACTTTAACTTTTTAACATCACGTCCATGATGGTTAAACATTAATCATCAACATTAAACAGGTTTTCCGCCTGGCACAAGTGTTTGACTTGCCTCCATTCAATAACATGACATTATTTAAAAAAAAATGGCTTTAAAAAGAAAATTCAAGGTGCACTACATAACCCCCTTCTCTTCCTGGTCTGGCCCCAGATGGCTCACCAGCAGAATGAGGCGGACCGCCGGAACAAAGAACTCCTCGACCAAAGAGCCGAGATGGCGCTTCTTCGCAGCGCCTTGGAGAACAAGGAGATGGTCGGTCCGAGGTCACAAAAATGAGAACGTTACGAGGGGTAAGCGTTTCAAACTCCGCTGCTGTCCCCACAGGAGGGGTCCCAGGCCAGCAGCAGCATGTCCGCTCTGCAGGCGGAGCGCGACATGCTGCTCCGCTCCGCCAGAGAACGAGACGCCGAGCTGTCGGCGCTGAGGCAGCAGCAGAGCGCCGCCGGCCTGGACTGGGAGCGCCTCAACCGGGAGCTGGAGTCTCTCAGGGCTCAGCTGCAGCAGCAGGTAACTCCTACATCTGGGGTATACACTGTAATCTGGAGGGTTTTGTAAAAAAAAAACCCTGCTGGCTAAAATTTTACCGTAAATATTATGGTGTTTTTTTAACTGAAAAAAAAACTTCACCTTTTTTTTTTTTTTTTACAGTAAAAAACTGGCAGCTCATTTGCCAGAATCTTATCGTACAAATATGGTGGGTTTTTTTTACAGAATATTACTGTAAATTGCAAAAACTGTTTTTATGGTAAAATTCTGGCAACTGAGCCTGTTTTTGTACCGTAAAATCTACAATTTTAGATTCTTGACCATTTTTGGCATTTTTCACATTTTGGGCTGTTTTTGCCTTTTACTTCCCGGCTTCCCTGTGAGTCATTTTTGACATTTTTGTCATTTTGGCTCGTCCCGGGACTTATGGAACTCACAGCCAGGGAGGGATTTTTGACCATTTTTAGCATTTTTTTTTTTTGTTGACATTTTTGTCATTTTGGCTCTTCCCGGGACTTATGGAACTCACAGTTTGACAGTTTTCTGCATTTTTCACATTTTTTGACATTTTCTTCCGGGGACTTATGGAACTCACAGCCAGGGAGGGATTTTTGACCATTTTTAGCTTTTTTTTTTTTTTTTTGACATTTTTGTCATTTTGGCTCTTCCCAGGACTTATGGAACTCACAGTTTGACAGTTTTCTGCATTTTTCAAATTTTTTGACATTTTCGTCATTTTGGCTCTTCCGGGGACTTATGGAACTCACAGCCGGGGAGGGATTTTTGACCATTTTCGTCATTTTTGACATTTTGGGCTGTTTTTGCTTTTTTCTTCCCGGCTTTCCTGTGAGTCATTTTTGTCATTTTGGCTCGTCCCGGGACTCATGGAACTCACAGCCGGGGAGGGATTTTTGACCATTTTCTGCATTTTTTACATTTTGGGCTGTTTTCTACGGTGTGTTACTGTAAGTAGAAAATATTGTACAGTGTTTTTTTAAGGTAAATTTCTGGTGACTGGGCCCAATTTTTTTTGGTTTTCTTTTCACCTAAAATTTAGGGTTATTGTTTTTACGGTGTATTACTGTAAACGGGAAAACGGTCGCACAGTTTTTTGTACTGGTTGTTTTTTTAATGTAACAATTCTGGCGACTGAAATTGCACTTTTATACGGTAAAATCTACAGTTGCTGTTTTTACGGTGTATTACTGTAAATGGGGGAAAAAAACCATACTATGGTTGTTTTTTTTATGTAAAAATTCTGGCGACTAAAATTGCAGTTTTATACTGTAAAATCTACAGTTGTTGTTTTTACGGTGTATTACTGTAAATGGAAAAAAAAACGGTACCGCGGTTTGTCTTTTTATGGTAAACTTCTGGCAACTGAACTTGCAGTTTTTTTTCTATAAAATCTACAGTTGTTGTTTTTTTACGGTGTATTACTGTAAAAAGAAAAACACTCAAACTGTTTTTTAAGGTCAATTCTGGTGCTGCCTTTTTTTTTTCCATAAAATTGAATGTTATTGCTTTTATGGTGTATTACTGTAAATTAAAAAATGGTACATGCATTTTGTTCCGTCAAAACAGAACGTGTACATTTGGTCAGAAAATAAATGATCTTTTATTAACGCGTATTACTTTGCGGCCCGTGTCCCATGATGTGGCGGCTCTGACGTCAACGTTTCTGTCATGTGGTCCGCAGCTCAACATCAACGCCCAGCAGAAGGTGGAGCTGGACAGGCTGCGCCGCGAGTTGGACTTGGCCCGGGCCGAGCTGGCCCGCGTCAACAACACCCTGCAGAGCCAAGAACTGGTACTACAGTCACTCGCCCGAGAACGCACCGCTTTGTGGGACTAGCGGGTTACTACAGCGTTGTCAAATGATCTGTGTGTCCAACGTTTAACGGCACATTCTCAAAAACACTTAAAAAAAACCCAAAAAACTAAAAAGTGCAGCAAACGAGCAAGCAGGTTAAATGTAAAAGTTGTTGACTGTAATAACAAATGTTTTTTTCCTTTAAAACTGTCATTGCTACAAAAATAATAATGAATCAAAATCAATCTTCTTTTTCATTACATTACATTTCTTACATTTTGTGTGTTTGCTGTAAAAAAAAAAGGGCATAAAACTAAGAAAAAATACATGAAAATAATAATAAAAACTTATAATCAACAGATCTCAAATTGACCGAAAGCGTCAAAAGTAAAAAACCAAAATGTTTGACTTACTTTTACAACTTTTATGAGTGGGTCCCCCAAAAATTTTAGTAAGATTTTAATTTCAAAAAGTGTCACTCCTCAAAAAATAATAACGAACCAAAATCAATGTTGTTATGACTTATTGATCTATTTAAGGCTCCAGTTACTTCCCATCAAATATTCCACTTAAAATGTTGTTGAGGAAACTATTGCACATTTTGTGTGTTTGCTGTAAAAAAAAAGAAGGCATAAAACAAGAAAAAATACATGAAAATAATAATAAAAACTTATAGACAGCATATCTCAAATTGAGCTCAATTTCCTGTGTTATTTGCAAAAACTATTTTGAGCTCGGTGCTGACAATTTCTCGCTACTGTAGGTTCTAACAATTTGCCAACTAAGTGCATTGTAGTTGGTAAAAAATTCCAAAAAAGGTGCTAAAATTTCCGCTCTTATTTGGTAAAAAAAATTTCAAGCTATGTTCTAAAAGTTTGAGCTAGATGCTAACAATTTTCCAGCGAGGTGCTAAAATTTCCTGTGCTCTTTTCTAAAAAAAATGTTGAGCTAGGTTAGAAAAGTTTGAGCTAGGTGCTAAGAATTTTCCAGCTATGTGCTAAAATTTCCACTCTAGTTGGTAATTTGATATAGGTGCAAACAATTTTCCAGCGAGGTGCTAAAATTTCCTGTGGTCTTTGCTGAAAACATTTCGAGCTTGGTTGGCAAAGTTTTCGAGCTTGTTGCTAAAAAAAAATTGCGTTAAGTGCTAAAAATGTTCCAACTAGGTGCGAAAATTTCTGCTGTAGTTGGTAAAAAAAATGTTGAGCTAGGTCCTATAAGTTTGAGCTAGTTGCTAACAATTTTCCAGCGAGAGGCTAAAATTTCCTGTGCTCTTTGCTAAAAAAAATTTCAAACTAGGTTGGAAAAGTTTGAGCTAAGTGCTAACAATTTTCCAGCTAGGTGCTAATATTTCCACTCTAGTTGGTAAAAAAAAAATACGAGCAAGGTTCTAAAATTTAAATTAAGTTCTACAAATTTTGGAGCTAGGTGCTAAAATTTCCTGTGCTCTTTGCAGAAAAAAGTTAAAACTTGATTGGAAAAGTTTTCGAGCTAGGTGCTAACAATTGTTGAGCTAGGTGCTAAAAATTTTCGCGCTAAGTGCGAAAAATGTTCCAACTCGGTGCGAAAATTTCCGCCCTAGTTGGTAAAAAAAAATGTTGAGCTAGGTCCTAAAAGTTTGAGCTAGTTGCTAACAATTTTCCATCGAGGGGGCTAAAACTTCCTGTGCTCTTTGCTAAAAAAAATTTCGAGCTAGGTTGGAAAAGTTTGAGCTAGGTGCTAACAATTTTCCAGCAAGGTGCTAAAATTTCCTGTGCTCTTTTCTAAAAAAATGTTGAGCTAGGTTGGAAAAGTTTGAGCTAGGTGCTAAGAATTTTCCAGCTATGTGCTAAAATTTCCACTCTAGTTGGTAATTTGATATAGGTGCAAACAATTTTCCAGCGAGGTGCTAAAATTTCCTGTGGTCTTTGCTGAAAACATTTCGAGCTTGGTTGGCAAAGTTTTCGAGCTTGTTGCTAAAAAAAAATTGCGTTAAGTGCTAAAAATGTTCCAAATAGGTGCTCAAATTTCTGCTGTAGTTGGTAAAAAAATGTTGAGCTAGGTCCTATAAGTTTGAGCTAGTTGCTAACAATTTTCCAGCGAGGGGCTAAAATTTCCTGTGCTCTTTGCTAAAAAAAATTTCAAACTAGGTTGGAAAAGTTTGAGCTAAGTGCTAACAATTTTCCAGCTAGGTGCTAATATTTCCACTCTAGTTGGTAAAAAAAAAAATACGAGCAAGGTTCTAAAAGTTTGGTAAAAAAAAATTAAAATTAAGTTCTACAAATTTTGGAGCTAGATGCTAAAATTTCCTGTGCTCTTTGCTGAAAAAAGTTAAAACTTGATTGGAAAAGTTTTCGAGCTAGGTGCTAACAACTGTTGAGCTAGGTGCTAAAAATTTTCGCGCTAAGTGCTAAAAATGTTCCAACTAGGTGCGAAAATTTCCGCTCTAGTTGGTAAAAAAAAATGTTGAGCTAGGTCCTAAAAGTTTGAGCTAGTTGCTAACAATTTTCCATCGAGGGGGGCTAAAACTTCCTGTGCTCTTTGCTAAAAAAAAATTCGAGCTAGGTTGGAAAAGTTTGAGCTATGTGCTAACAATTTTCCAGCAAGGTGCTAAAATTTCCTGTGCTCTTTGCTGAAATAATTTCAAGCCAGGTTGGAAAAGTTTGAGCTTGGTGCTAAAAATTTCCGCTCTGGTTGGTAAAAAAAAAAAAAAATTCGAGGTTGGTTCTAAAAGTTTTCAAGCTAGGTGCTAACAGTTTTCTAGCGAGGTGCTAACATTTCCTGTGCTCTTTGCAGAAAAAAGTTAAAACTTGATTGGAAAAGTTTTCGAGCTAGGTGCTAACAATTGTTGAGCTAGGTGCTAAAAATTTTCGCGCTAAGTGCTAAAAATGTTCCAACTCAGTGCGAAAATTTCCGCTCTAGTTGGTAAAAAAAAATGTTGAGCTAGGTCCTAAAAGTTTGAGCTAGTTGCTAACAATTTTCCATCGAGGGGGCTAAAACTTCCTGTGCTCTGTGCTAAAAAAAATTTCGAGCTAGGTTGGAAAAGTTTGAGCTAGGTGCTAACAATTTTCCAGCAAGGTGCTAAAATTTCCTGTGCTCTTTGCTGAAATAATTTCAAGCCAGGTTGGAAAAGTTTGAGCTTGGTGCTAAAAATTTCCGCTCTGGTTGGTAAAAAAATAAGAATTTCGAGGTTGGTTCTAAAAGTTTTCAAGCTAGGTGCTAACAGTTTTCTAGCGAGGTGCTAAAATTTCCTGTGCTCTTTGCAGAAAAAAGTTAAAACTTGATTGGAAAAGTTTTCGAGCTAGGTGCTAACAATTGTTGAGCTAGGTGCTAAAAATTTTCGCGCTAACTGCTAAAAATGTTCCAACTCGGTGCGAAAATTTCCACTCTAGTTGGTAAAAAAAAATGTTGAGCTAGGTCCTAAAAGTTTGAGCTAGTTGCTAACAATTTTCCATCGAGGGGGCTAAAACTTCCTGTGCTCTTTGCTAAAAAAAATTTCGAGCTAGGTTGGAAAAGTTTGAGCTAGGTGCTAACAATTTTCCAGCAAGGTGCTAAAATTTCCTGTGCTCTTTGCTGAAATAATTTCAAGCCAGGTTGGAAAAGTTTGAGCTTGGTGCTAAAAATTTCCGCTCTGGTTGGTAAAAAAAAAGAATTTCGAGGTTGGTTCTAAAAGTTTTCAAGCTAGGTGCTAACAGTTTTCTAGCGAGGTGCTAGAATTTCCTGTGCTCTTTGCTGAAAAAATTTTGAGCTTGGTTGGCAAAGTTTTCGAGCTTGTTGCTAAAAAAAAATTGCGTTAAGTGCTAAAAATGTTCCAACTAGGTGCTCAAATTTCTGCTGTAGTTGGTAAAAAAATGTTGAGCTAGGTCCTATAAGTTTGAGCTAGTTGCTAACAATTTTCCAGCGAGGGGCTAAAATTTCCTGTGCTCTTTGCTAAAAAAAATTTCAAACTAGGTTGGAAAAGTTTGAGCTAAGTGCTAACAATTTTCCAGCTAGGTGCTAATATTTCCACTCTAGTTGGTAAAAAAAAAATACGAGCAAGGTTCTAAAAGTTTGGTAAAAAAAAAATTAAAATTAAGTTCTACAAATTTTGGAGCTAGGTGCTAAAATTTCCTGTGCTCTTAGCTGAAAAAAGTTAAAACTTGATTGGAAAAGTTTTCGAGCTAGGTGCTAACAATTGTTGAGCTAGGTGCTAAAAATTTTCGCGCTAAGTGCTAAAAATGTTCCAACTCGGTGCGAAAATTTCCGCTCTAGTTGGTAAAAAAAAATGTTGAGCTAGGTCCTAAAAGTTTGAGCTAGTTGCTAACAATTTTCCATCGAGGGGGGCTAAAACTTCCTGTGCTCTTTGCTAAAAAAAAATTCGAGCTAGGTTGGAAAAGTTTGAGCTATGTGCTAACAATTTTCCAGCAAGGTGCTAAAATTTCCTGTGCTCTTTGCTGAAATAATTTCAAGCCAGGTTGGAAAAGTTTGAGCTTGGTGCTAAAAATTTCCGCTCTGGTTGGTAAAAAAAAAAAAAAATTCGAGGTTGGTTCTAAAAGTTTTCAAGCTAGGTGCTAACAGTTTTCTAGCGAGGTGCTAACATTTCCTGTGCTCTTTGCAGAAAAAAGTTAAAACTTGATTGGAAAAGTTTTCGAGCTAGGTGCTAACAATTGTTGAGCTAGGTGCTAAAAATTTTCGCGCTAAGTGCTAAAAATGTTCCAACTCAGTGCGAAAATTTCCGCTCTAGTTGGTAAAAAAAAATGTTGAGCTAGGTCCTAAAAGTTTGAGCTAGTTGCTAACAATTTTCCATCGAGGGGGCTAAAACTTCCTGTGCTCTGTGCTAAAAAAAATTTCGAGCTAGGTTGGAAAAGTTTGAGCTAGGTGCTAACAATTTTCCAGCAAGGTGCTAAAATTTCCTGTGCTCTTTGCTGAAATAATTTCAAGCCAGGTTGGAAAAGTTTGAGCTTGGTGCTAAAAATTTCCGCTCTGGTTGGTAAAAAAATAAGAATTTCGAGGTTGGTTCTAAAAGTTTTCAAGCTAGGTGCTAACAGTTTTCTAGCGAGGTGCTAAAATTTCCTGTGCTCTTTGCAGAAAAAAGTTAAAACTTGATTGGAAAAGTTTTCGAGCTAGGTGCTAACAATTGTTGAGCTAGGTGCTAAAAATTTTCGCGCTAACTGCTAAAAATGTTCCAACTCGGTGCGAAAATTTCCACTCTAGTTGGTAAAAAAAAATGTTGAGCTAGGTCCTAAAAGTTTGAGCTAGTTGCTAACAATTTTCCATCGAGGGGGCTAAAACTTCCTGTGCTCTTTGCTAAAAAAAATTTCGAGCTAGGTTGGAAAAGTTTGAGCTAGGTGCTAACAATTTTCCAGCAAGGTGCTAAAATTTCCTGTGCTCTTTGCTGAAATAATTTCAAGCCAGGTTGGAAAAGTTTGAGCTTGGTGCTAAAAATTTCCGCTCTGGTTGGTAAAAAAAAAGAATTTCGAGGTTGGTTCTAAAAGTTTTCAAGCTAGGTGCTAACAGTTTTCTAGCGAGGTGCTAGAATTTCCTGTGCTCTTTGCTGAAAAAATTTTGAGCTTGGTTGGCAAAGTTTTCGAGCTTGTTGCTAAAAAAAAATTGCGTTAAGTGCTAAAAATGTTCCAACTAGGTGCTCAAATTTCTGCTGTAGTTGGTAAAAAAATGTTGAGCTAGGTCCTATAAGTTTGAGCTAGTTGCTAACAATTTTCCAGCGAGGGGCTAAAATTTCCTGTGCTCTTTGCTAAAAAAAATTTCAAACTAGGTTGGAAAAGTTTGAGCTAAGTGCTAACAATTTTCCAGCTAGGTGCTAATATTTCCACTCTAGTTGGTAAAAAAAAAATACGAGCAAGGTTCTAAAAGTTTGGTAAAAAAAAAATTAAAATTAAGTTCTACAAATTTTGGAGCTAGGTGCTAAAATTTCCTGTGCTCTTAGCTGAAAAAAGTTAAAACTTGATTGGAAAAGTTTTCGAGCTAGGTGCTAACAATTGTTGAGCTAGGTGCTAAAAATTTTCGCGCTAAGTGCTAAAAATGTTCCAACTCGGTGCGAAAATTTCCGCTCTAGTTGGTAAAAAAAAATGTTGAGCTAGGTCCTAAAAGTTTGAGCTAGTTGCTAACAATTTTCCATCGAGGGGGGCTAAAACTTCCTGTGCTCTTTGCTAAAAAAAATTTCGAGCTAGGTTGGAAAAGTTTGAGCTTGGTGCTAAAAATTTCCGCTCTGGTTGGTAAAAAAAAAGGATTTCGAGGTTGGTTCTAAAAGTTATCAAGCTAGGTGCTAACAGTTTTCTAGCGAGGTGCTAAAATTTCCTGTGCTCTTTGCTGAAAAAAGTTAAAACTTGATTGGAAAAGTTTTCGAGCTAGGTGCTAACAATTGTTGAGCTAGGTGCTAAAAATTTTCGCGCTAAGTGCTAAAAATGTTCCAACTAGGTGCGAAAATTTCTGCTCTAGTTGGTAAAAAAAAATGTTGAGCTAGGTCCTAAAAGTTTGAGCTAGTTGCTAACAATTTTCCATCGAGGGGGCTAAAACTTCCTGTGCTCTTTGCTAAAAAAAATTTCGAGCTAGGTTGGAAAAGTTTGAGCTAGGTGCTAACAATTTTCCAGCAAGGTGCTAAAATTTCCTGTGCTCTTTGCTGAAATAATTTCAAGCCAGGTTGGAAAAGTTTGAGCTTGGTGCTAAAAATTTCCGCTCTGGTTGGTAAAAAAAAAAAAAAATTCGAGGTTGGTTCTAAAAGTTTTCAAGCTAGGTGCTAACAGTTTTCTAGCGAGGTGCTAAAATTTCCTGTGCTCTTTGCAGAAAAAAGTTAAAACTTGATTGGAAAAGTTTTCGAGCTAGGTGCTAACAATTGTTGAGCTAGGTGCTAAAAATTTTCGCGCTAAGTGCTAAAAATGTTCCAACTCGGTGCGAAAATTTCCGCTCTAGTTGGTAAAAAAAAAATGTTGAGCTAGGTCCTAAAAGTTTGAGCTAGTTGCTAACAATTTTCCATCGAGGGGGCTAAAACTTCCTGTGCTCTTTGCTAAAAAAAATTTCGAGCTAGGTTGGAAAAGTTTGAGCTAGGTGCTAACAATTTTCCAGCAAGGTGCTAAAATTTCCTGTGCTCTTTGCTGAAATAATTTCAAGCCAGGTTGGAAAAGTTTGAGCTTGGTGCTAAAAATTTCCGCTCTGGTTGGTAAAAAAAAAAGAATTTCGAGGTTGGTTCTAAAAGTTTTCAAGCTAGGTGCTAACAGTTTTCTAGCGAGGTGCTAAAATTTCCTGTGCTCTTTGCTGAAAAAATTTCGAGCTAGGTCGTAAAAGTTTTCGAGCGAGGTGGTAACAATGTTCCCGCTAGGGGTATGTGTGTATATAGTATGTATATATATATGTATATATATATATATACAGTATGAATATACTGAATGTGTGGTTCTAAATCTATTGTTTACTTTAACGTCCCCTGCTCCGTCCTCCGCTATAACTCGACTCGTAGCGTTCAGCAAACACGTGTTTGACTCCGTTATTGTCCTCCAGAGCGGCACCCAGCTGAGCAGCTCGCTGGCGGGCCTGCAGGCAGAGAGGGACGCGCTGATGCGGTCGGTCCGGGATCAGGAGGCGGAGCTTAACGGCCTCCGCCAGCAGGCGCAGCTCCACCATAGCTCCATGGAGCAGGAGAGGCAGCGCAGCAGCATGGAGCTGGGGAGTCTGCACGCTCAGTTGCAGCAACAGGTGGACCGTCTACCCCTCCAGGACCGGGCACACCTTATCGTGACTCGTGTGTGTGTACGTGTGCGTGTGTGTGTAAACAGGCCTGTCGGGAAGGCGAGCTGTCCAAAAAACTGCAGGAGGAGCAGTTCTGCCTGCTGCAGTGCGCCGTGGTGGAGGCCGAGGGCATCATCCTGGACGCTGTGGCCAAACTGGACGACCCCATCCACGTCCGCTGCATCAGCTCGCCCGGTAGGTGGCGCTCTCGTCTTCCTCCGCTCTCAAAGACACATTCACCACCATTCAAACATTTTAGCACCAAGCTGGAAAATGGTTAGCACCTAGCTGGAAAACTTTGAGAACCTAGCTCGAAATATTTTTTTTTTTTACCAACTAAAGTGGAAATTTTAGCACCTAGCTGGAAAATTGTTAGCACCTAGCTGAAACTTTTCCAACCTAGCTCGAACATTTTTTTAGCATAGAGCACAGGAAATTTTAGCACCTCGCTGGAAAATTGTTAGCAACTAGCTCAAACTTTTAGGACCTAACTCAACATTTTTTTTTTACCAACTAGAGCGGAAATTTTCGCAGCTAGTTGGAACATTTTTAGCACTTAGCTCAAACTTTTAGAAACTAATTCAAATTTTTTTTTTACCAACTAGAGTGGAAATTTTAGCACCCGGCTGGAAAATTGTTAACACCTAGCTCAAACTTTTAGAACCTTGCTCAAATTTTTTTTTTACCAACGAGAGCGGAAATTTTAACACCTAGCTGGAAATTTTTTAGCACTTAGCGCAAACATTTTTAGCACTTAGCTGGAAAATTGTTACCACCTCGCTCGAAAACTTTTCCAACCTAGCTCAACATTTTTTTTTACCAACAAGAGTGGAAATTTTAGCACCTCGCTGGAAAATTGTTAGCAACTAGCTCAAACTTTTAGGACCTAACTCAACATTTTTCTTTTACCAACTAGAGCGGAAATTTTCGCAGCTAGTTGGAACATTTTTAGCACTTAGCTCAAACTTTTAGAAACTAACTCAAATTTTTTTTTTACCAACTAGAGCGGAAATTTTAGCACCTGGCTGGAAAATTGTTAGCACCTAGCTGAAACTTTTCCAACCTAGCTCGAACATTTTTTTAGCAAAGAGCACAGGAAATTTTAGCACCTCGCTGGAAAATTGTTAGCAACTAGTTCAAACTTTTAGGACCTAGCTCAACATTTTTTTTTTACCAACTAGAGCGGAAATTTTCGCAGCTAGTTGGAACATTTTTAGCACTTAGCTCAAACTTTTAGAAACTAATTCACTTTTTTTTTTTACCAACTAGAGCGGAAATTTTAGCACCCGGCTGGAAAATTGTTAACACCTAGCTCAAACTTTTAGAACCTTGCTCAAATTTTTTTTTTACCAACGAGAGCGGAAATTTTAACACCTAGCTGGAAATTTTTTAGCACTTAGCGCAAACATTTTTAGCACTTAGCTGGAAAATTGTTACCACCTCGCTCGAAAACTTTTCCAACCTAGCTCAACATTTTTTTTTACCAACTAGAGCGTAAATTTTAGCACCTCGCTGGAAAATTGTTAGCAACTAGCTCAAACTTTTAGGACCTAGCACAATTTTTTTTTTACCAAATAGAGTGGAAATTTTCGCACCTAGTTGGAACATTTTTAGCACTTAGCTCAAACTTTTAAAACCTAATTCCCTTTTTTTTTTTTACCAACTAGAGCGGAAATTTTAGCACCCGGCTGGGAAAATTGTTAGCACCTAGCTCAAACTTTTAGAACCTTGCTCAAATTTTTTTTTTACCAACTAGAGCGGAAATTTTAACACCTAGCTGGAAAATTTTTAGCACTTAGCGCAAACATTTTTAGCACCTACAGTAGCTGGAAATTTTTCACCTTGCTTGAAAACATTTCCAACCTAGCTCAATATTTTTTTTTACCAACCAGAGCGGAAATTTTAGCACTTCGCTGGAAAATTGTTAGCAACTAGCTCAAACTTTTAAAACCTAGCAGAAATTTTTTTTACCAACTAGGGCGGAAATTTTCACACCTAGTTGGAACACTTTTAGCACTTAGCTCAAACTTTTAGAGCCTAATTTGAATTTTGTTTTACCAACTAGAGCAGAAATTTTAGCACTCGGCTGGAAAATTGTTAGCACCTAGCTCAAACTTTTAGAACCTTGCTCAAATGTTTTTTTTTACCACCTAGAGCGGAAATTTTAACACCTAGCTGAAATTTTTTTAGCACTTAGCGCAAACATTTTTAGCACCTAGCTGGAAAATTGTTACCACCTCGCTCGAAAACTTTTCCAACCTAGCTCAACATTTTTTTTTACCAACTAGAGCGGAAATTTTAGCACCTCGCTGTAAAATTGTTAGCAACTAGCTCAAACTTTTAGAACCTAGCACAAATTTTTTTTTACCAACTAGAGCGGAAATTTTCCCACCTAGTTGGAACATTTTTAGCACTCAGCTCAAACTTTTAGAACCTAATTTGAATTTTTTTTTTTACCAACTAGAGCGTAATTTTAGCACCCGGCTGGAAAATTGTTAGCACCTAGCTCAAACTTTTAGAACCTTTCTCAAATTTTTTTTTTACCAACTAGAGTGGAAATTTTAACACCTAGCTGGAAATTTTTTAGCACTTAGCGCAAACATTTTTAGCACCTAGCTGGAAAATTGTTACCCCCTCGCTCAAAAACTTTTCCAACCTAGCTCAACATTTTTTTTTACCAACAAGAGTGGAAATTTTAGCACCTCGCTGGAAAATTGTTAGCAACTAGCTCAAACTTTTAGGACCTAGCTCAACATTTTTTTTTTACCAACTAGAGCGGAAATTTTCGCAGCTAGTTGGAACATTTTTAGCACTTAGCTCAAACTTTTAGAAACTAATTCAAACATTTTTTTTACCAACTAGAGCAGAAATTTTAGTACCCGGCTGGAAAATTGTTAGCACCTAGCTCAAACTTTTAGAACCTTGCTCACATTTTTTTTTTACCAACTAGAGCGGAAATTTTAACACCTAGCTGGAAATTTTTTAGCACTTAGCGCAAACATTTTTTGCACTTAGCTGGAAAATTGTTACCACCTCGCTCGAAAACTTTTCTAACCTAGCTCAATATTTTATTTTACCAACTAGAGCTGAAATTTTAGCACCTCGCTGGAAAATTGTTAGCAACTAGCTCAAAGTTTTAGAACCTAGCTCAACATTTTTTTTAGCAACTACAGCGGAAATTTTCGTACCTAGTTTGAACATTTTTAGCACTTAGCTCAAACTTTTAGAACCTAATTCGAATTTTTTTTTTAACAACTAGAGCGGAAATTTTAGCACTCGGCTGGAAAATTGTTAGCACCTAGCTCAAACTTTTAGAACCTTGCTCAAATTTTTTTTTTACCACCTAGAGCGGAAATTTTAACACCTAGCTGGAAATTTTTTAGCACTTAGTGCAAACATTTTTAGCACCTAGCTGGAAAATTGTTACCACCTCGCTCGAAAACTTTTCCAACCTAGCTCAACATTTTTTTTTACCAACTAGAGCGTAAATTTTAGCACCTCGCTGGAAAATTGTTAGCAACTAGCTCAAACTTTAAGAACCTAGCACAATTTTTTTTTTTACCAACTAGAGCGGAAATTTTCACACCTAGTTGGAACATTTTTAGCACTTAGCTCAAACTTTTAGACCCTAATTCGAATTTTTTTTTTACCAACTAGAGCGGAAATTTTAGCACCTGGCTGGAAAATTGTTAGCACCTAGCTCAAACTTTTAGAACCTTGCTCAAATTTTTTTTTTACCAACTAGCGCGGAAATTTTAACACCTAGTTGGAAATTTTTTAGCACTTAGCGCAAACATTTTTTGCACTTAGCTGGAAAATTGTTACCACCTCGCTCGAAAACTTTTCCAACCTAGCTCAATATTTTTTTTTACCAACTAGAGCTGAAATTTTAGCACCTCGCTGGAAAATTGTTAGCAACTAGCTCAAAGTTTTAGGACCTAGCTCAACATTTTTTTTAGCAACTACAGCGGAAATTTTCGCACCTAGTTTGAACATTTTTAGCACTTAGCTCAAACTTTTAGAACCTAATTCGAATTTTTTTTTTACCAACTAGAGCGGAAATTTTAGCACTCGGCTGGAAAATTGTTAGCACCTAGCTCAAACTTTTAGAACCTTGCTCAAATTTTTTTTCTACCAACCAGAGCGGAAATCTTAACACCTAGCTGGAATTTTTTTAGCACTTAGCGCAAACATTTTTAGCACCTAGCTGGAAAATTGTTACCACCTCGCTCGAAAACTTTTCCAACCTAGCTCAACATTTTTTTTTACCAACTAGAGCGGAAATTTTAGCAACTCGCTGGAAAATTGTTAGCAACTAGCTCAAACTTTTAGAACCTAGCACAATTTTTTTTTTTACCAACTAGAGCGGAAATTTTCACACCAAGTTGGAACATTTTTAGCACTTAGCTCAAACTTTTAGAACCTAATTTGAATTTTTTTTTTTCCAACTAGAGCGGAAATTTTAGCACTCGGCTGTAAAATTGTTAGCACCTAGCTCAAACTTTTAGAACCTTGCTCAAATTTTTTTTTTACCAACTAGAGCGGAAATTTTAACACCTAGCTGGAAATTTTTTAGCACTTAGCGCAAACATTTTTAGCACTTAGCTGGAAAATTGTTACCACCTCGCTCGAAAACTTTTCCAACCTAGCTCAATATTTTTTTTTACCAACTAGAGCTGAAATTTTAGCACCTCGCTGGAAAATTGTTAGCAACTAGCTCAAACTTTAAGAACCTAGCACAATTTTTTTTTTACCAACTAGAGCGGAAATTTTCACACCTAGTTGGAACATTTTTAGCACTTAGCTCAAACTTTTAGAACCTAATTCGAATTTTTTTTTTACCAACTAGAGCGGAAATTTTAGCACCTGGCTGGAAAATTGTTAGCACCTAGCTCAAACTTTTAGAACCTTGCTCAAATTTTTTTTTTACCAACTAGCGCGGAAATTTTAACACCTAGCTGGAAATTTTTTAGCACTTAGCGCAAACATTTTTTGCACTTAGCTGGAAAATTGTTACCACCTCGCTCGAAAACTTTTCCAACCTAGCTCAATATTTTTTTTTACCAACTAGAGCTGAAATTTTAGCACCTCGCTGGAAAATTGTTAGCAACTAGCTCAAAGTTTTAGGACCTAGCTCAACATTTTTTTTAGCAACTACAGCGGAAATTTTCGCACCTAGTTTGAACATTTTTAGCACTTAGCTCAAACTTTTAGAACCTAATTTGAATTTTTTTTTTACCAACTAGAGCGGAAATTTTAGCACTCGGCTGGAAAATTATTAGCACCTAGCTCAAACTTTTAGAACCTTGCTCAAATTTTTTTTTTTACCACCTAGAGCGGAAATTTTAACACCTAGCTGGAAATTTTTTAGCACTTAGTGCAAACATTTTTAGCACCTAGCTGGAAAATTGTTACCACCTCGCTCGAAAACTTTTACAACCTAGCTCAACATTTTTTTTACCAACTAGAGCGTAAATTTTAGCACCTCGCTGGAAAATTGTTAGCAACTAGCTCAAACTTTAAGAACCTAGCACAATTTTTTTTTACCAACTAGAGTGGAAATTTTCACACCTAGTTGGAACATTTTTAGCACTTAGCTCAAACTTTTAGACCCTAATTCGAATTTTTTTTTTACCAACTAGAGCGGAAATTTTAGCACCTGGCTGTAAAATTGTTAGCACCTAGCTCAAACTTTTAGAACCTTGCTCAAATTTTTTTTACCAACTAGCGCGGAAATTTTAACACCTAGCTGGAAATTTTTTGCACTTAGCTGGAAAATTGTTACCACCTCGCTCGAAAACTTTTCCAACCTAGCTCAATATTTTTTTTTACCAACTAGAGCTGAAATTTTAGCACCTCGCTGGAAAATTGTTAGCAACTAGCTCAAAGTTTTAGGACCTAGCTCAACATTTTTTTTAGCAACTACAGCGGAAATTTTCGCACCTAGTTTGAACATTTTTAGCACTTAGCTCAAACTTTTAGAACCTAATTCGAATTTTTTTTTCACCAACTAGAGCGGAAATTTTAGCACTCGGCTGGAAAATTGTTAACACCTAGCTCAAACTTTTAGAACCTTGCTCAAATTTTTTTTTTTACCAACCAGAGCGGAAATCTTAACACCTAGTTGGAAATTTTTTAGCACTTAGCGCAAACATTTTTAGCACCTAGCTGGAAAATTGTTACCACCTCGCTCGAAAACTTTTCCAACCTAGCTCAACATTTTTTTTTACCAACTAGAGCGGAAATTTTAGCAACTCGCTGGAAAATTGTTAGCAACTAGCTCAAACTTTTAGAACCTAGCACAATTTTTTTTTTTACCAACTAGAGCGGAAATTTTCACACCTAGTTGGAACATTTTTAGCACTTAGCTCAAACTTTTAGAACCTAATTTGAATTTTTTTTTTTCCAACTAGAGCGGAAATTTTAGCACTCGGCTGTAAAATTGTTAGCACCTAGCTCAAACTTTTAGAACCTTGCTCAAATTTTTTTTTTACCAACTAGAGCGGAAATTTTAACACCTAGCTGGAAATTTTTTAGCACTTAGCGCAAACATTTTTAGCACTTAGCTGGAAAATTGTTACCACCTCGCTCGAAAACTTTTACAACCTAGCTCAATATTTTTTTTTACCAACTAGAGCTGAAATTTTAGCACCTCGCTGGAAAATTGTTAGCAACTAGCTCAAACTTTAAGAACCTAGCACAATTTTTTTTTTACCAACTAGAGTGGAAATTTTCACACCTTGTTGGAACATTTTTAGCACTTACCTCAAACTTTTACAACCTAATTCGAATTTTTTTTTTACCAACTAGAGCGTACATTTTAGCACCTCGCTGGAAAATTGTTAGCAACTAGCTCAAACTTTTAGAACCTTGCTCAAATTTTTTTTTTACCAACTAGAGCGGAAATTTTAACACCTAGCTGGAAATTTTTTAGCACTTAGCGCAAACATTTTTAGCACTTAGCTGGAAAATTGTTACCACCTCGCTCGAAAACTTTTCCAACCTAGCTCAATATTTTTTTTTACCAACTAGAGCTGTAATTTTAGCACCTCGCTGGAAAATTGTTAGAAACTAGCTCAAAGTTTTAGGACCTAGCTCAACATTTTTTTTAGCAACTACAGCGGAAATTTTCACACCTAGTTGGAACATTTTTAGCACTTAGCCAAACTTTTACAACCTAATTCGATTTTTTTTTTACCAACTAGAGCGGAAATTTTAGCACCTGGCTGGAAAATTGTTAGCACCTAGCTCAAACTTTTAGAACCTTGCTCAAATTTTTTTTTTACCAACGAGAGCGGAAATTTTAACACCTAGCTGGAAATTTTTTAGCACTTAGCGCAAACATTTTTAGCACTTAGCTGGAAAATTGTTACCACCTCGCTCGAAAACTTTTCCAACCTAGCTCAACATTTTTTTTTACCAACAAGAGCGTAAATTTTAGCACCTCGCTGGAAAATTGTTAGCAACTAGCTCAAACTTTTAGGACCTAGCACAAATTTTTTTTTTACCAACTAGAGCGGAAATTTTATCACCTAGCTGGAAAAATTTTAGCACTTAGCGCAAACATTTTTAGCACCTACAGTAGCTGGAAAATTGTTACCTTGCTTGAAAACATTTCCAACCTAGCTCAATATTTTTTTTTACCAACTAGAGCGGAAATTTTAGCACTTCGCTGGAAAATTGTTAGCAACTAGCTCAAACTTTTAGAACCTAGCAGAAATTTTTTTTACCAACTAGAGCGGAAATTTTCACACCTAGTTGGAACACTTTTAGCACTTAGCTCAAACTTTTAGAGCCTAATTTGAAATTTTTTTTACCGACTAGAGCGGAAATTTTAGCACTCGACTGGAAAAATTGTTAGCACCTAGCTCAAACTTTTAGAACCTTGCTCAAATGTTTTTTTTTACCACCTAGAGCGGAAATTTTAACACCTAGCTGAACATTTTTTAGCACTTAGCGCAAACATTTTTAGCACTTAGCTGGAAATTGTTACCACCTCGCTCGAAAACTTTTCCAACCTAGCTCAACATTTTTTTTTACCAACTAGAGCGGAAATTTTAGCACCTCGCTGGAAAATTGTTAGCAACTAGCTCAAACTTTTAGAACCTAGCACAAATTTTTTTTTACCAACTAGAGCGGAAATTTTCACACCTAGTTGGAACATTTTTAGCACTCAGCTCAAACTTTTAGAACCTAATTTGAATTTTTTTTTTACCAACTAGAGCGTAAATTTTAGCACCTCGCTGGAAAATTGTTAGCAACTAGCTCAAACTTTTAGAACCTTGCTCAAATTTTTTTTTTTACCAACTAGCGCGGAAATTTTAACACCTAGCTGGAAATTTTTTAGCACTTAGCGCAAACATTTTTAACACCTGGCTGGAAAATTGTTACCACCTCGCTCGAAAACTTTTCTAACCTAGCTCAATATTTTTTTTTACCAACTAGAGCTGAAATTTTAGCACCTCGCTGGAAAATTGTTAGCAACTAGCTCAAACTTTAAGAACCTAGCACAATTTTTTTTTACCAACTAGAGCGGAAATTTTCACACCTAGTTGGAACATTTTTAGCACTTAGCTCAAACTTTTAGAACCTAATTCGAATTTTTTTTTTACCAACTAGAGCGGAAATTTTAGCACCTGGCTGGAAAATTGTTAGCACCTAGCTCAAACTTTTAGAACCTTGCTCAAATTTTTTTTTTACCAACTAGAGCGGAAATTTTAACACCTAGCTGGAAATTTTTTAGCACTTAGCGCAAACATTTTTAGCACTTATCTGGAAAATTGTTACCACCTCGCTCGAAAACTTTTCCAACCTAGCTCAACATTTTTTTTTACCAACTAGAGCGGACATTTTAGCACCTCGCTGGAAAATTGTTAGCAACTAGCTCAAAGTTTTAGGACCTAGCTCAACATTTTTTTTAGCAACTACAGTGGAAATTTTCGCACCTAGTTTGAACATTTTTAGCACTTAGCTCAAACTTTTAGAACCTAATTCGAATTTTTTTTTTACCAACTCCATGGAAATATTAGCACTCGGCTGGAAAATTGTTAGCACCTAGCTCAAACTTTTACAACCTTGCTCAAAAAAATTTTTTTACCACCTAGAGCGGAAATTTTAACACCTAGCTGGAAATTTTTTAGTACTTAGCGCAAACATTTTTAGCACCAAGCTGGAAAATTGTTACCACCTCGCTCGAAAACTTTTCCAACCTAGCTCAACATTTTTTTTTACCAACTAGAGCGGAAATTTTAGCACCTCGCTGGAAAATTGTTAGCAACTAGCTCAAACTTTTAGAACCTAGCACAATTTTTTTTTTACCAACTAGAGCGGAAATTTTCACACCTAGTTGGAACATTTTTAGCACTTAGCTCAAACTTTTAGAACCTAATTTGAATTTTTTTTTTTCCAACTAGAGCGGAAATTTTAGCACTCGGCTGGAAAATTGTTAGCACCTAGCTCAAACTTTTAGAACCTTGCTCCAATTTTTTTTTTACCAACGAGAGCGGAAATTTTAACACCTAGCTGGAAATTTTTTAGCACTTAGCGCAAACATTTTTAGCACCTAGCTGGAAAATTGTTACCACCTCGCTCGAAAACTTTACCAACCTAGATCAACATTTTTTTTTACCAACTAGAGCGGAAATTTTAGCACCTCGCTGGAAAATTGTTAGCAACTAGCTCAAACTTTTAGAACTTAGCACAATTTTTTTTTTTACCAACTAGAGCGGAAATTTTCACACCTAGTTGGAACATTTTTAGCACTTAGCTCAAACTTTTAGAACCTAATTCGAATTTTTTTTTTACCAAATAGAGCGGAAATTTTAGCACTCGGCTGGAAAATTGTTAGCACCTAGCTCAAACTTTTAGAACCTTGCTCAAATTTTTTTTTTACCAACCAGAGCGGAAATTTTAACACCTAGCTGGAAATTTTTTATCACTTAGCGCAAACATTTTTAGCACCTAGCTGGAAAATTGTTACCACCTCGCTCGAAAACTTTTCCAACCTAGCTCAACATTTTTTTTTACCGACTAGAGCGGAAATTTTAGCAACTCGCTGGAATATTGTTAGCAACTAGCTCAAACTTTTAGAACCTAGCACAATTTTTTTTTTTACCAACTAGAGCGGAAATTTTCACACCTAGTTGGAACATTTTTAGCACTTAGCTCAAACTTTTAGAACCTAATTTGAATTTTTTTTTTTTCCAACTAGAGCGGAAATTTTCGCACTCGGCTGTAAAATTGTTAGCACCTAGCTCAAACTTTTAGAACCTTGCTCAAATTTTTTTTTTACCAACTAGAGCGGAAATTTTAACACCTAGCTGGAATTTTTTTACCACTTAGCGCAAACATTTTTAGCACTTAGCTGGAAAATTGTTACCACCTCGCTCGAAAACTTTTCCAACCTAGCTCAATATTTTTTTTTACCAACTAGAGCTGAAATTTTAGCACCTCGCTGGAAAATTGTTAGCAACTAGCTCAAACTTTAAGAACCTAGCACAATTTTTTTTTTACCAACTAGAGCGGAAATTTTCACACCTAGTTGGAACATTTTTAGCACTTAGCTCAAACTTTTACAACCTAATTCGAATTTTTTTTTTACCAACTAGAGCGGAAATTTTAGCACCTGGCTGGAAAATTGTTAGCACCTAGCTCAAACTTTTAGAACCTTGCTCAAATTTTTTTTTTACCAACTAGAGCGGAAATTTTAACACCTAGCTGGAAATTTTTTAGCACTTAGCGCAAACATTTTTAGCACTTAGCTGGAAAATTGTTACCACCCTCGCTCGAAAACTTTTCCAACATAGCTCAACATTTTTTTTACCAACTAGAGCGGAAATTTTAGCACCTCGCTGGAAAATTGTCAGCAACTAGCTCAAACTTTTAGAACCTAGCACAAATTTTTTTTTAGCAACTACAGCGGAATTTTCGCACCTAGTTGGAACATTTTTAGCACTTAGCCAAACTTTTAGAACCTAATTCGAATTTTTTTTTTACCAACTAAAGCGTAAAATTTTAGCACCTCGCTGGAAAATTGTTAGCAACTAGCTCAAACTTTTAGAACCTTGCTCAAATATTTTTTTTTACCAACTAGAGCGGAAATTTTAACACCTAGCTGGAAATTTTTTAGCACTTAGCGCAAACATTTTTAGCACTTAGCTGGAAAATTGTTACCACCTCGCTCGAAAACTTTTCCAACCTAGCTCAATATTTCTTTTTCCAACTAGAGCTGAAATTTTAGCACCTCGCTGGAAAATTGTTAGCAACTAGCTCAAAGTTTTAGGACCTAGCTCAAAATTTTTTTTAGCAACTACAGCGGAAATTTTCGCACCTAGTTGGAACATTTTTAGCACTTAGCCAAACTTTTAGAACCTAATTCGAATTTTTTTCTTACCAACTAAAGCGTAAATTTTAGCACCTCACTGGAAAATTGTTAGCAACTAGCTCAAACTTTTAGAACCTTGCTCAAATTTTTTTTTTACCAACTAGCGCGGAAATTTTAACACCTAGCTGGAAATTTTTTAGCACTTAGCGCAAACATTTTTAGCACTTAGCTGGAAAATTGTTACCACCTCGCTCGAAAACTTTTCCAACATAGCTCAACATTTTTTTTACCAACTAGAGCGGAAATTTTAGCACCTCGCTGGAAAATTGTCAGCAACTAGCTCAAACTTTTAGAACCTAGCACAAATTTTTTTTTAGCAACTACAGCGGAAATTTTCGCACCTAGTTGGAACATTTTTAGCACTTAGCCAAACTTTTAGAACCTAATTCGAATTTTTTTTTTTACCAACTAAAGCGTAAATTTTAGCACCTCGCTGGAAAATTGTTAGCAACTAGCTCAAACTTTTAGAACCTTGCTCAAATATTTTTTTTTACCAACTAGAGCGGAAATTTTAACACCTAGCTGGAAATTTTTTAGCACTTAGCGCAAACATTTTTAGCACTTAGCTGGAAAATTGTTACCACCTCGCTCGAAAACTTTTCCAACCTAGCTCAATATTTCTTTTTCCAACTAGAGCTGAAATTTTAGCACCTCGCTGGAAAATTGTTAGCAACTAGCTCAAAGTTTTAGGACCTAGCTCAAAATTTTTTTTAGCAACTACAGCGGAAATTTTCGCACCTAGTTGGAACATTTTTAGCACTTAGCCAAACTTTTAGAACCTAATTCGAATTTTTTTTTTACCAACTAAAGCGTAAATTTTAGCACCTCACTGGAAAATTGTTAGCAACTAGCTCAAACTTTTAGAACCTTGCTCAAATTTTTTTTTTACCAACTAGCGCGGAAATTTTAACACCTAGCTGGAAATTTTTTAGCACTTAGCGCAAACATTTTTAACACCTAGCTGGAAAATTATTACCACCTCGCTCGAAAACTTTTCCAACCTAGCTCAATATTTTTTTTTACCAACTAGAGCTGAAATTTTAGCACCTCGCTGAAAAATTGTTAGCAACTAGCTTAAACTTTTAGGACCTAGCTCAACATTTTTTTTTACCAACTAGAGCGGAAATATTAGCACCTAATTGGAACATTTTTAGCACTCAGCGCAATTTTTTTTTAGCACCGAGCTCAAAAACTTTGCCAGCCAAGCTTGAAATTTTTTCAGCAAAGAGCACACGAAATTTTAGCACCACACTAGAAAATTGTTAGCATCTCGCTCAAACTTTTAGAACCCAGCTTGAATTTTTTTTTACCAACTGGAGCGAAACTTTTAGCACCTAACTCGACATTTTTTACCAACTACAGCGGAAATATTATATATATATATATATATATATATATATATATATATATATATATATATATATATATATATATATATATATATATATATATATATATATATAATTATGTCTTTTATATCTTTTTGTTTCTCAGATTATTTGGTGAACCGTGCTGAGATCACTCTGGGCTCAGTGGACAAAATGCAGCAGAGTCATTTGGCCTACCTGGGAAACAGGAATGGTAAGTGTGCGTGTGTGTGTGTGTGTGTGTGTGTGTGTGTGTGTGTGTGTGTGTGTGTGTGTGTGTGTGTGTGTGTGTGTGTGTGTGTGTGTGTGTGTGTGTGTGTGTGCGCGTGCGTGCGTGACGTGACGTGACTGATCAATATTGTGGCAAAATGTATATTTTTAGACAGATAGCATGTTTGGTTTTGGAGTTATGTTTACCGTATTTTTCGGAGTATAAGTCGCTCCGAAGTATAAGTCGCACCTGCCGAAAATGCATAATAAAGAAGGAAAAAAACATACAGTATATAAGTCGCACTGGAGTATAAGTCGTATTTTTTGGGGAAATGTATTTGATAAAAGCTAACACCAAGAATAGACATTTGAAAGGCAATTTAAAATGTCTAAAGAATAGTGAACAACAGGCTGAATAAGTGTACGTTATATGAGGCATAAATAAGCAACTGAGAAGGTGCCTGGTATGTTAACGTAACATATTATGGTAAGAGTCATTCAAATAACTATAACATATAGAACATGCTATACGTTTACCAAACAATCTGTCACTCCTAATCGCTAAATCCCATGAAATCTTATACGTCTAGTCTCTTACGTGAATGAGATCAATAATATTATTGGATATTTTACGGTAATGTGTTAATCATTTCACACATAAGTCGCTCCTGAGTATAAGTCGCACCCCCGGCCAAACTATGAAAAAAAACTGCGACTTATAGTCCGAAAAATACGGTATATAACGTTCATATTTAATATGAAAGTTATACTGTCATATTGAGTAAAAAAAACTAACTTGTGTCTTTGCAAACCTTAGAAAATATATTTTTTCTAGTAAAACTCACAAAGATACATTTCTTCAGGCATTATTAGACATTTTACATGTTTGGTTTAGGAGTTATGTTTGAATACATTTTATTGCTTTTTTCTAGGGATGTCCGATAATGGCTTTTTGCCGATATTCGATATTCCGATATTGTCCAACTCTTAATTACTGATACCGATATCAACCGATACCGATATATATACAGTCGTGGAATTAACACATTATTATGCCTAATTTGGACAACCAGGTATGGTGAAGATAAGGTCCTTTTTAAAAAAAATTAATAAAATAAGATAAATACATTAAAAACATTTTCTTGAATAAAAAAGAAAGTAAAACAATATAAAAACAGTTACATAGAAGCTAGTAATTAATGAAAATGAGTAAAATTAAGTGTTAAAGGTTAGTACTATTAGTGGAGCAGCAGCACGCACAATCATGTGTGCTTACGGACTGTATCCCTTGCAGACTGTATTGATATATATTGATATATAATGTAGGAAGCAGAATATTAATAACAGAAAGAAACAACTCTTTTGTGTGAATGAGTGTGAATGGGGGAGGGAGGTTTTTTGGGTTGGTGCACTAATTGTAAGTGTATCTTGTGTTTTTTATGTTGATTTAATAAAAAAAATAAAAATAAAAAACCTAAAAAAACCCCGATACAGATAATAAAAAAAACGATACCGATAATTTCCGATATTACATTTTAAAGCATTTATCGCCCGATAATATCGGCAGGTCGATATTATCGGACATCTCTACTTTTTTCGCATTATCTCAGGATTCTAAGAACATTACTGTCATATTGAGTAAAAAACTACTTTTTGTGTCTGCAAGCCTTAAAAAAGCATATGTTTTGAGTAAAACTCACAAGGATGTTTTATTTCAGGCATTATTAGCCATTTTGCATGTGTGGTTTAGGAGTTATGATTAAATAACTGTCATATTGAGTGTGACAGTTATACTGTCATTATGACTAAAACCTCATTTTTGTATTTGCAAACCTTACCGAAACACCTGATTCTAGTAAAACTCACATAAATACAATATTATATAGGTTTTACATAGGTAAAACTCACATAGATACAATATTACATAGGTTTTACGTAGGTAAAACTCATATAGATACAGTATTACATAGGTTTTACATAGGTAAAACTCATATAGATACAATATTACATAGGTTTTACATAGGTAAAACTCACATAGATACAATATTACATAGGTTTTACATAGGTAAAACTCATATAGATACAATATTACATAGGTTTTACATAGGTACAACTCATATAGATACAATATTACATAGGTTTTACATAGGTAAAACTCACATAGATACAATATTATATAGGTTTTACATAGGTAAAACTCATATAGATACAATATTACATAGGTTTTACATAGGTACAACTCATATAGATACAATATTACATAGGTTTTACATAGGTAAAACTCACACAGATACAATATTACATAGGTTTTACATAGGTAAAACTCACATAGATACAATATTACATAGGTTTTACATAGGTAAAACTCATATAGATACAATATTACATAGGTTTTACATAGGTAAAACTCATATAGATACAATATTACATAGGTTTTACATAGGTAAAACTCATATAGATACAATATTACATAGGTACATAGGTTTTACATAGGTAAAACTCACATAGATACAATATTACATAGGTTTTACATAGGTAAAACTCACATAGATACAATATTACATAGGTTTTACATAGGTAAAACTCACATAGATACAATATTACATAGGTTTTACATAGGTAAAACTCATATAGATACAATATTACATAGGTTTTACATAGGTAAAACTCATATATATACAATATTACATAGGTTTTACATAGGTAAAACTCATATAGATACAATATTACATAGGTTTTACATAGGTAAAAGTCACATAGATACAATATTACATAGGTTCTACATAGGTAAAACTCATATAGATACAATATTACATAGGTTTTACATAGGTAAAACTCATATACGGTAGATACAATATTACATAGGTTTTACATAGGTAAAACTCATATAGATACAATATTACATAGGTTTTACATAGGTAAAACTCATATAGATACAATATTACATAGGTTTTACATAGGTAAAAGTCACATAGATACAATATTACATAGGTTTTACATAGGTAAAACTCACATAGAATATTACATAGGTTTTACATAGGTAAAACTCACATAGATAGAATATTACATAGGTTTTACATAGGTAAAACTCACATAGATACAATATTACATAGGTAAAACTCACATAGATACAATATTACATAGGTTTTACCTAGGTAAAACTCACATAGATACAATATTACATAGGTAAAACTCACATAGATACAATATTACATAGGTTTTACATAGGTAAAACTCACATAGATACAATACTACATAGGTTTTACATAGGTAAAACTCACATAGATACAATATTACATAGGTTTTACATAGGTAAAACTCACATAGATACAATTTTACATAGGTAAAACTCACATAGATACAATATTACATAGGTAAAACTCACATAGATACAATATTACATAGGTTTTACATAGGTAAAACTCACATAGATACAATATTACATAGGTTTTACATAGGTAAAACTCACATAGATACAATATTACATAGGTTTTACATAGGTAAAACTCACATAGATACAATATTACATAGGTTTTACATAGGTAAAACTCACATAGATACAATATTACATAGGTTTTACATAGGTAAAACTCACATAGATACAATATTACAGGCATTTTTAGACAGATTGCATGTTTGGTTTTGGAGTTATGTTTATATAATGTTCACATTTAGTATGAAAGTTATACTGTCATATTGAGTAAAAAACAACTAACTTGTGTCTTTGCAAACCTTACAAAATAAATGTTTTGTGGTAAAACTCACAAAGATACATTTCTTCAGGCATTATTAGACATTTTGCATGTTTGGTTTAGGACAGGGGTGTCCAAACTTTTTCCACTGAGGGCCGTACACGGAAAAATGTAAGCATGCGGGGGCCATTTTGATATTTTTCATTTTCAAACCTTAACAAAATATATGGATTTTTTTTTTTTTTAACCTTTAGGGCTCCCGGGGACTATAAAGGGTCTCAGTCATTAAACTGTTAAAAATAAGTCAAATTATTTTTTATTTTTTTAATTTAACGCTTGCAGTAAATCTCTATATAAAGACAACTTTGTTTTTTGTAGTAAAACTGAAATATGCAGTATTTAGTAATTAGAGCCTTAAAAGATCAATAATGCAGGACACCATTGATTTTAATTCTTTCATATTTTTGAGTAATCACAGTGAAAAGTTAAATAAAATCCTACTAAATATATTTGGGATCCAAAAGGTCCCCCACTCATAAAGTGATACATTTTTATTAGTTTTTTTTTTAACTTTTAACACTTAAATTACGAGATCAACTTCAGATATATCTGTCCATTTTACGTTTGAACTATTATTTTGTTTGTTTTATGCTCTTTTGTCGAATAAAACTTTGATGTTTTTATACGGCAACCACACAATATATGCAACATTTTTTCCACATAAAACATTTTAAAGTGATATTTTTTAACTAATAATTCTTTATAACATAGATTTTTAGTCTTTTTTTTTATTTATTTTTTTAGCAATGGCAAAAAAAAGAAAAATAAACAAAGACAAAAGAAAAAAAAACAGCCTGCATGGCAGCTTTGTGTCAACATTGCAACTTTTTCTTGTTAGATTTCACCTCATTCCACTTTTTTAAAATGTTTTTTTTAAATTTTTGCAATATTATCAATTTTGCAATTTTTGCAGAATGTGTGGCGGGCCGGTAAACAATTAGCTGCGGGCCGCAAATGGCCCCCGGGGCCGCACTTTGGACACCCCTGGTTTAGGAGTTATGTTTGAATACATTTGTATTGCTTTTTTTGCATGATCTCAGGATTCTAAGACCATTACTTACTGTCATATTTTGGTAATCTCTTCTATAACAATTATGGTCTAAGTCAGGGGTCACCAACGCGGTGCCCGCGGGCACCAGGTAGCCCGTAAGGACCAGATGAGTAGCCCGCCGGCCTGTTCTAAAAATAGCTCAAATAGCAGCACTTACCAGTGAGCTGCCTCTATTTTTTTAAATTTTATTTATTTACTAGCAAGCTGGTCTCGCTTTGCCCAACATTTTTAATTCTAAGAGAGACAAAACTCAAATAGAATTTGAAAATCCAAGAAAATATTTTAAAGACTTGGTCTTCACTTGTTTAAATAAATTCATAATTTTTTTTAACTTTGCTTCTTATAACTTTCAGAAAGACAATTTTAGAGAAAAAATACAACCTTAAAAATTATTTTAGGATTTTTAAACACATATACCTTTTTACCTTTTAAATTCCTTCCTCTTCTTTCCTGACAATTTAAATCAATGTTCAAGTAAATTTATTTTTTTTATTGTAAAAAATAATAAATACATTTTGATTTAATTCTTCATTTTAGCTTCTGTTTTTTCGACGAAGAATATTTTTGAAATATTTCTTCAAACTTATTATGATTAAAATTTAAAAAAAATATTCTGGCAAATCTAGAAAATCTGTACAATCAAATTTAAATCTTATTTCAAGGTTATTTGAATTTCTTTTAAAGTTTTTGTTCTGGAAAATCTAGAAGAAATAATTATTTGTCTTTGTTAGAAATATAGCTTGGTCCAATTTGTTATATATTCTAACAAAGTGTAGATTGGATTTTAACCTATTTAAAACATGTCATCAAAATTCTAAAATTAATCTTAATCAGGAAAAATTACTAATGTTCCATAAATTCTTTTTTTAAGTTTTTCTCTTCTTTTTTTCGGTTGAATTTTGAATTTTAAAGAGTCGAAATTGAAGATAAACTATGTTTCAAAATGTAATTGTCATTTTTTTCGTGTTTTCTTCTCTTTTAAACCGTTCAATTAAGTGTAAACATCATTAATTATTAATAATAACATAGAGTTAAAGGTAAATTGAGCAAATTGGCTATTTCTGGCAATTTATTTAAGTGTGTATCAAACTGGTAGCCCTTCGCATTAATCAGTACCCAAGGAGTAGCTCTTGCTTTCAAAAAGGTTGGTGACCCCTCGTCTAAGTGCTTATTTTGCGATTTATGTTGTATTGTTTTTACCTGAATTGTGATTGATGCTGTATTACTGCCTCTCTCAATGTTTAAACAAGGCATTCCTGTTTTTGCTGTCTTGCTCTTAACATTTCTTCATTGAAAAGGAAAAAACTCCAACTCTTACCGTTCCTTTTCCAGACGCCAGCGGCCTGCTGAGAGCCGTCACTCAGTTCTCCCACATGGCGGCCGACACCATCGTGAACGGCGGCGCCACCTCTCACTCGGCTCCCACGGACCAGGCCGACCGTAAGTCCCGTCAACCGCCGCCGCCACATCTCGCGGGTTCCAGCGGTGTGGATGTTCTCCCGCAGGTTTGACCGACAGCTGCCGGGACTGCTCCAATCACTGCCTCCGGTTCTTGAAGGACCTGAAGCAGCAGGCCACCTTGCAGAGGGCCGACTCCGCCGCCATACGCTACGCCGTCCAGCGCATCCTGGCTTTGGGGCAGGTAGAGTCCCACACACACACACACAAGAGGACTCTTCTGGAGCTAAGCATATCTGCTGTGCAGGAGCTGCGTCCAAAGGGGCAGGACGTCCTCAAGGAGGAGCTGGGAGACATGGTGGACAAGGAGATGCTCGCCACGTCCACCGCCATCGAGGAGGCGGTGCTGCGTATGGACGTGAGACGGACGTTTTGTGGCCAAAAAAACCCCCAAAAAGTCTCGATTGTCACGTTTTGGTGTTTTCTCAGGAGATCCTGTCCCAGGCCAGGAGGGACACCAGCGGTTTGAAGCTGGAGGTCAACCAGAGGTGAGAAGACACTCTTCCCGCTTCCCCTTGTTTTTTGTTCAACTTCCCTCCCTCGCTTCCCTCGCAGCATCCTGGGATCCTGCTCGGACCTGATGAAGGTGTGGCTATTTAAAAAAAAAAAAAAACCCCCCCCAAAGAAGAAGACACTTCAAGGATATTCTCTTCTGTTGTGTCCTCAGGCGGTGCACATGCTGGTCACGGCCTCCACCGACCTACAGAAAGACATCGTGGAAGGAGGGAGGGTGAGTTCTATACCAGGGGTGTCAAGCTGGTTTTCATTGAGGGCCACATGGCTTTTATGGTTGCCCTCAGAGGGCCGCTTTTAACAATGAGTAATATATGAATATACATGTATATATAAAGGCCTACTGAAAGCCACTACTAGCGACCACGCAGTCTGATAGTTTATATATCAATGATGAAATCTTAACATTGCAACACATGCCAATACGGCCGGGTTAACTTATAAAGTGACATTTTAAATTTCCCGCTAAACTTCCGGTTGAAAACGTCTATGTATGATGACGTATGCACGTGACGTCACTAGTTAAACAGAAGTATTCGGACACCATTGAATCCAATACAAAAAAGCTCTGTTTTCATCGAAAAATTCCACAGTATTCTGGACATCTGTGTTGGTGAATCTTTTAATGAACAATGAAGACTGCAAAGAAGAAAGCTGTAGGTGGGATCGGTGTATTAGCGGCTGGCTGCAGCAACACACAGAGGAGGACTTTGAGTTGGATAGCAGACGCGCTATCCGACGCTAGCCGCCGACCGCATCGATGATCGGGTGAAGTCCTTCGTCGCTCCGTCGATCGCTGGAACGCAGGTGAGCACGGGTGTTGATGAGCAGATGAGGGCTGGCTGGCGTAGGTGGAGCGCTAATGTTTTTAGCATAGCTCTGTGAGGTCCTGTTGCTAAGTTAGCTTCAATGGCGTCGTTAGCAACAGCATTGTTAAGCTTCGCCAGGCTGGAAAGCATTAACCGTGTAGTTACATGTCCATGGTTTAATAGTATTGTTGATCTTCCGTCTATCCTTCCAGTCAGGGGTTTATTTATTTTGTTTCTATCTGCAGTTAAGCCCGATGCTATTACGTTAGCTCCGTAGCTAAAGTGCTTCGCCGATGTATTGTCGTGGAGATAAAAGTCACTGTGAATGTCCATTTCGCGTTCTCGACTCTCATTTTCAAGAGGATATAGTATCCGAGGTGGTTTCAAATACAAATCCGTGATCCACAATAGAAAAAGGAGAGAGTGTGGAATCCAATGAGCCAGCTTGTACCTAAGTTACGGTCAGAGCGAAAAAAGATGCGTCCTGCACTGCACTCTAGTCCTTCACTCTCACGTTCCTCATCCACGAATCTTTCATCCTGGCTCAAATTAATGGGGTAATCGTCGCTTTCTCGGTCCGAATCGCTCTCGCTGCTGGTGTAAACAATGGGGAAATGTGAGGAGCCTTTCAACCTGTGACGTCACGCTACTTCCGGTACAGGCAAGGCTTTTTTTATCAGCGACCAAAAGTTGCGAACTTTATCGTCGATGTTCTCTACTAAATCCTTTCAGCAAAAATATGGCAATATCGCGAAATGATCAAGTATGACACATAGAATGGATCTGCTATCCCCGTTTAAATTTTAAAAAATCATTTCAGTAGGCCTTTAACAATATATTTTTTTACATAAGCTGCAAAAAAAATATTATATGTTACTTTAAAAACTGTCAGCTTAGTCACCAGAATTTTACAGTAAAAACAGCTGGGTTTTTTTTTACAGCATATAAAAAATTTGATAAATGGAATGGAGAAACCTTACCAGTGTTTTTAGCGGTGAAATTCAAGGAACAGAGCTGCCAGTTTGTTTTTTTTAACCGCAAAATCTTGTTGTTTTAATGTTTTGTTTGTTTGTTTTCTTCAATGTTTTTGTGTCTTACAGTATATGGAAAAAACAGTACCAAAGTTGATTTTACGGTAAAAAAAAATTCAAGTCGGCGGAATTTAACCGTAAAATCTATTGTCAATTTTACACTCTACAATTTGATTGATAATTTGTTTTGAATTCATCATAGGTATTTCGGAGTTCATGGAATTTTGGGAAAACCGGGAATTTGTGCAAAAAAAAAAAAGAGAGGAATGTTTTGAAGGTGGAATGGTCAAAAACGGTTGAAAAATGTGGACTGTAAAAACTTTCCAGAAAGAGGTAAAATAGGGCTTTTTGAAAACGTGTGCGCGCTTGTGCGTGTACGTGCGTATATGCGTGTGTATACGCCTGTATGTGTATACAGTATATACGTGTGTATATACGTATACTTGTGCATATACGTATACGTGTATATATACGTATAAGAGTGTATATACGCGTGCGTGTATATGCGTATATACGTACGGTATGTATATATGTGTGTGTGTACATATACGTGTGTATATACATGTGTATATATATATACATACAGGTACGTGTGTATATATATACGTACTGTATATGTCTATATATACGTTTATATATACATATATATTTATATATACGTGTATATGTGTGTATATATACATATGTATATATGTATGTGTATATATACGCATATGTTTACGTGTGTGTGTATACGCGTGTGTGTTTATACGTATATATATATACACGTATGTGTGTTTATACGTATATATATGTAAATATATATATATATACAGTATGTATGTGTTTTTATGCGTACACACGTATATACTGTTTATTTATATATATATATATATATATATATATACACGCATATATATATATATACACGCATATACACACATACGTTTATATATATGTATACACACACATATGTGTATATATGTATATACACACATATACGTATATATATATATACATATGTGTATATATGTATGTGTATATATACACATATGTTTACGTGTGTGTATATACACATGTGTGTGTTTATACGTATATATACACGTACGTGTGTTTATACGTATATATATGTAAATATATATATATATATACAGTATGTATGTGTTTTTATGCATACATACACATATGTATCGGCTGTATATTTATATATATATATATATATATATATATATATATATATATATATATATATATATATATATATATATATATATATATATACACGCATATACACACACACATATGTTTATATATATGTATATACACACACATATGTTTGTATATGTATATACACACACATGTATATATATATATATATATATATATATATATATATATATATATATATATATATATATATATATATATATATATATATATATATATATATACACGCATATACACACACACATATGTTTATATATATGTATATACACACACATATGTTTGTATATGTATATACACACACATGTATATATATATATATATATATATATATATATATATATATACACATGTGTGTTTATACATATACATTTACAACTATAGAGAAGTAAGCATTGCTGATGATTAGGGCTAAAGTATATCAGAGTAATATTTCATAAAAATGTTTAGTTAACAGGGTGATGTATTTTTAGTGATGCAACAACATGACTTCTTGCGTGTGCTGACCCCACACAGGGAGCCGCTTCCTCTACAGAATTCTACGCCAAAAACTCCCGCTGGACCGAAGGCCTCATCTCGGCGTCCAAGGCCGTGGGCTGGGGCGCCACTCAGCTGCTGTGAGACACTTGTTCATGATCAACGTTTCCCGTAGAGCGCTTCTAACCCAACACCACCCCTCAGAGACTCCGCCGACCGGGTGGTGAGCGACGGCGGCACGTACGAGGAGCTCATCGCCTGTTCGCACGAGATCGCCGCCAGCACGGCTCAGCTGGTGGCCGCCTCCAAGGTGAAGGCCGACCGCGGCAACAGGAAGCTGTCCACGCTGCAGCAGGCCTCGCGCCACGTCAACGACATGGCCGCCGTGGTCGTCACCTCCTCCAAGCACGGACAGCGGCAGATCTCGGACGAAGGTAAGCCAACGCCATTGGTTATTAGCAGCTTGTTGACAATGAGTCAGAACTTTGAATTTTACAAGGCAATGACCGGACATTACTTTAGTGTAGGGGAGTACAATAACTCTGGAGGTGGTGACACCCCGGACAAGGACTAGGTCTATCGTATTACCGTTGCGATGTTTGGGTTAATTTATTATTTGTGTAAGACCACAGCTATCAATTACACTCTGGAGCGCCACGCACGGAGGGTCTGGCGAGGGTATTCATATGGATATTAAAATCCCCCATTATAATTATATTATCTGCGTGCGTCACTAGATCAGCGACAAACTCTGAAAATTCACTGATAAAGTCCGAATAGGCAATGAAAGCAGATAAATGGAGGGGAAGAAAGCGAAGCTAGCTGTATTAACCTTGTAGATTGTCATAGTAACAATAGGTTACGTTTTGTTAGTGTCGTACTTTAACAAACTCCTCCTAGGGACTTTACCAAATAAGTTGATGTTAAAATGAAAGATACAAGAAAGACGGACAATAATAAATTGCGAAGGGAGTTTGCCTACGTCACAGGATGTGAGCGGGGCATGGGGCCGAGCTTCGAAATTCAAATAATGACTTTAGTGTACGGGAGTACCATAATTCTGGAGGTGGTGACACCACGGACAAGGACTAGGTCTATCAATAAAGTACTATCTATATATCTATCTATCTATCTATCTATCTATCTATCTATCTATCTATCTATCTATCTATCTATCTATCTATCTATCGTATTACCGTTGCGATGCTTGGGTTCATTTATTATTTGTGTGAGACCACAGCTATCAATCATAGTCTGGAGCGCCACGCACAGAGAGTCTGACGGGGTATTCCTATGGATACTAAAATCCCCCATTATAATTATATTTTCTGCGTGTGTCACTAGATCAGCGACAAACTCTGACAATTCGGTGATAAAGTCCGAATAGGGCCCAGGGGGGCGGTAGATAACAGCCAGATAGAGAGTTAGCGGTGGGACAGACCTCATAGTTAGCACCTCAAATGATTTATACTTATTACTTAGGTTAGGGGTAAGGTTAATGTTTCATTGGATATTAGTGCAACCCCTCCACTCCTTTTATAGGGACGGGCAATATGTGCACTCCTATAGTTAGGAGATGCCCCGTTAAGCGGGAAAAATTCATCTGATTTTAGCCAGGTTTCGCTGAGACCAATGACGTTAAGATTGTTGTCTCTAATGACCTCATTAACTAATAACGTTTTGGGAGACAATGATCTGATGTTTAAAAAGCACATGTTATAGGTAGTGGGCATTTTTGTTAATGGTATCCGTAGTACTGATATTAATAGCGTTACGTCTATTTTGCGCAGAGCGCCTTAAATAATTTCGATCACATCTAGGAATTGATATGATGGGGGTCTTGAGATTGTTTGCTTGGTGCTGTGATAGATCGGATGCGTCATCATTTGCCACCTCAGTACAATGCGTGTTCACTTCTGGCACAGTCACTACAGGAAAAATGTGAGTTATGTATTATTCTACGAGAAATGCTATGTGTGCAGGAATTTTCCAGCCTGGCTCTGGTTAGTTCTTGCTTAACTGACTCCTCACCCGAACTAACAGACACCGTAATTGCCTGTGACCGGGCTTGCTCTAGTGTAGTCAGTCAAGTGTGACTCAACCAGTGATCTATATTCCTGGAAAGAGTGATGGCGCCTTCCCTGTTCGTGTGAAGGCCGTCCCTCCTCAGCAAGCCCGGTTTCCAATTATCAAAAAATGTTAGTTAAAGTATGACTCCTGTTTTAGTAGAGAAAAGGTACTAACTATCCTGACCTGGATGTCCTCACAGGGTCGATGGATTTCTCCGGAATGTCACTCATCAAACTGAAGAAAGAGGAAATGGAGGCTCAGGTCAGTCCAACTCGTCTCAAAAAATGTCTGCTTGTACTTTTTCAAATTGCAAAAAAAAGATGTACTAGCAGATACAAGGAGGCACTATATGTAGTGGTCAGCGTCCCGAGCCGATACCATCATCGGCGGTCACTCGAAGCGAGTATGATGGTCCTCCTGGTAGGGGGTATCCCTTTATGGAGGATGCCTGTGCGTGACTTTGTTTAACTTGGGGAGACTGGTGCACAGACAGTCACCACACCATCCTTGACAGATCCGGGTCAGAGTCCAGTGGCATGGAGTCCAAGACGACTGGGGACCCTTTTCTGCTGCAGCCTTCTTCCGCCATCCCAGCCGTTGTGACGCTCCATAGGGTTAGCAATCATCCTCCGCCTGTTACACCGTTGAGGTCTTGGGTTTTTATTTCCGGGCCCACATGGATGTGGGGGTGCCTTCTTCCGCCATCGCAGCCGTTGTGGTGGTTCTTACATCTACCGTCTTCCGCCTGCTCCGCCGTTGAGGTCTTCACCGTATCCCTGGCTAGGGGGCAGTCAGGTACCAGGCCTTTGCCAAGGGCCACCTGGGGTAACAGTAGTAAAGGGGTTAACCTCCGAGTTCCCCAAGACCCCATAGAGGAGCCTCCACTGCCGGATGCACTTTAACGTCATGCCCAGGACATAAAGCCGATACCACGTGGATGATGAAGGGGCTTGAGGACGGCACCTTGAGGGACTCCAGTGATGCATTTCACTATACACTCTAAAAACCGCTGGGTTAAAAAATACCCAATTTGGGTAGTTTTCTACCCAGCTACTGTGTAACTATTGGACCAAACCAACGCTGGGTTCATTCAACCCAGTGAGAGGGGTTATAAATTCAAACCAAATACTGGGTCATTTTAACTGCGATGCTGGGTCAATTCTACCAAATAACTTGGGTATTTTAAGGTGTTTTGTAGTCTAAATGTCCTAATGATATATGATTCCAACAGGCAGAGGTCAGTCTTGCAACTTGTAATTTTTGAAGATGCTGGTGTACTGGTTGGGTCACAAAAACTACCCAACTCCTTAGAAATAACCCATAAATATGACTCAACAGGCTCAACCCAGCATTGGGGTAGAAAATGGTACATACTATGGTATTGGCCTTGTTCCCTTTTCCACGGCATGGTACCTACTCAGCTCGGCTTTTGTCGGGGAGTCCGGTTGAAAAGTGTGATGATAACTGTAGAACAGGAAAGGCTGCCTAGAATTTAAACATGTGAAATTAAAGGGCCCGAATTCGGTACTTTTATAGGCACCGAAGGAATTCCGATTCTCGTCAAATCAAACGATACTGATCGACTAATACTGACAATTACGATACCTTGGTTGCGTGTGACGTCACGTCCGGTTGCAGACTAAACACCAGGCTCACGTAAACAATCGGTTTCATCGACAGGCTACTATTAGCATTAGCAATTTCACATGGCGATTTTAACACGTTTGCTAATGATAACGACAACTAAGATGAATGTTACAATCATGGAACAAGCCCAATACTTACAGTATAAACACTTTGTGGGGCGCAACATGTCACATTCAGATTCATGGAAAAAGCTCCTTTTCAGTTAGACAACATACCATAAATAAGCTAAACAATACTGCCATCTAATGTCTTGGAAGTGCAACTGCTTTGCAAATGAGACTCAAATCGTCCCCAGGTACAAAAGTAAACGGTACCCATCCCAGAGTTGGACCCTAAACATGTGAAATTAAAGGGCCCGAATTCGGTACTTTTACAGGCACCGAAGGAATTCCGATTCTCGCCAAATCAAACGATACTGATCGACTAATACTAACAATTACGATACCTTGGTTGCGTGTGACGTCACGTCCGGTTGCAGACTAAACACCAGGCTCACGTAAACAATCGGTTTCATCGACAGGCTACTATTAGCATTAGCAATTTCACATGGCGATTTTAACACCTTTGCTAATGATAACGACAACTAAGATGAATGTTACAATCATGGAACAAGCCCAATACTTACAGTATAAACACTTTGTGGGGCGCAACATATCACATTCAGATTCATGGAAAAAGCTCCTTTTCAGTTAGACAACATACCATAAATAAGCTAAACAATACTGCCATCTAATGTCTTGGAAGTGCAACTGCTTTGCAAATGAGACTCAAATCGTCCCCAGGTACAAAAGTAAACGGTACCCATCCCAGAGTTGGACCCTAAACATGTGAAATTAAAGGGCCCGAATTCTGTACTTTTACAGGCACCGAAGGAATTCCGATTCTCGCCAAATCAAACGATACTGATCGACTAATACTAACAATTACGATACCTTGGTTGCGTGTGACGTCACGTCCGGTTGCAGACTAAACACCAGGCTCACGTAAACAATCGGTTTCATCGACAGGCTACTATTAGCATTAGCAATTTCACATGGCGATTTTAACACTTCCACCTTTGCTAATGATAACGACAAATGTAACAATAAAAACAGCTGATGTGTAACAAGCCCAATACTTACAGTACAAACACTTTGTGGGGCGCAACATATCACATTCAGCTTCATAGAAAAAGCTCCTTAGACAACATACCATAGATAAGCTAAACAATACTGCCATCTAATGCGAGATTTAAATTGTCCCCAGGTACAAAAGTAAAGGGCACCCATCCCGCAGTTTGATCCTGGAACTAATGTATCCACTTCCTGTATTGCTGATGAACAGGAAGTGAACTATTTTTGTTTTGACCTTTGCTTTTAGGTGAAGGTTCTGCAGCTGGAAAGTCAGCTGGAGCAGGAGCGCGTCCGCCTGGGCGAGCTCAGGAAGCGGCACTACGACCTTGGCGCCGGGGAGGACGACAGGGTGAACGGGGACGACAGCTTCCCGCCGCCGCCTCCGCCCACTCTGCTGGACCCCGACACTTTCTCGCCCGCGCAGCCTTCGCCGCAGAGCTTCGCATCTACCAACCCTTTCGCGCCTGCCGCCGCCACGCCGTCTTTCCCGCCGCCGGGGGCGTACACGCCCACTCAGACGTACACGCCCACTCAGACGTACACGCCGCCTCAGCCTTACACGCCATCACATTCCTACACGCCATCACATTCCTACACGCCACCGCAGTCTTACACGCCGAGCCCCAGCCTCAATTACGTCGCACCTCAGACCTTCTCATCCTCCCAACCTTCCTCATTGACGTCCAGCTTCTCCCAGCCGCCATCCCAGTTCCATACCGCCAGCGCCGCCACCACCACAACCACGCCGACCACAGACGCGAAGGGCTTGGACAAACTCGGCCTCAACTTGAGGAAACCCAGCATCTTCAGCAAATCTGGAAACCTGTTTAAGAACGCGGTAAGATCACATCAGCAGAAAAAAAACTCACCCGTAATGTTGACGTCTTTGTGATTCCTTCGCAGTTCAAGCGACCGGAAGCCAGAAATGAAGAATCTTGAGGCCCCCCGCAGAGGAAACACGTGTCGTATGATTTATTTCTCTTCAACTTTCGCTTTCATTCCTTCTCATTTGGCTCCAAACTCTCCCAAAGTTATCAGGAGAGTTATGTCGCCCTCTAGCGTTCGAGTGTGACCATTACAGCAAAAGCACTTTTCTCCTCTTAATATTTCTGCACATTCTCAGACTTATCAACTCTACTTTTTTTTTTTCCCCTCATACATTGGCTGTGTTGCACCACAAAAAAGTCATTATTGTACAATAAATTCATAAAATGTTTGAAATATGACACATTTATCTGGCTAATTTGCCATATATCACATCTTTACTCGCATTAAATTATCTTTTGAAATGGTTTGGTTCATTATCAGGATTCAGGATTCAGGATGCTTTATTATTGTCCATTCTTTAACATGTACAAGACACATAAGAACTGAAATGACATTTTGGGCACAGTCCCACTAAAAGCAGACATACGTTACAGGGAGACAAGACGGGACCGCCAACGGATCAGCCACTTACGGCGCTCCTTAAAAAAGGTGGGAAAAAGGTGATATTGGGAAAGGGGGGAAGAGTAAAAAATATCAGTCAAAGGCTGGACCCTCGGGAGTGGGTCCAGACTAAGTCCAAGGGAAAAAACCTAATTTGCCATACCACATATAAACAAATTACATATAATCACAACAACTCGCAACAGAAGGGAGGGGGGAGTTGGGACCCTGGAGGTCGACTGCTGCTATAAAGCGCTACTCAGCCGTCCATCGCCCCGAAGGGGAATCAAGTGGTGGTGAAGGCGTGGGGCGGGGGTGGGGAGTGTGTTTGTGTATATGCCCATTGTCTTTGAGTGTAGTGGTGTTGTGTCCATAAGCCCGGGGCCGTTCTGCATGCAATGCAAGCAAAGTTCGACTTCCAGGTGTCGTTGAGGAGGGAGGGAGGTCAAAAGCGTCCATCTTTGAGAGTCCTCAGGGGATGTTTACCGAACAGCCTGTTCTTGTTGTTGCATCAAGGCCATTCGAGGGAGTGAAATCGTAGATTAGGATTTTTGTTTTTCCGCGAGCAGACATTACAATGGCTTGTCTGTTCCATTCGTCCATGTTGGCTCTCATATCCAATTTTACCCTTTCAGCAAGCTTCTCCATGATGTGATCCATCTTGCAATTCAGTTCAGAAATGGCCCCATACTGTGATCCCACAGCCTGGCCCAAACCTTCCATTGCGACGAACAGCCTGTGGGCTCCTTGAGTGGCTGCCATCGTCTTACGAATTTTACGATACACCAGAGCAATTCCCAGCCCAATCAGCAGGTACCCCGCGATCACGGTTCCAAATAGGTAGATGTCTTCCACGTCCTCGATGGAAAAGACTGAGAGGCACATGATTCTCCATTTGTCCCAGGAATCTCTCACGTACCCCGCAGCAATGGTTCCGTCAGGGCAGCCAGGCTCCCCAGAACCTCTTTTCCTCGTCGAAAAGATTTTGTCAATTGAGTCGGGAGTCCAGCTAATCAATTCCATGTCTGATGTTTAGATTTGGAGAACAGCGCAAAGAAAGAGGCTTCAAAAAATGTTTAGACAAGACAAGACAAAAACAGCAAGCAAGGAGAAGGTGGGAGGAGAAAAAAATGCCACCGCCCTCACCAGAGGCAAGACAGAAAAGAAAAATATTTTCCTCCTCCTTCAATCTCCTGAACATACATGAAATCTCACCAGTTTTTCTGGGCCCGAACACAACATTTTGACTCGATAGTGCCCCCTTAAAAAGTCGATCCCAGACTAAGCTCCTTTGTGGTGCGGGGCTCAGTTTGGGGCCAGGAAAGACGGAAAGAATCAATCAATCAATCAATGTTTATTTATATAGCCCTAAATCACAAGTGTCTCAAAGGGCTGTACAAGCCACAACGACATCCTCGGTACAGAGCCCACATGCGGGCAAGGAAAAACTCACCCCAGTGGGACGTCGGTGAATGACTATGAGAAACCTTGGAGAGGACCGCATATGTGGGTAACCCCCCCCCCCCCCCTCTAGGGGAGACCGAGATTGAGAACCTCAATAGCATGTGTTATATTACCACACACAGAAGACACGAGACTTGCAACAGTCTCAAAATGTTGAATAGGTGAGCTGCTGTCAGGTATGTACCCCTTTTATCCACTAGATGGAAGTGTTTCTCCACTCACGTTTCCCTGAAAGGTCACCGAAAGAAAACAATGAAATGAGAAAATAAAAATACGAACATGTTGCACTATTTCATACAAGACACACATGAATAAATAAGTAAAAAGGTGTATAAAGGCAATTCATGCGCGCATAAAAACAATGACATTTTTTTCATTGGCCTTTCAGCTCAGCGACAACATTTACAACATTTAACTATTTCTGCTCGACATAATTCTTGCTGAAGGTGGCACACCTGTAAGCCCCGTCGCCATTATTATTGACAACTTTAAGGTAGCACACCTGTAAGCCATTATTATTGACAACTTTAAGGTAGCACACCTGTAAGCCATTATTATTGACAACTTTAAGGTAGCACACCTGTAAGCCATTATTATTGACAACTTTAAGGTAGCACACCTGTAAGCCATTATTATTGACAACTTTAAGGTAGCACACCTGTAAGCCATTATTATTGACAACTTTAAGGTAGCACACCTGTAAGCCATTATTATTGACAACTTTAAGGTAGCACACCTGTAAGCCATTATTATTGACAACTTTATTGGATATGCGTTGATATTGGATCTAGACCCTAAAAACTGGTAAAACACCAAATATGTAGTTATACATTGTATTGATCAATGTATGTTTCATTTTAAATGTTTTAATACATTGATATCAAATATGAGTAATAAAATGATGAATACACTTCATAATGACATACAAACAGGAATACTGTCGACATTTTCTTTAAAGGTTATTAAATTGTGACTTATAACATAAAATACATAATAGAGTTCCTACTCAAATGTGGTGTTGAATTTAGTAAATCAACAGTAAATATTGATTGATATTAATATGAGATATTAAAAATATAATAGTAACTGTAAAAAATTTAAAGTAAGAATAAAGAGGTCATAAAAACAATACATTGTGTTATTTTACTGTGTGTTTTGAAACATTTCATTAATACAAAATAAAGTCATAAAGGGTCTGTCCACGAATTCTGTGGTTGCCGACAGGGGTTCTTGCCAGGTCCCAGTCTGGCTGGAAGATACTGTTAGGAACCCGCATGGCTGCAGTTTTTGTGACCCCAAGATGCAGGAACCAGGAGGACGACGAGCAGGTAAGATGAGTTTTATTACTCCAAACACAGAGGGAAGCAGTCTTGCATGTAATAGTTACCAACATGAAACTATCTTCCAGCACAACAAGCAAGGAAACAAACAAAGGAAGTGACAGATCGCCACAGGACTCCCCCTCTAAAGGGACACATTCCACATGTCGCCAAGGGAAAAAACACGGAAAAAGTAGTCATTTTACAACAATAAAGTTACAATCTTAAGGGGAAAAATAGCCATTTTACAAGAATAAAGTTACAATCTTAAGGGGAAAAAGTAGTCATTTTACAAGAATAAAGTTACAATCTTAAGGAGAAAAAGTAGTAATTTTACAAGAATAAAGTTACAATCTTAAGGAGAAAAAGTAGTCATTTTACAAGAAAAGTAACAATCTTAACAGGAAAAAGTAGTCATTTTACAAGAATAAAGTTACAATCTTAAGGGGAAAAAGTAGTCATTTTAAAAGAATAAAGTTACAATCTTAAGGAGAAAAAGTAGTAATTTTACAAGAATGAAGTCACAATCTTAAGGAGAAAAAGTAGTCATTTTACAAAAATAGAGTTACAATCTTAAGGAGAAAAAGTAGTCATTTTACAAGAATAAAGTTAATATCTTATGGAGAAAAAGTAGTCATTTTACAAGAAAAGTCACAATCTTAAGAGGAAAAAGTAGTCATTTTACAAGAATAAAGTCACAATCTCAAGAGGAAAAAGTAGTCATTTTACAAGAATAAAGTTATAATCTTAAGAGGAAAAAGTAGTCATATTACAAGAATAAAGTTACAATCTTAAGGGGAACAATAGTCATTTTACAAAAATAAAGTTACAATCTTAAGGGGAAAAATAGTCATTTTACAAGAATAAAGTTACAATCTTAAGGGGAAAAAGTAGTCATTTTACAAGAATAAAGTTACAATCTTAAGGAGAAAAAGTAGTCATTTTACAAGAAAAGTCACAATCTTAAGGAGAAAAAGTAGTCATTTTACAAGAATAAAGTTACAATCTTAAGGGGAAAAAGTAGTAATTTTAAAAGAATAAAGTTACAATCTTAAGGAGAAAAAGTAGTAATTTTACAAGAATGAAGTCACAATCTTAAGGAGAAAAAGTAGTCATTTTACAAAAATAGAGTTACAATCTTAAGGAGAAAAAGTAGTCATTTTACAAGAAAAGTCACAATCTTAAGAGAAAAAAGTAGTCATTTTACAAGAATAAAGTCACAATCTCAAGAGGAAAAAGTAGTCATTTTACAAGAATAAAGTTATAATCTTAAGAGGAAAAAGTTGTCATTTTACAAGAATAAAGTTACAATCTTAAGAGGAAAAAGTAGTCGTTTTACAAGAATAGAGTTACAATCTTAAGGAGAAAAAGTAGTCATTTTACAAGAATAAAGTCACAATCTTATGAGGAAAAAGTAGTCGTTTTACAAGAATAGAGTTACAATCTTAAGGAGAAAAAGTAGTCATTTTACAAGAATAAAGTTAATATCTTATGGAGAAAAAGTAGTCATTTTACAAGAAAAGTCACAATCTTAAGAGGAAAAAGTAGTCATTTTACAAGAATAAAGTCACAATCTCAAGAGGAAAAAGTAGTCATTTTACAAGAATAAAGTTATAATCTTAAGAGGAAAAAGTAGTCATTTTACAAGAATAAAGTCACAATCTCAAGAGGAAAAAGTAGTCATTTTACAAGAATAAAGTTACAATCTTAAGAGGAAAAATAAGTCGTTTTACAAGAATAGAGTTACAATCTTAAGGAGAAAAAGTAGTCATTTTACAAGAATAAAGTCACAATCTTATGAGGAAAAAGTAGTCGTTTTACAAGAATAGAGTTACAATCTTAAGGAGAAAAAGTAGTCATTTTACAACAATAAAGTCACAATCTTATGAGGAAAAAGTAGTCGTTTTACAAGAATAGAGTTACAATCTTAAGGAGAAAAAGTAGTCATTTTACAAGAATAAAGTCACAATCTTAAGAAAAAAAAGTAATTTTACAAGAATAAAGTCACAATCTTAAGAGGAAAAAGTAGTCATTTTATAAGAATAAAGTTATAATCTTAAGAGGAAAAAGTAGTCATTTTACAAGAATAAAGTTACAATCTTAAGGAGAAAAAGTAGTCATTTTACAAGAATAAAGTCACAATCTTAAGAGGAAAAAGTAGTCATTTTACAAGAATATAGTTACAATCTTAAGGAGAAAAAGTAGTCATTTTAAAAGAATAAAGTCACAATCTTAAGAGGAAAAAGTAGTAATTTTACAATAATAAAGTTACAATCTTAAGAGGAAAAAGTAGTCATTTTACAAGAATATAGTTACAATCTTAAGGAGAAAAAGTAGTCATTTTAAAAGAATAAAGTCACAATCTTAAGAGGAAAAAGTAGTAATTTTACAATAATAAAGTTACAATCTTAAGAGGAAAAAGTAGTCGTTTTACAAGAATAGAGTTACAATCTTAAGGAGAAAAAGTAGTCATTTTAAAAGAATAAAGTTACAATCTTAAGAGGAAAAAGTAGTCATTTTACAAGAATAAAGTTACAATCTTAAGAGGAAAAAGTAGTCGTTTTACAAGAATAAAGTTAAAATCTTAAGGAGAAAAAGTAGTCATTTTACAAAAATAGAGTTACAATCTTAAGGAGAAAAAGTAGTCATTTTACAAGAATAAAGTTACAATCTTAAAGAAAAAAAGTAGTCATTTTACAAGAAAAGTGACAATCTTAAGAGGAAAAAGTAGTCGTTTTACAAGAATAGAGTTACAATCTTAAGAGGAAAAAGTAGTCATTTTACAAGAATAAAGTTACAATCTTAAGAGGAAAAAGTAGTCGTTTTACAAGAATAAAGTTACAATCTTAAGGAGAAAATTTAGTAATTTTACAAGAATAAAGTCACAATCTTAAGGGGAAAAAGTAGTCATTTTACAAAAATAGAGTTACAATCTTAAGGAGAAAAAGTAGTCATTTTACAAGAATAAAGTTACAATCTTAAGGAGAAAAAGTAGTCATTTTACAAGAAAAGTCACAATCTTAAGAGGAAAAAGTAGTAATTTTACAAGAATAAAGTCACAATCTTAAGAGGAAAAAGTAGTCATTTTACAAGAATAAAGTTACAATCTTAAGAGGAAAAAGTAGTCGTTTTACAAGAATAGAGTTACAATCTTAAGGAGAAAAAGTAGTCATTTTACAAGAATAAAGTCACAATCTTAAGAAAAAAAGTAATTGTACAAGAATAAAGTCACAATCTTAAGAGGAAAAAGTAGTCATTTTATAAGAATAAAGTTATAATCTTAAGAGGAAAAAGTAGTCATTTTACAAGAATAAAGTTACAATCTTAAGGAGAAAAAGTAGTCATTTTACAAGAATAAAGTCACAATCTTAAGAGGAAAAAATAGTAATTTTACAATAATAAAGTTACAATCTTAAGAGGAAAAAGTAGTCATTTTACAAGAATATAGTTACAATCTTAAGGAGAAAAAGTAGTCATTTTAAAAGAATAAAGTCACAATCTTAAGAGGAAAAAGTAGTAATTTTACAATAATAAAGTTACAATCTTAAGAGGAAAAAGTAGTCGTTTTACAAGAATAGAGTTACAATCTTAAGGAGAAAAAGTTGTCATTTTAAAAGAATAAAGTTACAATCTTAAGAGGAAAAAGTAGTCATTTTACAAGAATAAAGTTACAATCTTAAGAGGAAAAAGTAGTCGTTTTACAAGAATAAAGTTAAAATCTTAAGGAGAAAAAGTAGTCATTTTACAAAAATAGAGTTACAATCTTAAGGAGAAAAAGTAGTCATTTTACAAGAATAAAGTTACAATCTTAAAGAGAAAAAGTAGTCATTTTACAAGAAAAGTGACAATCTTAAGAGGAAAAAGTAGTCGTTTTACAAGAATAGAGTTACAATCTTAAGAGGAAAAAGTAGTCATTTTACAAGAATAAAGTTACAATCTTAAGAGGAAAAAGTAGTCATTTTACAAGAATAAAGTTACAATCTTAAGGAGAAAATTTAGTAATTTTACAAGAATAAAGTCACAATCTTAAGGGGAAAAAGTAGTCATTTTACAAAAATAGAGTTACAATCTTAAGGACAAAAAGTAGTCATTTTACAAGAATAAAGTTACAATCTTAAGGAGAAAAAGTAGTCATTTTACAAAAATAGAGTTACAATCTTAAGGAGAAAAAGTAGTCATTTTACAAGAATAAAGTTACAATCTTAAAGAGAAAAAGTAGTCATTTTACAAGAAAAGTCACAATCTTAAGAGGAAAAAGTAGTCATTTTACAAGAATAAAGTCACAATCTCAAGAGGAAAAAGTAGTCATTTTACAAGAATAAAGTTATAATCTTAAGAGGAAAAAGTAGTCATTTTACAAGAATAAAGTTACAATCTTAAGAGGAAAAAGTAGTCGTTTTACAAGAATAGAGTTACAATCTTAAGGAGAAAAAGTAGTCATTTTACAAGAATAAAGTCACAATCTTATGAGGAAAAAGTAGTCGTTTTACAAGAATAGAGTTACAATCTTAAGGAGAAAAAGTAGTCATTTTACAAGAATAAAGTCACAATCTTAAGAAAAAAAAGTAATTTTACAAGAATAAAGTCACAATCTTAAGAGGAAAAAGTAGTCATTTTATAAGAATAAAGTTATAATCTTAAGAGGAAAAAGTAGTCATTTTACAAGAATAAAGTTACAATCTTAAGGAGAAAAAGTAGTCATTTTACAAAAATAAAGTCACAATCTTAAGAGGAAAAAATAGTAATTTTACAATAATAAAGTTACAATCTTAAGAGGAAAAAGTAGTCGTTTTACAAGAATATAGTTACAATCTTAAGGAGAAAAAGTAGTCATTTTACAAGAATAAAGTCACAATCTTAAGAGGAAAAGGTAGTAATTTTACAATAATAAAGTTACAATCTTAAAGAGTAAAAAGTAGTCGTTTTACAAGAATAGAGTTACAATCTTAAGGAGAAAAAGTAGTCATTTTAAAAGAATAAAGTTACAATCTTAAGAGGAAAAAGTAGTCATTTTACAAGAATAAAGTCACAATCTTAAGAGGAAAAAGTAGTAATTTTACAAGAATAAAGTTACAATCTTAAGAGGAAAAAGTAGTCGTTTTACAAGAATAAAGTTAAAATCTTAAGGAGAAAAAGTAGTCATTTTACAAAAATAGAGTTACAATCTTAAGGAGAAAAAGTAGTCATTTTACAAGAATAAAGTTACAATCTTAAAGAGAAAAAGTAGTCATTTTACAAGAAAAGTGACAATCTTAAGAGGAAAAAGTAGTCGTTTTACAAGAATAGAGTTACAATCTTAAGAGGAAAAAGTAGTCATTTTACAAGAATAAAGTTACAATCTTAAGAGGAAAAAGTAGTCATTTTACAAGAATAAAGTTACAATCTTAAGGAGAAAATTTAGTAATTTTACAAGAATAAAGTCACAATCTTAAGGGGAAAAAGTAGTCATTTTACAAAAATAGAGTTACAATCTTAAGGAGAAAAAGTAGTCATTTTACAAGAATAAAGTTACAATCTTAAGGAGAAAAAGTAGTCATTTTAAAAGAATAAAGTCACAATCTTAAGAGGAAAAAGTAGTAATTTTACAATAATAAAGTTACAATCTTAAGAGGAAAAAGTAGTCGTTTTACAAGAATAGAGTTACAATCTTAAGGAGAAAAAGTTGTCATTTTAAAAGAATAAAGTTACAATCTTAAGAGGAAAAAGTAGTCATTTTACAAGAATAAAGTTACAATCTTAAGAGGAAAAAGTAGTCGTTTTACAAGAATAAAGTTAAAATCTTAAGGAGAAAAAGTAGTCATTTTACAAAAATAGAGTTACAATCTTAAGGAGAAAAAGTAGTCATTTTACAAGAATAAAGTTACAATCTTAAAGAGAAAAAGTAGTCATTTTACAAGAAAAGTGACAATCTTAAGAGGAAAAAGTAGTCGTTTTACAAGAATAGAGTTACAATCTTAAGAGGAAAAAGTAGTCATTTTACAAGAATAAAGTTACAATCTTAAGAGGAAAAAGTAGTCATTTTACAAGAATAAAGTTATAATCTTAAGGAGAAAATTTAGTAATTTTACAAGAATAAAGTCACAATCTTAAGGGGAAAAAGTAGTCATTTTACAAAAATAGAGTTACAATCTTAAGGACAAAAAGTAGTCATTTTACAAGAATAAAGTTACAATCTTAAGGAGAAAAAGTAGTCATTTTACAAGAAAAGTCACAATCTTAAGAGGAAAAAGTAGTAATTTTACAAGAATAAAGTCACAATCTCAAGAGGAAAAAGTAGTCATTTTACAAGAATAAAGTTATAATCTTAAGAGGAAAAAGTAGTCATTTTACAAGAATAAAGTTACAATCTTAAGAGGAAAAAGTAGTCGTTTTACAAGAATAGAGTTACAATCTTAAGGAGAAAAAGTAGTCATTTTACAAGAATAAAGTCACAATCTTATGAGGAAAAAGTAGTCGTTTTACAAGAATAGAGTTACAATCTTAAGGAGAAAAAGAAGTCATTTTACAAGAATAAAGTCACAATCTTAAGAAAAAAAAGTAATTTTACAAGAATAAAGTCACAATCTTAAGAGGAAAAAGTAGTCATTTTATAAGAATAAAGTTATAATCTTAAGAGGAAAAAGTAGTCATTTTACAAGAATAAAGTTACAATCTTAAGGAGAAAAAGTAGTCATTTTACAAAAATAAAGTCACAATCTTAAGAGGAAAAAATAGTAATTTTACAATAATAAAGTTACAATCTTAAGAGGAAAAAGTAGTCGTTTTACAAGAATATAGTTACAATCTTAAGGAGAAAAAGTAGTCATTTTACAAGAATAAAGTCACAATCTTAAGAGGAAAAGGTAGTAATTTTACAATAATAAAGTTACAATCTTAAAGAGTAAAAAGTAGTCGTTTTACAAGAATAGAGTTACAATCTTAAGGAGAAAAAGTAGTCATTTTAAAAGAATAAAGTTACAATCTTAAGAGGAAAAAGTAGTCATTTTACAAGAATAAAGTCACAATCTTAAGAGGAAAAAGTAGTAATTTTACAAGAATAAAGTTACAATCTTAAGAGGAAAAAGTAGTCGTTTTACAAGAATAAAGTTAAAATCTTAAGGAGAAAAAGTAGTCATTTTACAAAAATAGAGTTACAATCTTAAGGAGAAAAAGTAGTCATTTTACAAGAATAAAGTTACAATCTTAAAGAGAAAAAGTAGTCATTTTACAAGAAAAGTGACAATCTTAAGAGGAAAAAGTAGTCGTTTTACAAGAATAGAGTTACAATCTTAAGAGGAAAAAGTAGTCATTTTACAACAATAAAGTTACAATCTTAAGAGGAAAAAGTAGTCATTTTACAAGAATAAAGTTACAATCTTAAGGAGAAAATTTAGTAATTTTACAAGAATAAAGTTACAATCTTAAAGAGAAAAAGTAGTCATTTTACAAGAAAAGTGACAATCTTAAGAGGAAAAAGTAGTCGTTTTACAAGAATAGAGTTACAATCTTAAGAGGAAAAAGTAGTCGTTTTACAAGAATAAAGTTACAATCTTAAGAGGAAAAAGTAGTCGTTTTACAAGAATAAAGTTACAATCTTAAGGAGAAAATTTAGTAATTTTACAAGAATAAAGTCACAATCTTAAGGGGAAAAAGTAGTCATTTTACAAAAATAGAGTTACAATCTTAAGGAGAAAAGGTAGTCATTTTACAAGAATAAAGTTACAATCTTAAGGAGAAAAAGTAGTCATTTTACAAGAAAAGTCACAATCTTAAGAGGAAAAAGTAGTCATTTTACAAGAATAAAGTCACAATCTTAAGAGGAAAAAGTAGTCATTTTACAAGAATAAAGTTACAATCTTAAGAGGAAAAAGTAGTCGTTTTACAAGAATAAAGTTACAATCTTAAGGAGAAAAAGTAGTCATTTTACAAAAATAGAGTTACAATCTTAAGGAGAAAAAGTAGTCATTTTACAAGAATAAAGTTACAATCTTAAAGAGAAAAAGTAGTCATTTTACAAGAAAAGTCACAATCTTAAGAGGAAAAAGTAGTCATTTTACAAGAATGAAGTCACAATCTTAAGAGGAAAAAGTAGTCATTTTACAAGAATAAAGTTATAATCTTAAGAGGAAAAAGTAGTCATTTTACAAGAATAAAGTTACAATCTTAAGAGAAAAAAGTAGTCGTTTTACAAGAATAAAGTTACAATCTTAAGAGAAAAAAGTAGTCGTTTTACAAGAATAGAGTTACTGTGGTGACTCAAACCATATAATGAGAGACATTCACCTAAGAGGACACTGTAGCTTTTTTTTTTTTTTTTTTTTTAACCTTTTTTTTTTTTTTTTTTTTTTTAAGTTTTATTTATACATTTCAACATTTCAAAAATCAAATAAGTACAAAAGTAGTACAAAACAGTACAAAAAGAATACAAAGCAGCGCCCGGGGGTTATAAATTCAAAGTAACTAAAATAGAATGCAAAAAAACCATATTTATAATATAAACAAAGTGCAAAGCCATAGGCTCACTCAATTTCAGTAAACAACTCAAATTTGGAACACAGCATAATCGTCTTCACAGCTTTCTGGTTGCTAGAGGTAGAGAGTGTCTTAATGTACAGTTCTAACTCTTTTTTAAAGGCACAAAAGACAGGTCGGGTATTGAGAAACTTACATTTATGAATATAAAACTTAGCCAATAGTATAATGAGGTTGCAAAGGTAAAATTCCTTTTCAAATTTTTGTTCATATAGTGTAAAACCAAATATCACATCTTTAAAACAAAGCACAAATTTGTCAAGAATATTGTCCAGGATGAAGCGACAGATGCCCTGCCATAGTGATCGAGTGCTTTCACAAGTCCAAAACAGGTGGTAAACAGTCTCTGGATGCATGTTACATAAGGTGCAGGTAACATCAATGTCCTTCTTGTATCTAACCATCACAGTCTTTACAGGGTAATAACGATGAATGATTTTAAAAGATATCTCTTTGACTTTGTTGGTAAGTAAATACCTGTTAGGAAGGGACCATGTTTTGACCCAGCAGATGTCATTCACAATATTATTCCAGAGCGCAATTACATAGGAGACAGACACACAATCATTTTGGAATAAGCTGCGGATTTTTCTGTTATTTTTCTGATCAAAGCAAAGTTTCCCCACAGGAGTGTCAAGTGGATCATTCACAATTTTTACAGCAGAAAGAGGAGATGAGTAAGCCCTGTACAACATAACAACACCCGTTGGAATGGCATCAAATACAATGGCAAATTGTTTGGGAGTCACAGGGACCTTAAACTGGTTGAGAAATTCTTGGTAATTAAAAAGTTGACCTTCCTTATTGAAAAGCTGACTCACTAAAATAATATCATTGTTGAACCAATTGTTGAGGAAAAGAGATTTCCTTTTGTAACATGTGTCTTTATTGTTCCAAATGAAGTATTTGGTAGGTGAGAAATTGTGCTTGTATATAAGAGACCACTGTAGCTTTAAGAGAAGAAGCGGAGGGGGAGTTAGGTTCTTCCGCTTCCGGGTTCAGAGGTCGTTGTTGTTGTCGAATGTATGACATGCTATGTTGGAGCTAGTAAACTTCCTCGACTACGCTCACGTCTCCTGTCTCGTTGTTTACTAACTCCACATTACAATCTTAAGGAGAAAAAGTAGTCATTTTACAAGAATAAAGTCACAATCTTAAGAGGAAAATGTAGTCATTTTACAAGAATAAAGTTATAATCTTAAGAGGAAAAAGTAGTCATTTTACAAGAATAAAGTTACAATCTTAAGAGGAAAAAGTAGTCGTTTTACAAGAATAAAGTCACAATATTAAGGAGAAAAAGTAGTCATTTTACAAGAATAAAGTTACAATATTTAGGAGAAAAAGTAGTCATTTTACAAGAATAAAGTTACAATCTTTAGGAGAAAAAGTAGTAATTTTACAAGAATAAAGTCACAATCTTAAGAGGAAAAAGTAGTCATTTTACAAGAATAAAGTTACAATCTTAAGAGGAAAAAGTAGTCGTTTTACAAGAATAAAGTCACAATCTTAAGAGGAAAAAGTAGTCATTTTACAAGAATAAAGTCACAATCTTAAGAGGAAAAAGTAGTCGTTTTCCAAGAATAGAGTTACAATCTTAAGAGGAAAAAGTAGTCATTTTACAAGAATAAAGTTACAATCTTAAGAGGAAAAAGTAGTCGTTTTACAAGAATAAAGTTACAATCTTAAGGAGAAAAAGTAGTAATTTTACAAGAATAAAGTCACAATCGTAAGGGGAAAAAGTAGTCATTTTACAAAAATAGAGTTACAATCTTAAGGAGAAAAAGTAGTCATTTTACAAGAAAAGTCACAATCTTAAGAGGAAAAAGTAGTCATTTTACAAGAATAAAGTTACAATCTTAAGAGGAAAAAGTAGTCGTTTTACAAGAATAAAGTTACAATCTTAAGGAGAAAAAGTAGTCATTTTACAAAAATAGAGTTACAATCTTAAGGAGAAAAAGTAGTCATTTTACAAGAATAAAGTTAGAATCTTAAGGAGAAAAAGTAGTCATTTTACAAGAAAAGTCACAATCTTAAGAGGAAAAAGTAGTCGTTTTACAAGAATAGAGTTACAATCTTAAGAGGAAAAAGTAGTCATTTTACAAGAATAAAGTTACAATCTTAAGAGGAAAAATTAGTCGTTTTACAAGAACAAAGTTACAATCTTAAGGAGAAAAAGTAGTAATTTTACAAGAATAAAGTCACAATCTTAAGGGGAAAAAGTAGTCATTTTACAAAAATAGAGTTACAATCTTAAGGAGAAAAAGTAGTCATTTTACAAGAATAAAGTTACAATCTTAAGGAGAAAAGGTAGTCATTTTACAAGAAAAGTCACAATCTTAAGAGGAAAAAGTAGTCATTTTACAAGAATAAAGGCACAATCTTAAGAGGAAAAAGTAGTCATTTTACAAGAATAAAGTTACAATCTTAAGAGGAAAAAGTAGTCGTTTTACAAGAATAAAGTTACAATCTTAAGGAGAAAAAGTAGTCATTTTACAAAAATAGAGTTACAGTCTTAAGGAGAAAAAGTAGTCATTTTACAAGAATAAAGTTACAATCTTAAAGAGAAAAAGTAGTCATTTTACAAGAAAAGTGACAATCTTAAGAGGAAAAAGTAGTCGTTTTACAAGAATAGAGTTACAATCTTAAGAGGAAAAAGTAGTCATTTTACAAGAATAAAGTTACAATCTTAAGAGAAAAAAGTAGTCGTTTTACAAGAATAAAGTTACAATCTTAAGAGAAAAAAGTAGTCGTTTTACAAGAATAGAGTTACTGTGGTGGCTCAAACCATATAATGAGAGACATTCACCTAAGAGGACACTGTAGCTTTAAGAGAAGAAGCGGAGGGGGAGTTAGGTTCTTCCGCTTCCGGGTTCAGAGGTCGTTGTTGTTGTCGAATGTATGACATGCTATGTTGGAGCTAGTAAACTTCCTCGACTACGCTCACGTCTCCTGTCTCGTTGTTTACTAACTCCACATTGGTGACCCCGAGAATACGAACTACGAATACGAGCATGTCAGACAATGAAGGCGCTGACAATTTTGTTGACGCGGTACCCGCAGACGGAGTAGCTGCTGATAACAACAACATGGCTAACGCGTTACCCGCAGGCGTAGTAGCTGCTGCTAGCAACATGGCTAACGCGGGAATCTACGCCGCTACTGTGAAGTTACCCGATTTCTGGCAGCATAACCCACGGCCGTGGTTTCAACACGTGGAAGCCCAGTTCCAGCTAAGGGGAATAACGCAGGATGCTACGAAGTACTTCCATGTAGTGGCGGCGTTGGACGCATCAACGACGGCGCGAGCGATGACACTGTTGGAGGCTCCACCGCCTGCTGGCAAATACGATGCTTTAAAGGCTTTCCTCCTGAAGTTATTTGAGCTGTCGGAGCTGGAAAAAGCCGACCGTTTACTGTCCCTACATGGCCTCGGTGACGGGAAACCGTCTGAACTGATGGAAAAAATGCTGTCTGTGCTGGGATCAGCCGACCCGGCGTTTCTGTTTACACACATTTTCCTGAGGCAGATCCCCGCACCGGTACGCACACCGATAGCCAGTTCCCCACTCGCCGCCTCCAAGGACTACCGTGCTTTGGCCGCTGAGGCGGACAGGGTTTTCCTGGCCAACCGGCAACAGTTTGTGCATGCCCTGCTGCCCCACCAGGCCGTCCCGCCACCTCCTATGGATGACTATGTGGACACCGCGGCTGCGGTGACGGCTCGCCGCCAACCTGAAGACGGGCTCTGTTTTTACCATGCCAGGTTCGGGGCCAAGGCGAAGCAGTGTCGCAAACCCTGCAGTTACAGGATTCAGGGAAACGCCAGGCTATGGGCGCCGGCCGTGACTGCAAGCTGTTGTTCATCAGGGACTCCTTGTCGGGCCGGCGGCTGCTGGTGGACTCTGGTGCGCAACGCAGTATACTACCAGCACAAGCTGTGGACACGATGACCGGCAGCCACGGCCCCCAGATGGACGCCGCCAACGGCACCTCCATTCGGACGTACGGTGTCAGGCGCGTGGATGTTAGTTTTGGCGGCCGACGGTTTGGTTGGGATTTTGTGATGGCTGCTGTATCCACCCCACTGCTAGGTGCGGATTTCCTCTGCGCGTTCAACCTGCTGGTGGATATTAAGAACTGTCGCTTGATTGATGCCGTCTCTTTTGCGTCACACCCCTGCACGCTTGGGGGGGCTGGGGCGTTGTGCCTCGCTAACACACTCGCCACCAGGGATCCATACCAACGCCTGCTCGCCGGTTTCCCTGGGCTCACCACGCCCACCTTTTCCTCGGCGGTGGCCAAGCACGGTGTGGAACATCACATCGCCACTGTGGGCCGCCCGGTTTACGCCCGGGCCCGACGCCTCGACTCGTCCAAGCTCGCAATAGCCAGGGAGGAGTTTTCGATGATGGAACGCCTCTGCATTGTCCGCCGTTCGGACAGCCCGTGGGCTTCTCCGCTGCATATGGTTACTAAGGCCGGCGGGGGTTGGCGCTCTTGCGGAGACTTCCGTCGCCTAAACAACGCCACGACCCCCGACCGGTACCCCATACCGCACATCCAAGATTTCTCTTCCCACTTGGCGGGCGCTACCATCTATTCCAAAATTGACTTAGTGCGAGGCTACCACCAGGTACCGGTCCACCCGCGAGATGTCCCAAAAACGGCTGTCATCACACCCTTCGGGCTCTTCGAGTTCTTACGTATGCCGTTTGGCCTTACGGGGGCGGCGCAGACGTTCCAACGTCTTATGGACTCTGTGCTCCGGGACATGCCATTTTTGTTTGTGTACTTGGACGACATCCTTGTGGCCAGCGCGTCGGTGGAGGAACACATGACACACCTCAGGCAGCTGTTCGAGAGGCTTAGCGAGCACGGCCTCATCATCAACCCAGCCAAGTGTCAGTTCGGGGAGTCGTCCATCACCTTCCTCGGGCACCACATCACTCCGCAGGGGGCCGTTCCCCTGCCCGACAGGGTTGAGGCTGTCGCCGCGTTCCCCCGTCCCCCTACTGTACAGGCCTTGCAGGAGTTTTTGGGCATGGTGAACTTTTATAACCGTTTCCTGCCTCGTGCTGCACACGTCATGCGTCCCCTTTATGGGGCCCACCGGGGGTAGAAGTCTAAGGACAAGTTGGACTGGTCCCCAGAGATGGATGAGGCTTTTGAGGCTGCCAAGTCTGCGCTGGCCAATGCTGCGCTGCTAGCTCACCCGTCGCCGGCCGCCCCTATAGCCCTTACGACGGACGCCTCCGACTATGCCGTGGGGGCCGTATGTGAGCAGTGGGTGGCTGGTGGATGGCAGCCATTGGCGTTCTTCAGTAAACAGCTCCGGGAAAATGAGCGCAAGTACAGCACCTTTGATAGGGAGCTACTGGGACTTTTCCTCGCAACCAGACACTTTTGGTTCCTGTTGGAGGGCCGGCAGTTCACCGCTTTCGTGGACCACAAACCGCTGACGTTCTGCATGGCCAAAACTTCGGAGCCGTGGTCTGGGCGTCAGCAGCGCCATCTCGCGGCGGTCTCTGAGTTCACTACGGACATACAACATGTGTCTGGCAAGGATAACTTTGTCGCCGACTGCCTTTCACGGGCTGTTGTTAACTCCGTTCACTTGGGGCTCGACTACGCCGCTATGGCAGCGGACCAGGCCAAGGACGCGGCCGTTCAGGACTACCGGTCGGGCCCTACGGCGCTGCGCCTGGAGGACGTGGCGTTCGACGCGGCTAACACTACCCTCCTCTGCGACGTCTCCACCGGCCAACCGCGACCCCTGGTGCCTGCTTCCTGGCGGCGCCGGGTTTTCGACACCGTCCACGGCCTTTCACATCCTGGGGTGAAGGCCTCGACCAAGATGGTGAGTGTCAAGTTTGTTTGGCCGGGGCTCCGCAAGGATGTTAGAGCCTGGGCCAGCTCGTGTGTGGCGTGCCAGCGCGCCAAAGGTGCACCGCCATACCAAAGCCCCTTTGGCGCCGTTTGTGGTTCCAGAGAGGCGGTTCGACCATGTGAATGTTGACCTCGTGGGCCCTCTGCCTCCCTCCCGTGGTTATACCTTCCTCCTCACTATTGTGGACAGGGCTACCAGATGGCCGGAGGCTATCCCCTTGTCCTCGACGACGGCCGCGGAGGTGGCACGGGCGTTCATCGGCTGCTGGGTGGCCCGTTTTGGCACGCCTGGTGACATCACAAGCGACCGAGGCTCCCAATTTACCTCTGAGCTCTGGACGGCGGTTGCTGAGCACCTCGGGATGAAGATCCACCGCACTACTGCCTACAACCCGCAGAGCAACGGACTGTGCGAGCGGTTCCATCGGGACACGAAAGCAGCTCTGCGGGCCAGCCTCACGGGCGGCGACTGGGTGGACCGGCTTCCGTGGGTCATGCTCGGCCTGCGTTCAGCCCCTAAGGAGGACCCCCAGGCATCCGCCGCGGAGCTGGTGTGCCTCTACGGGTTCCAGGGGCGTTCCTTCCGACTGCTACGGCTCCCTGGTCGCCCGCCTCTCACCTCAGTGCGTCCCGGAGCGCTGCTGACGCCTTCGTTCCCGTTCCGACGTCTCGACACTGCCTTCCCCAGTCCTACGTCCCCAAGGATCTGCCATCGGCGAAATACGTCTTCATAAGACACGACAGCCATCGGTCCCCGCTGCAGCCCCCATACGACGGGCCCTTCCGTGTCCTGGAGGCGGGGGATAAGAACTTTGTGGTAGACATGGGGGGCAGACCGGAGCGGGTGGCTATAGACCGTCTCAAGCCTGCTCACGTGGACATTGGTGAGCCGGTGCAAGTGGCCCTGCCGCCGCGACGGGGGCGCCCTCCTCGGTCGGCCCCTGCGCCTGCCTCTCTTCCGGCCCCAGCTCCACCTGTGGCTCGCGTTTCGGGCCCATCTGTTTCCCCTCCTCTCAGGCACAGCCGTTACGGACGGAAGGTCCGCCCCCCGGCCCGTCACCTGTTTTCCCATTGACTTTGCACTGTGTTGGTTACTGTTCATTTACTGCAGGGTCATGTTTTTCTGTTATGCAATTGCACTTTTTCTGTTTTGCAGGGTTTTGTGTAGGTGAATTCTGGGGGGGCCTGTGTGGTGACCCAAACCATATAATGAGAGACATTCACCTAAGAGGACACTGTAGCTTTAAGAGAAGAAGCGGAGGGGGAGTTAGGTTCTTCCGCTTCCGGGTTCAGAGGTCGTTGTTGTTGTCGAATGTACGACATGCTATGTTGGAGCTAGTAAACTTCCTCGACTACGCTCACGTCTCCTGTCTCGTTGTTTACTAACTCCACATTACAATCTTAAGGAGAAAAAGTAGTCATTTTACAAGAATAAAGTCACAATCTTAAGAGGAAAAAGTAGTCATTTTACAAGAATAAAGTTACAATATTTAGGAGAAAAAGTAGTCATTTTACAAGAATAAAGTTACAATCTTAAGAGGAAAAAGTAGTCGTTTTACAAGAATAAAGTCACAATATTAAGGAGAAAAAGTAGTCATTTTGCAAGAATAAAGTCACAATCTTAAGAGGAAAAAGTAGTTGTTTTACAAGAATAAAGTTACAATCTTAAGGAGAAAAAGTAGTCATTTTACAAAAATAGAGTTACAATCTTAAGGAGAAAAAGTAGTCATTTTACAAGAAAAGTCCCAATCTTAAGAGGAAAAAGTAGTCATTTTACAAGAATAAAGTCACAATCTTAATAGGAAAAAGTAGTCGTTTTACAAGAATAGAGTTACAATCTTAAGGAGAAAAAGTAGTAATTTTACAAGAATAAAGTCACAATCTTAAGAGGAAAAAGTAGTCATTTTACAAGAATAAAGTCACAATCTTAAGAGGAAAAAGTAGTCATTTTACAAGAATAAAGTCACAATCTTAAGAGGAAAAAGTAGTCATTTTACAAGAATAAAGTTACAATATTTAGGAGAAAAAGTAGTCATTTTACAAGAATAAAGTTACAATCTTAAGAGGAAAAAGTAGTCGTTTTACAAGAATAAAGTCACAATATTAAGGAGAAAAAGTAGTAATTTTGCAAGAATAAAGTCACAATCTTAAGAGGAAAAAGTAGTTGTTTTACAAGAATAAAGTTACAATCTTAAGGAGAAAAAGTAGTCATTTTACAAAAATAGAGTTACAATCTTAAGGAGAAAAAGTAGTCATTTTACAAGAAAAGTCACAATCTTAAGAGGAAAAAGTAGTCATTTTACAAGAATAAAGTTACAATATTTAGGAGAAAAAGTAGTCATTTTACAAGAATAAAGTTACAATCTTAAGAGGAAAAAGTAGTCGTTTTACAAGAATAAAGTCACAATATTAAGGAGAAAAAGTAGTAATTTTGCAAGAATAAAGTCACAATCTTAAGAGGAAAAAGTAGTTGTTTTACAAGAATAAAGTTACAATCTTAAGGAGAAAAAGTAGTCATTTTACAAAAATAGAGTTACAATCTTTTCTTTTCTGTCTTGCCACTGGTGAGGGCGGTCGCATCTCTCTCCGCTCCCTCCTTCCCTCCCTGCTTGCTCTCTTTGTTTTTGTCTTGTTTAAACTATTTTGAAGCCTCTTTTCTTGAGCTGTCCTCAAATCTAAACATCAAAATGAATTTGATCAACTGGACTCTCGACGCAATTGACACAGTCTTTTCGACAAGGAAAAGAGGCTCGGGGGAGCCTGGCTGCCCTGATGGAACCATTGCTGCGGGGTACGTGAGAGATTCCTGGAATACTTGGAGAATCATGTGCCTCTCAGTCCTTTCCATCGAGGACGTGGAAGACATCTACCTATTTGGAGCTGTGATCGCAGGGCATTTGCTGATTGGGCTGGGCATTGCTCTGGTGTATCGTCAAATTCGGAAGACGATGGCAGCCACTCAAGGGGCCAACAGGCTGTTCAACGCAATGGAAGGAATGGGTCGTGCTGTGGGATCACAGACTGGAGCGATTGCTGATTTGAATCGCAAGGTAGATTCGATCTTGATGATGTTACAGAAAGAATAAATTGGAATTGTCAGAGCCAGCATATAGAGCAGGAATGTCATTGTTTTGACTGCTCGAAGAAAAAAAAACAACATCTTAATCTACGATTTGACTCCCTCGAATGGCCTTGAGGAACAGGCTGTTTGAAAATACTCCCCCGAGGACTCCTCAAAGATGGACGCTTTTGACCTTTCCCTTTTCTTCAAAAGCACCTGGGTCGGACTCTTGAACTCTTGAACTCTTGGGGCCGGCCTCGGCCCATAAAGACAATCCAACATCTCACCCAAGTTAATTGGGTATACATGCACGCACATACCCTTCCCCAATCAACGCCTTCACCACTGCTTTATTCCTCCGGGGTTGTGGGGGCTGAGCAGCGCTTAACAGCAGCTGCTGGCCTCCAAGGTCCTGTGGGATGACTTTGTTGCGAGTTTGTTGTGATTAAATGTACCTTGTTTATGTGTGCCATGCTATGTGAGGTTTTTTTCCTCGGACTCAGTCTGGACCATTCCTGAGGGTCCAGCCTCAGACTGATATTTTTTTTACTTCCACCCTCCCCCCAATGTCACCTTTTTCCCACCTTTTTGAGGAGCGCCTAAGTGAGGCTGATCCGTTGGCGGTCCCGTCTTGTCTCCCTGTAACGTATGTCTGCTCTTAGCGGGATTGTGCCGAAAATGTAATTTCAGTTCTTATGTGTCTTGTACATGTAAGAATGGACAATAAAGCTGATTGATTGATTGATTGATTGATCTTAAGGAGAAAAAGTAGTCATTTTACAAGAAAAGTCACAATCTTAAGAGGAAAAAGTAGTCATTTTACAAGAATAAAGTCACAATCTTAAGAGGAAAAAGTAGTCGTTTTACAAGAATAGAGTTACAATCTTAAGGAGAAAAAGTAGTCATTTTACAAGAATAAAGTCACAATCTTAAGAGGAAAAAGTAGTCATTTTACAAGAATAAAGTCACAATCTTAAGAGGAAAAAGTAGTCATTTTACAAGAATAAAGTCACAATCTTAAGAGGAAAAAGTAGTCATTTTACAAGAATAAAGTTACAATATTTAGGAGAAAAAGTAGTCATTTTAC